>NC_134581.1:123281785-123588214 GCF_037038515.1 Microtus pennsylvanicus
TGTGTATGGGGCTTTTTATGCATGTGTCTCTGTGTATTATGTACATGTTTGTGCCCATTGAGACCAGAAAAGTAAGATAAGACCCTCACCTCTAGAGCTGAAGTTACAGATAGTTGTGGTCTGCTATGTAGGTGCTAGGAATCTAACCTGGATCCTCTGGAAGAGCAACCAGTACTCTTAAAAATGCTGAGCCATTTCTGCAGCCGTATGGCTATTTTTTGATGTCTGTTTTGCATGACTTGAGCCGCAATCAGTTGAACCCAATAAAGCTAAATTAAATATATATCAAGAAACAATTTTTATAATTAATTAGGCTTAAAATGTTTATTTTACAAAGAACATCCAAGAGATTATCCAAAAAGGAATCAATTATTTCCTTCAGTCCTTATTATTTACAGAATGAACCTTACACAAACCAACTGAAATATGTCACAATGACTATACATCCCTTACTCTGAAGTTCAGTTATTGATGCTGTACAAATCAATAAAGAATGAATGTCCTCAACAATTTGTGGAATTACACCTGTAATTTCTTTAGGTCTAGTCTGCTTTCTAATAAAACACTCGCTGTCAACTTGGGAAGAAAAGGGTTTGCACAACTTACAACTTAAATCTCCCAGGTCACAGTCCATCACTCCAGAAGTTAAAGCAGGAAGTCGACCAGAAACTTAAAGGAATAACTGAAGCACAGATCATGGATAAATGTTGCTCATTGTCTTGCTTTCCGTGACTTGCCCAACCTGCTTTTCTTTGTGACCCAAGAATACTCCCCCCGACTAGGGATTGACTTAGCCACAGTGGGTTGGGTCTTCTTAAATCAATCCTTAAGTCAAGAAAATGTCCCACAGGTGTGTTGACAGGTCAATCTGATGGAAGCAATTGCTGAATTGAGGTTCTTTCTTACCGGGTCTTAATAGTGTCTTAATAATGTCAACACACACACACACACACACACACACACACACACACACACACACAAACCACTAGTGAGCATAGTGTATAAAACATAATTTTCTTTGGTTTTATTTTATGAGCCAGAAAGAAAATGTGGCTATGTTAAGACAAGAATACATCTGCTAGGTGGAAGCAAAATGCCCAAGCTTCTGTCTTAGTTCCAGCATCTTGTGAGGTAGTGGTACACTTTCTACCGGGTCACGGGATCTTTACAGGCAGATGCTTCCTGCCAGGCCCTGCATGATGTGCAGTGAGCAGTATCATTTATTTTCATTCCTTCACACTTAATTGCATGCTTCTTGCTTCCTGCATTAAGCCAGAAGGTAGGAAGCAGAGGTAATGAACTATGCCATGGCTGTCATGTGATAGACCATGCTTTGGCCCTGAAATTCAAGCTGTTAAAACCAGCTGAAGCCACTAGGTGAAGAAAAACCCTTTATCCCCTTGTGAATATTTAGAAACTATTACAAATAGAGACCAGAGGTGAAAAGTCACCAATTGGCTATGCCCCCCAGCAGCATAGAGAAGACGTACTCAGTAACACGTTTCTAAGCAAACAGCTGGAAAAACTCTCGATGACATAATACAAGATGCCACAGTTCTCATTCGTCATACATACCCCACTCCTAAAGGCTCTCTCTATCCAATTTTTAGTCAAAACTTTGTTAAAGTGATCATCTAAAAAAATAGATACAATATCAACTGTATATGTGTGTGTGTTTGTGTGTACATTTAGATATGTGTGTGTATGAGTGTGTATGCAGGCTGTTAAATGGCATACTAAAAACCCAATGAACATTTTTCTATGCTCAGAGATATCTCAGTATGATGCAGTTTTATAATTCCAAAATATCCCCCCACTATATATAAATGATATTTGTTGAGAATTTGTGACTGTATCTCCAAGATGGCACTGCCCTTAAGCAACAGTTTATAGCATACCCATTATTAATCAGATACCCTTTGGAATCTGAACCTGAGCACCAGCTGGGAAAGACAGAGTGGCAAACACCACAAGAATATAATTTCCAGGAGATACTTTCTCTTTGGTTAGGAAAAATCATATTGTATGAATATTGGTTACTCAAGAAATTGAATTTAAAAGTACTTTGAAGAAATGGCAGATGGGAGGGGAGCAAGGAGGTCTAGTTTCCATCACCTCCCCTGAGTCCTGCCCAGTCTTCTCTTTCTCTGTCCTGAATCTAGACTTCAGCAATAGAAGCTTCCATTGTAATTCTTCCTCCCTCTCTCTCCATTTTTTGTATTAAAGCTCCTATTCCTTCTCCGCTTAGTATCTTTCTTTCAAATTCCGGCTGATGTTCTATCTGGACCCTTCTGCCTTTGTGTGTTCCATCCACGCACCTTCACACCATTGGCTTCAGGCCCACAAGACGCTGTTGCTAAGCAATCATTTGTGAAGATGGGAACCACACAAGCACAAGTGTGTTCATGAATATGACACTGGAGCCTGTTTTCAGTCATGCCATCATTTCCCAAAACTTCAGACCGTCTTTGATTATAAGTTTCAAGGATCAAATTCATTTGGGAAATCCTGTCTTCCAGATATCCTTCATGAGAAATTCAAACCTGCATGCACTTGCCTAGTCAAGAACACTATTCAGATATGGTTCCTTAACTTCCCTAAGCCCAGAGCCCACTTCTTATGAAGTTTTTGCGAACATTTCTTTGATTACATCTGAAGGAATATGGACTAGAAAGCTACAAGGATAAGCAATTTGAGACAATAATTTAAAAGCAATCAATAACCACATTAATGAAACCATGGGGCTAATAAAGCAAATCAAAAACACATTCCAAGTGTGATTTATGATATTAATATGAATGGCATACTTTAATGAGTGTTGAAAGCCGTCTCCGGGACTTGGTTTGTTCTTATTCTGCACTGTGGAATCTAATTAGACTGCATAACTGGCTTCTGCTTTTGTCTCAGAGCCAACGGCCTTCTGTTGTTGGGAAAGTCCCTCCAGTCTGATTGGAAAAATAATCCCAGCTGTTTACATGTTTGCTGTTGGTCTGAGTGTTTAGATGATTTTATGAATCTTTCCATCATCTGTTGAGTAACTTTCCAAATTAAAAAAATAACTGATTCCTAACAATTATCTTGGCCATTTGAATTTCTTTTGTTAAGAATTCTCTGCTTAAATCTGTATGCTATTTTTAATTGGATTATTTGATATTTTGATATCAAGTTTTTTTATATATTATGGAGATCAGCCCTCTGTCAGATGTGGGGTTTCGGAACATCTTTCCCCCGTCTGAAAGTTGTTGCTTTTTCTTATTGACTTATTGACAATGTTGTGTGCTTTATAGAAGTTTTTCAGTTTCGGGAGTTTCCATTTATTAAATGTTGACTTCAGTGTCTGTGCTGCTAGTGTTATATTCAGGAAGCGATCTCCTGTGCCCATGATTTCAAGATTACTCTCCACTTTTTCTTCTAGCAGGTTCAGTGTAACTGGCTTTATGTTGAGGTCTTTGATCTACATAGAATTGAGTTTTGTGCAGGGTGATAGATATGGATCTATTTGCATTATTCTACATGCTTACATCCAGTTATCCAAGCACCATTTGTTGAAGTTGCTTTCTTTTCACCATTGTATAATTTTGGCATCTTTGTCAAAAATCAGGTATTTATAGTTGCATGGATTTATGTCAGTGGTCTTCGGTTCAATTCCATTGACCCACATGTCTTTTTTATGCCAATACCAAGCTATTTTTATTACTGTATCTGTATAGTAGAGCTTGAAGTTAGGAATGGTGATACCTCCAGAAGTTTCTTTATTGTACAGAATTTTTTTTTTAGCTGTCATAGGTATTTTGTTTTCCATGTGAAGTTGAGTATTGTTCTTTTAAGGTCTGTGAAGAATTGTGTTGAAATTTTGATGGGTATTGCATTGAATCTGTAGATTGCTTTTGGTAAGACTGTTACTTTTACTATGTTAATCCTCCCAATCCATGAGCATGGGAGATCCTTCCATTTTCTGGTATCTTCTCCAATTTCTTTCTTCAAAGACTTAATGTTCTAGTCATACAGATCTTTCACTTGTTTGCTTTGAGTTACTCCAAAATATTTTCCATTATTTGTTGCTATTTTAAAGGATGTTGTTACTGTGATTTCTTTCTCAGCCCATTTATCATTTTATATATAGGAGTGCTACTAAGTTTCTTGAGTTAATCTTACATTTATTTATCCACACTACTAATGGTGTTTATCAGATGTAGGTGTTTACTGGTAGAATGTTTGGGGTCACTTATGTATATTATTTTATCATTTGCAAAATAGCAAAAAAGTTTGACTTTTTCCTTTCTAATTTGTATTCCTTTAATTTCCTTTGTTGTCTTATTGCTCTAGCTAGAAATTCAAGCACTATATTGAATAGAAATGGAGAGATTAGACATCCTTGTCTTGTTCCTAATTTTAATAGAATCCCTTTGAGTTTCCCTCTGTTTAATTTGTTGTTGGCTGTTTGTTGTATACTGTGTTGATTATGTTTAGATATGTTCCTTCTATCCCTGATCATATATACAGAATGATAATGCTTATAAGAATATTCATTTAAGTAATAAAACCTGTGTCAGTCACCGTTGTTTAAAGGCTGATAGCATTAGTAGTTTTCAACGTGGTTGCAGGAAGGTCAGGAGACAGGTAGTTCAGTATGTGTTTATTGGGTCATCTGTTGCTCAGCCATCTTTACCACATACCTGGAAGGTCACTGGTGAGAGCGGGGGGTGGGGGAGCCTGTGGGATGAAGAGGTGACACAGCTTCTTTCACTGCCTTTCACTGTCTAGACATGACACAGTCATGTTCAACCTCCCGTGGCTGAAGCTACTCGCATGCCCCATCTGAATGCTGGAGTGGTAAGAAATAGAGCTAAGGAGCTTAATCATCTGCTTGGGAAAACAGACTGTGTGAGTTCCTGACATTTTCCAGAAAACCTACATACTTTTGTGCCTTCATATAAATTATTAGACCTAAATTTCTCACTTGGTTCTCACACTAGACTACAGAGAACTCGCCAATAATGACTATCATTCCGATATTGAAGTCTCCTGTAGCCAATGTACGAGGGTGACTCTACATCTTCTTATGAAAAGCCAGCTGTTAATACACTGGTGATTCAGATTCTAAAAGTCTGGTTTTCCTGAATGCAAGAAAGACTTCAGCAAAGCTACTCCAGAGGGTCACAGTCACATAAAGGTCATCAGGAAAGGTAAACATCCCAGGCAGGAAAGGTGAGATGTTCTTTTAGAGACTGAAGAAATGTGTAGGGGTGGATATTTAGATATGAGAAATTGGGTGTAAGAAGACTTTTGCTAAATAAGAGTGAAAGTAGGTGCGACAGAGTGGGAACAGTCTGAGACGCGGGCTTGGGCAGTAATACAAAAGGCTTTGTAGAAGATTCTAAGAATTCTGTTTTATCCTGGATTGGAGCATCCTTTCCAAACAAAGCAACAGACCAATATAGTACAGAAGGTCTGCTTTGAAGCAGTGCTAATCTGCAGATAACACAACAAAAACCCGTCTTGATATGCAGAGTGTCTCATCTCTTCCTTCTCCCACAAAGAATAATCAGCAGCATTATAAGATTCGGCATTGCAAATAAAGAAATCATAGGCTGGCAGCATTTCAGCTAATGAATTCTGTGCCTGGCCTCTGTTTTTGCAATCAATAAACTGACTGGGGAAGCTGGAGACCCCAGCAATTGTAGCAAGGCTGTCTGAGAAGAGCCACATCGTTGGCACACCATAACCCTCACTCGAAAACGCCCATCACTCCTTTCTTCCCTCTGTCCCGACAAAGCAATGATTGATATGACTTCCTTTTGTAAAGGAAACTTAGCTGGAATAGAAGTGAGAGATGAGCAGCTCGCTGACAGCTCCTCACAGCCCCCTTTGTGACCTGAGATAAAGTCCCTAAAACAGAAGGCAAATGGGATAGGATGAGTCCCAGTGGATGATAGCAAGGAAGCAGAGAGACACACTGCAATTGGAATTGGTGCTGCTGAAATCCTTGCCGGGGGCAGGGGTGGGGGACTTCCAGGCTCAGCAAGATGGCGTTGAACAGTCTGTCACTGTTCTTCCTGCTGTGGACAACTATAGACTCTTAACATGGTTACAGGAGACAGCAAAAATAGTCCAAGAGGCAAGAAGCAGCAATGAGCTAAGTCCATGATCACAAGAGTGTCCTTGCTTTCTTCCAAGAGTTTTCTAGCATCAGGGCTTTAATGGTTTGTTTAAACATCAGGCACAGTGTCAGGTATCATGTCCAAGTTCATGTTTTTAAGTCTGAATATCCATTTGTCCCAACACTAAAAATGCAAACGATAAAAAAGAAATAGGTCATTTGGACGTCTTCCAATCAAAACAGGAACAATGGCGGCAACAAACCAGGTAGCCTTTCGAAGCACACTATCGAGGAGGTGAAGATAACTTTCCAATAGAAGCAAGCGTCTGCAAACCATATATCTGTGGAATACTTGTTTATAGGCTCCATATACAATGCTTAGAACCTGATAATAAACAGAGAGACAGCCTAACACTAGAAAGAGACAACAACTGGGAGAAAAAGTTCTCCAAAGATATAAAAATGACCAATAAACACATATAAATACACCTCAAGGTAGTCATCATTAGGAGCGCAAATCAAACTCACAATGAAATAGTTTGTGTACCCACTAGTTTGAATAGAAATGGATAAAATAATAATCCTTGACTAAGAAAATAATAAAAAAACCAAGAAACAAATGTTGGTGAAAATATAGACTCTGAGAGGTGCTAGCAGGACTGTAAGTGATGCAACCACAGCTGCACACAGAATCCATCATAGCACCTCCCTTCAGCACAGCCACTCACCTGTAGGTGGACACCAAAGAGAAGCAGAAACACAGATCTGTACAAAGTTTGTATGTGGATGCACAGAAAGAGAGATGGCAGATGCGACTCAAAAGTGTGCTGGATCAAGAGCAAATAAACACAAAATGATAATGTCCATTGAACGAAATATTATTCTGTCATAAAAATGACCAAAGGACTGACAGCAATCTACATAACAATTTTTCAAACATTTCATGAAGTGAAGAAAGTGAGTAAAAGGCGATCATATTTTATATGAGTCTGCTTACACTAAATTTCTACAAGGTAAACCTATACAGGAAGTTTGGTGAGATGTATAAGAACCAAGGAGAGGAATGAAAGACGTGGGGTTTCTCTTTGGAGCAATAAGAATATTTTTGAAATATGTTGTAATGATGGCTGTCCAACATTGAGAATCTATAAAACCTATCAAATTGTATACTTTGAGTCAGTGAACTAGGTGCCATATCATTTAAATTTCATAAGGTGTCACCAAAATGAATATGAGTAACTATATCAATATCTAACGAGGTAGAGTTCAGAACAAAGAAAGATCAAGGTGAAAACCATAATAGTTCTGAATATGTATGTGCCAAGCCTCAGGCTGTGGGCAGATGGGAAGAAGAAATACAAGAGTCTGCAGTTCTACCTAGAGACTTGGCATGGCACAGAGGACCTGTTAATAAAACTAGGACTAAGACGGAGCGCTGCAGGAACGTGTAAACAATGTGCACCAGATCATGGAGGCTGCAATGTAAACAGCACTGTGAGGCAACTTTAGAGTCATAGTGCTGGCACTAGGGGGAAAAAGTATCAATAATCCATCTTACAACTCAAAGCCTGGAAGGCAGGAAGACATCCAGCCCCACCCCTGCAATCCTGCTCAGGCAGTTGCTTGTCCTTCACGGCCATCCTGAACCCTTGAGGCCCAGGTGGCAGGAAGAAATCCTCAGCATCTAGCGTTGTAGCACCAGGCAGGTGGGTCCTATTATGATGAGCGAATATGTGATGGAGAAATGGGAGAGAAAAAGAAGCAGAATGGCTCACATGTTGTCGAAAGAGGCAGAAGAGAAGAAATGACAGTAGTCAGGAGTAGGCTGATGTAGGAGGCCAGCTTGACCCCCAACCCCAGGGTCATGGTGACAGGCTGCTGCCAAGGACCATGTCTGGGTCCATGGTCCCACTACAGCTATGGTTTGTGTTGAAGTCTGAGCCTGTGTTGCCACCAAAGGTCATATGGACCCAGAGTGGGGCTGCAAAGCTGTGGCCTTGTTGGTGTCAGTGGACCATGCTGCTGCAAGAGCCATCCTGATCTGTGTGGCCAGTGCTTCTACCCTGGATGTCATTCGGACCCAAGGGCCATGTTTGGGTCCATGGTCCAACTGCAGCTGGAGTCTATGTTGATGTGTGCAGCCTGTGTCACCTTCGGAGCTGTAGGAACCAAGGGTGGCTGATGAAGTCGGAGGGTCATGAGGGGCCAGCCCCACCCTTCACTGGCCCTGAAACAGCTGGCAGTGCCTCTCACTGATGAACACAACAGCAAGAGAGCTGGCCCCAGCCTTCATAGGAGAGCTGGCCATTGCACTAAGGAGAGATGACCCCACCTGTAACTGATCCTGATGACATGGCTGTAAGAGAGTTGGCTCTGCACCCTTGCCTGAGGCATGCAGGTCCCAATGGCCCAAATTGACCAACTCAGCTACCACCCAGGCCCACAGTTGGGCCTTCGTTTGGCCCACCCTAACATCTACCCCATCTAGGACCTGCTGGAGTTTAGGGACGGAATATTCCTATGCAATGATACCAGCAGGATCTCCAGGACTCAGGGCAGTCACAGGGTATCCCAGAGGAGGTTTAGTGAAGATCCAGTGATGATGGTATACCAGAAACCAGAGGTCTTGAACCAGACCAATGACTCATTGCAATGAACATTTGCTACTAAAGCTGATTGGTCTACACTATGTGACATACCGCCTCAGTGCCACCAGGACAAATCAAGAGGTGTTGGAGAGGCAGGGAAGGTAGAGAAGCAAAGAGGCTTTTTGCTTTGTTTTGTTATTTGTTTGTTTGCCTCCTTGTTTTGTTTTGGTTTGACTTTTTGAAATTTTCTTTTGTGGGGATGCTGCAAGGGTGAGTTGGAGGATATGCGAGTTACTGGGAGGTGAATGAAATTAGGGTGGGGTACATGATATGAAGTTTGTAAAAACTAAATAAAGAAATTATGTTAAAAAATCCATCTTCCGCCGGGCGGTGGTGGCGCACGCCTTTAATCCCAGCACTCAGGAGGCAGAGGAGGGCGGATATCTGGGAATTCGAGGCCAGCCTGGTCTACAAGAGCTAGTTCCAGGACAGGCACCAAAGCTACAGAGAAACCCTGTCTCGAAAAACCAAAAAAAAAAAAAAAAAATCCATCTTCCCACTAAGGAGCTAGAAAAAGAATAGAATAAACAAACAACATGCAAGATGGGTTTTTTTTTTTATTTTAGTTGTTGATTTTGTTTTGTTTTTACTGAATGTTGAAGGCATACTGCAGGGCTGAGGAACAAATACGGAGAGACTGGGAAGAGAGTGGGTATGGGGTGCAAGATCTGAAATTTCCAAAGAATCAATAAAGAATTATGTTTCAAATACCAAAAAAAGGCATTTTCATAATTCAAGGTTTATTTTAATGTTATTGTCTTCAGGTAAGTTTTATATGATATTTACTTGTATGACAGGACTATCTGAATATGAATATATCTAATTAAATGACTCAAAATATATAAGAAAGCTGGTTTTCTAAGCAGACTTATGCTTATTATCAGATACAACAGTTATTGGTGAGATCTTTACACTTTTGACAATATATAATTCTGTACGTTATCTGGCTTTGAAGGGCAGGACTAGGAGGCTAGAAAGATGGCTCAGGGTTTAAGAGCAGTGTCCCCAGCATAGGGGTGGCACACAAGTACCTGTAAATCCAGTTCTACATGATTTGGTGCCTGCCTTCTTCTGGCCTCATAGTGTGTGTGTGTGTGTGTGTGTGTGTGTGTGTGTGTGTGTGTGTGTATGCATGTGTGTACCGTATGTGTATGTGCATGAGTGTGTGCACACATAGACTAAAAATAAAAGTCTTTTCTAAGGCAGAGTTCTTTAAAATGTGGAAGTGCAATCTTACAGACTGATACTATAATTTCCTTGCAGCTCAGAAACGTGACTTTTGGGCCATTACCTGCAGTGGAAATCCTACTTCTTGTCCCTGCATCATTCTCTGTCTCATGTAGTATCTTCTAAGTCAGTGAAGCTGAGCATTTGTGGTTAGTGTTTAACAAGATCCGTTTCTACTTTCTCGAGGTCATGGAAATTAGACAAAACCATTGGCCTTCCCCAAAGCATACCATGCTTGTTCATGCATTGTGAATTCTGTCAGTTTCCCTCTATCCATGAAGATGGAGTGTGACTTTTCTAACTGGATCAGAGTCCTGTAAACTGACAAATGACCTCATGAGTGTGTCTCGTCTGAACACTGCCCTTGCACTCCCTCATTCAAACAGGCTAAAACCCGAGAAAAGTTAACTTCTAAGTTGGAAGTTTTGACTAATAATTACACAGAAGCAAACTCAGATTTCGATATATTTTATTAACATATGCAAAGCAGTCTTGCAGCTGATTTTTTTTCATTTTCAATTTTTTTTACTGTGTCTGAAAGAAGATTCTGCTGAAAAATTCTCAACAACGAGGCTTTGTGTTCAGCTGACACTGATAAGATATGACTGGGGATGAAGGAACATTTGGCTGTGTTTTATACACATATTGGCAATCTGGAATCAGCTAGTTAAATTACAGAAAGATTTCCATTTCAAAAATGATATTAACTCTTGTATTCCCAGTGCACTTCAGTAATAGGAATAAATGAGAGATCCTTTCTATTATCCTTTTATTCATTAACTTGATGCACGTTTATCTGCAGTTATTTGTCACAATATTATGTCAGTAGTGTCACAAGCACGGAGTGTGTGGCTGTGTATGAGTGAAGTAAACTGCCACGTTGGAGGGATTGTTCTATAATGGAATTTGTCAACATCCAGAGATTCATATTATGTGAGAGAGCTCCAGTCTGCACTGCTCAGGACTTCTGAATGTCTGCCCAGAATTCTTTCCTGGCCAGCATGCACATGGGAGGGTAGAAGCTGCAGGATATCTCCCTTCACCATGGCTACCTACATCCTGATGACCGTCATCCTTCTCTCAGCTGCTATGGCAGCTGTCCTTCCGAGCTGCCCTCAGATTTGTCAGCTTGAGCCTCCAGAGATGCCTGCTCTACTCCTTGCTGCTCCCACTGCATAAGACCTTTCCTGCTGCTGCACCAGATCTACTGTCAACCATGGACTACAGGGTTTCAGAAGTTCTGGCCGCACCCAGCAAAGAAGCTTTCTTGCTTCCAAATATAGCAGTCTCGATATTCTTTTTAAAAAAATAGAAAACAAATTCTTTTTTTTCATACTATATAGTTTGATCATGATTTTCCCTCTCCAGTTTTTCTTATGGGTGTGGAAAGTCCTTCTGTTGTTGCTTTTATTGGTTAATGAATAAAGGAACTATTTTAGCCTGAGATAGGGTAGAATAGAGCTAGGCAGGGAAAACTAAACTGACTGCTGGAAGAAAGAAGGCAGAGTCGAGAGACACCATGTAGCTGCCAGAGGGGAAAGACACAAGCTGCCAACTGGAACCTTGCCTGTAGGCCATGAGCCTCATGGTAAAATATGAAATAGTAGAAATGGGTTAATTTAAGAGATAAGAGTGAGCTAGAAATATGCATAAGTTAGTAGCCTGAGTGGTGTTAAAATGAATACAGTTTCTATGTGATTATTTCAGTTCTAAGCAGCCGGGAACAAATAAGCAGCCTCCTTACAACACCCTATGTCCTCACTACTTCCCCAGACATTCAAATGCACACACTTTCTGTCTCTCTTTCATTAAAAAAAAAACAAATAAGCAGAAACAACAAAACAGAATGGAACAAATCAAACAAACAAACAGAAAAAAGAGACAAAGAGAAAGCATGAGAAACACATGTAGATACAGACACACACACATTCAACACACAGAAATCACATAAAAACACAAAGATTATAAACAAAAACATATAAGCAAAATGAAGACCTATACGGTAAAGAAAATGTCCTGACAAAAAAAGAAAGACAAAAAACAAAACAAACAAAAAAACAACAGCAACAAAAACAAACTTCTAAAGCTACGATTGAGTTCATTTTGTGTTAATTATCCCTTGACATGCACGAGGGCTGTCCTTAAATATGGTTTGTAAGAGAAAATGTATTTTTCCTTTGTGAGTGCCAGACTCTGCAACAGCATGGTCATGAAGATATGCAACACCCTGCACCATCTCTGAGGACACCAACACCTAACAGGCCAGCTACCAGCAACTTAAAGTCACCCACAAGCCCACTCGTAAGAACTCAGATATCTCTTGGCTCTTGTTGACTCCAGATTGGATGCCTGCCCTATCTCCAGGAAGGCAGGAGATATGGCGGCAGGGGTACTCCTCCTGAATGCATCATCCTTTAATTGGGCATGTGCGCTCTCCAGGCTCCTATAACATCAGTGCTGGTCTCACCTCTCTAAGCTCAAGCAGGCACGTATCCAGCGAGTGGGACCTGGTTTTCTAATGTCCCAGTGATGTCGCAATGAAGGGAAAATCTGCTCTCATGACCCACACGTTAACCCTTGTCTCTTTTGAATACCCAGGGCACTTCTCCGATTCATTCTTTCTGGCAGTCTTCTTTCTTCCCATGGCTGGTCCCATTCACAGGACTGATGGTTATGATCTATTTTTCTCTCCTAGTAGTCTACCAGATTGCCTGAGGTCTGCAGGATGGCAGCTAACCTAATGCTTCTCCACCCATACCTCCTACTGAGCATGACTCCCACCAAAAACTCCTGACTTCCCCTCCCCACATCTGCCCTTGCCAACAGGAACTAATCAGACATCACAAAACATTGCTTATATGTTTTAGGAAGCTGCTTTTTAATAAATTTGTGCTCTCTTTTTCTGTCTCTGTGTGTGTGTGTTTGTCTGCCCCTCCCTCTTTTCTACATGTGCATACATGTGCGCCAATGCTTGTGCATGTGCGCACACACGCCCCAACCAACTAAATACAAAACTTACCTGGAATATTTCTAGTTAAGTGTTCTTCCAGGATGCAATTATTATTGGCTTCTCAATATTTAACCAAAGAAATAATGCATAATTTAGCTAACAATTCCATTGTTAAAATATTTTTAAAAATATTAGTATTTCCACAACTCTAAAATGTCTACAAAAATCTTTACATCTCTGATTATTTTCTTCACATGCTGTTTGGAATGCCACATTATCCTAACAAAAGGTATAAATGCTTTTGAACTTACCATTAATTTTGCTTTATTTCTTTCTTCAAAGTCCATAGCAATTTAGAATACACTGCAGGCTGTGGTGGGTAAAAGGGGATGTCCATCCAGGATTTGACCTGCATCTCCTGACTACTCAGGAGAAAGAGCATGAATGCAGTCTGTGATATTTGCCCTGCTGCCGTGTAAAGGTGGTCGGTGGCTTTAGTCATCCAGGTTGGGGCTCTGCTTACGCCTTCATTCATATTTGTGAATCTTTCTCTGCATGTGGCGCTGTGTTAGAGAGAAGTAGATTAGCGGCATACTTCAGTACCCATGGACTAACTGGCGTACGAGGAGACTATTATATAACGATGCGAGGAAATGTAGCGGCAAATGAAGGTCTCTGCTCAGCAAACACAACACTATACCAAATAAAAAATCCCCATTTCACCGTTCTGACGAATTACAATGAGCTTGAGTGTAATTTCGATTTTTTTTTAGTTATTGAAAAGAAAATACCAAACTGAAATCTGGCTTTAAATGATTTCTAATTGTTTTTTGTTTGGTTGGTTTTTGTTTGTTTGTTTGTTTTGTACTGTTAAAAATGTTCTTCACTGCAGGGCTGTTTGGGAGCCATCCGGATCTTGTTGTTTTCTGTAACAAGAAGGTACTCTACACATTGATGGTCCCATTGTCCTTGGAAGAGGATCTGCTAATCATTGTTGGAAGAAATGCTGAGTGACGTGTAATGGCAAATCACACTTTAATACAACTGGTGAGCCCACCGTCTTCCCTTAGCATCATTCCCTGAACCCTTGTCAATTCTTCTCCTTCTCCATGTGTGCTGCAGCCATGGGACAGCCAGCCATTCATTTCTCTTCCATCACTGCCATGACTCTGTATAATACTTCTACTTGTGAGAGGAACACTCATGTGGAAATGTGACCACCCCAATGAAATCGTCCACTACTCCAAACATTGCTGCATGCTTTTCCATTTCTTTCTTTTTTAAAAAATATTTATTTATTATGTATAAAAAATATTCTGTCTGTGTGTATGTCTGCAGGTCAGAAGAGGGCACCAGACCTCATTACAGATGGTTGTGAGCCACCATGTGGTTGCTGGGAATTGAACTCAGAACCTTTGGAAGAGCAGGCAATGCTCTTAACCACTGAGCCATCTCTCCATTTCTTAATAGACAGGAAGAGAAAGTCGGTTGAGCATCATGCTGCAAGTAAGGATAAAAACACATATACATACATTACTTGTGTCTAAGAGCAGCACCAAAGGACAAAAGGAAATATATACATATATAAAATATAATGTATAATATATGAACATTAACAGCATATTTAATATGTACTACACACACATAGATGCTTCTACTTAAAAATATTCATACATATATTTATATACATATATACTCTTGGACTTAAAACATAAAATTATGAGAAATTTAGTACAGGGGAAGAAAACTACTAAAACCAGTTTTATCTAGAAAGTCATTTCATTTGATCACGGTGATTTACTTTGGCCAGTACACTGGCTTTACAAAGGAGTCAGTCACCTTCTTGATTCATGGTATGTAAGAAATATCTTCCCTAATCTCAACCACCACAGGGCAATGTGATGGGTTATTGAGGTACTCGAGATCATGTATGAAGACTTTTAAGAAAAATCCCATATTTACTGGAAGAGAGAGAAGGGCTGAGCATGCACTCAGTGGGAGAGAGCTTGCTTTTTACAGGTGAAACCTGGGGCCTCGCTGATGCTGAGGATATGAGAAGGAGGAGAAGGAGGGCAAATAGGAAAGGGATCTATGAATCATCACCTGAAGAAATGCTGAGGGAATGAGGAAGGCAGAGAGAAGGGGAGGAAGAGTAGGGAGAAAAGGGGAGAGGGGAGGGGAGTAGAGAGGAAGAGAGTGGAGGGAAGAAGAGAAGACAGGAATGGAGAATGAAAGGAGTAGAGAGGAAGAAAGGGGAGGGGAGAGAAGAGGAGGAGGAGGGAAGAGAAGGGAAGAGCAGAGGGGAGAGAAGACAAAAGAGAAGGGGAAGAAGAGAAGAAAGATGAGAGAAGGGAGGGAAGGGGCGAGGAGAGGAGAGAGGAAAGGAGAGGAGAGAGGGGAAGGGAGGAGAGGAGAGGAGAGGAGAGGAGAGGAGAGGAGAGGAGAGGAGAGGAGAGGAGAGGAGAGGAGAGGAGAGGAGAGGAGAGGAAAGGAGAGGAAGGAGAGGAGAGGGAAGAGGCTTCAGGAGGCCTGTAGACTCTCTAGTTTCAGGCAGGGTTAGCCTGGTGCAGTGCACACCTGTTGTCAACATTCTGACCTTGTCTCACCTACCTTCCATCCTAAACTTGCCCCCATTGTAACTGCCATAGCTCAGGAAGAGAGAAGGCTGTGTCCTAAGCTGGATAAGTCTTTGGCTTAGAATTTGTGCATAGTAGGAAGTGGTCTCCTGTGCCCATGTGTTGTAGAGTACTTCCCACTTTCTCTTCTATCAGGTTCAGTGTGTTCGGACTGATATTGAGGAGACCACTTCCTACATATAACCCCAGCAGCACAGACATCAAGGGCATCACTGAATAAATGGGACCTCCTGAGACTGAGAAGCTTCTGTAAAGCAAAGGACACTGTCACTAAGACAAAAAGGCAACCCACTGACTGGGAGAAGATCTTCACCAATCCTGCAACTGACAAAGGTCTGATCTCCAAAATGTATAAAGAACTCAAGAAACTAGACCGTAAAAGGCTAATCAACCCAATTATAAAATGGGGCACTGAGCTGAACAGAGAATTCTCAACAGAAGAACTTCAAATGGCCAAAAGACACATAAGATCATGCTCAACTTCCTTAGCGATCAGGGAAATGCAAATCAAGACAACTTTAAGATACCATCTTACACCTGTCAGAATGGCTAAAATAAAAAACACCAATGATAGCCTTTGTTGGAGAGGTTGTGGAGAAAGGGGTACACTCATCCATTGCTGGTGGGAATGCAAACTTGTGCAACCACTTTGGAAAGCAGTGTGGCGGTTTCTCAGGAAATTTGGAATCAACCTACCCCTTGACCCAGCAATACCACTCTTGGGAATATACCCAAGAGATACCCTATCATACAACAAAAGTATATGCTCAACTATGTTCATAGCAGCACTGTTTGTAATAGCCAGAACCTGGAAACAACCTAGATGCCCTTCAATGGAAGAATGGATGAAGAAAGTATGGAATATATACATATTAGAGTACTACTCAGCAGTAAAAAACAAGGACTTCTTGAATTTTGCATGCAAATGGATGGAAAAAGAAAACTCTATCCTGAGTGAGGTAAGACAGACCCAAAAAGAGGAACATGGGATGTACTCACTCATATTTGGTTTCTAGCCATAAATAAAGGACATTGAGCCTATAATTCGTGATCCTAGAGAAGCTAAATAAGAAGGAGAACCCAAAGAAAAACATATAGGCATCCTCCTGAATATTAACCTTCATCAGGCCGTGAAAGGAGACAGAGACCCACATTGGAGCACAGGACAGAAATCTCAAGGTCCAAATCAGGAGCAGAAGGAGAGAGAGCACGAGCAAGGAACTCAGGACCACGAGGGGTGCACCCACATACTGAGACAATGAGGGTGTTCTATCGGAACTCACCAAGGCCAGCTGGCCTGGGTCTGGAAAAGCATGGGATAAAACCGGACTTGCTGAATATAGCGGACAATGAGGACTACTGAGAACTCAGGAACAATGGCAATGGGTTTTTGATCCTACTGCACGTACTGGCTTTGTGGGAGCCTAGGCAGTTTGGATGCTCACCTTACTAGACCTGGATGGAGGTGGGTGGTCCTTGGACTTCCCACAGGGCAGGGAACTCTGATTGCTCTTCGGGCTGACGAGGGAGGGGGACTTGATCGGAGGATGGGGAGGGAAATGGGAGGCGGTGGCGGGGAGGAGGCAGAAATCTTAGATAGATAGATAGATAGATAGATAGATAGATAGATAGATAGATGGATGGATGGATGGATGGATGGATGGATGGATGGATGGATGGATGGATGGATAGATAGATAGATAGATAGATAGATAGATAGATAGATAGATAGATAGATAGATAGATAGATAGATAGATAGATAGATAAAGGATAGACAGTCTTGCTGGTAAAAGAAAATTACCATCTTGCAGAAAAAGAACTGCCCCAAGTAATCCCTAGTGTAACTTTGACTCGCACAGTGGGGACAGAGAAGAGAGCAGGTAGTGTAAGCAAGTGTGGTCTGGAAGCATTCTGGGGCATTCCACACAGGTCTAACAGAGACCTGCTGGAAAATAAACCTGACCAAGTTACCGCCAAAAAAAAAAAAAAAAAAGAATATGTGCATAGTGTTTCCTGCCATTTTTCTGTTGTTCTGTTAGTTACTGTTCTAATCCAGACATAAGAGAAATGGATTCTGCTTCCTGAGACAAAAAAAACAAAGTTGTGTGGCAAGGGATTTGTGTAAGGAAACAAAGTACAATTTAGGCTATTTTAAAAATCTACTAGTTTAACATAATTATTTTGAATAAAGATGTGTGTTTTTTCGTTTAATTTTGTCTTAAATTCATTAGCATTTGAGCATGTGATCTTAATAACCTTAATAAAAGTATTAATTATGTTATAAATGTTTGCCTGCTTGCAGGTTTCCTGAACAAATTTCTGTATGCAACTAGCATTCTTCCAGGTTGGTCCACAGAGATTTTTTGGCTTTCTATAGCTCCATGGACTTAGTAAACCAATGTGCCATAATTTATTTTTTCTCATGTATACATGAGATACATGCTATATGTATACATGAGAAAAGTTAAATAAATTATACATTTATCTCATGTCAAGTGTATACATGTATTTGTGTATCTCATTTCATCTATTTCAAAGGGTGCCCACTTTTTTTTTCATTCTAATGAACAAAACTGTCTAGATTGGCACTAGTAATGGTGATATATTTGTCATAGAAATTGATTCTAGAGACAAATTCCAGTGCCATTGTCATTGGCCCTGTAGTCTACCCCAACTATCAACCACATTCAGAGGGACCGGTTTGATCCCACTGGGATTTGTCTCTACTGCATGTACTGGCTTTTAGGGATCCTTTTCTCTTTGGATGCATACCTTGCTCAGACTGGATGTAGTGGGGAGGACCTTGGACTTCCCAAAGGGCAGGATGCCTTGCCCTCTCTTAGGATTGGAGGGTATGTGGGGGAGGGTGTGTGATGGTAGTGGGAGGGAAGTGGGAGGAGGGGAGGAAGTGGGAATTTTGATTGATATTATTTTTAAAGTAATAAAAATATTGATTCTAGTTGGAACAATAACCCTAGAGCCCAGTGGCTGAACAAAAAGGAAGTTGAATGCAGCCTAGCTAACTGTGGCTAGCCTTGCTCCACTCAGGGACTCAACACAGGCAACTTCTGACACCACGTTTTTCCATCATCTTGGAAATGGCTATATCCCTTGCATTTGAGAAACTGCCAAAAAAAGAGAGAGATGTGGAATTAAAAAATACAATGGAAGCTATTTTAAGGCCAAGCATTGAAGTAGCTTATTTTCTTTGACCCCTATTCCTTCAGCCCAAACTCAAACAACCTCAATCTAACTATAAGTCAAACTAGAAAACATAGTTTCCTTATGTGTTCAAGGAAGGAAACATGGTCATTTTCTGCTTCTGATGATTGCATGTTTTCTGCATGTAATGCTTCTATTATCTTTGTTATGATTTTAAAAAATCTAAATAACTATAAAAGGAACAAATTGTAATTCCAGATCTTTCAAAATTATATAAGGCAATATACATTCCCTATTTAACCCGTATAAACCCTAGGGATTACTAAACATAACTTTTACTTTTTAGATAAAAGACACACTAATTTATTATTTATTTTGTTATTTATCTATAGCCATTATCAACCACTATTCCAAACTGGAGTATATTTTTCAAAATTTCTTATACTGTAGTTCAAACCTATAGCTCAGAATGGCATATTTGCCAACCAATAATTCTGATAAGTGAGGTTCTTAGGGTGTGTCCTCATCCAATATAACATAAGGGTATGTTAGGATGTGGTCTCAAACACATGAAAGACCTTGTGAGAGTCAACTTCAAGACAAGAAGGTTTCAGGAAAACCACACTCTCCAGAACATCAGTTCTGACCTTGCAAAGTCTAGAAGAATAAAAGATAATGGCAATCCATTGATCCAAGGCCATTTTGTTATGAAAACCCTTGGTGGCTAAATATTAGCATGCATAATATACTTAAACATAAATAATATTTTCTGAGTTGTTCTCAACTCTTTATGCTCCCCATTGTACATTTTCACTCTTTGTGTGTGGGGGAGGGTGTCAGGGAGTAATTTTTTTTAAAGATTTCACTTAAATGTTTAAAATGATGTAGGCAGTTTCATTTACTTTTTACCCCCTAATCTATCATATATTTTCCTCATATGCCATCTGGAACTTTTGGGTCAATTGACTGTGCCCTTTATTTTCCAAACAATATTTGCTCTCTGATTGCCCATTTAAAGAAAGTATTTATAAATTATTGATCAGAATACATTATTGTTTAAGCAGACAAGATCAAGATTTTTTTATTTCTCTTGCATCAGTTTATTTTGGATTGGCTCCTGGGATGATTGGTTTATGTTTGTCTATTTCTTAATGGGCATCTCCAGGTTAGGATTAGCAGGAGATGCTGGGAAAGGCAAGTTAGGATTCTTGTCCTGGAGATGGGTCTCTGCCTTAGAAAGGAATGGCACCATGAGAAGAAAAAAATCCATGGTATTATGAAACACATCATGAAAAACTCTCTTACAACTGGGTGAGGGAGTAAAGAGCGAGAGTCTTAACAAAGTAAGCGGTTTTTATGGGATGAACTTCAGTGGTAGTGTGGTAGAAGAACCTGTACAAAGCCCTGGATGCAACCACAAAAAGCCAAAACAAACCCATCATGGTGGTTTGTATGGGTATGACACACAAAGTCTCTTGTATTGGAATGTTTAGCCCTTAAGGAGTGGCACTATTAGGAAGTGTGACCTTGTTGGAGGAAGCACATCACTGCGGTGGTAGACTTTTAGGTCTCATATGCTCAAACTATACCCAGTGTGGCTCACAGTCTCCTCTGCTGCCTGCAGATCCAGATGTAGAACTCTCAGTTCTTTCTCCAGCACCATGTCTGCCTGTATGCTGCTGTGCTTCCTACCATGATGATAACGGACTAAACCTCTGAAATTGTAAGCCAGACTGAATTAAATACTGTTTTTCTAAGAGTTGCCATGGTCACAGTGTCTCTTCAAAGCAATAAAAACACTGACTAAGACATCCCTAAATCTTTCTTTTTCAGTTTTTCCTTTTAGTGAAAATAGATTCTTCTCTCATACAACATATCCTAATTACAATTTCCCTTCCATCTATTCTTCCCAGTTTTTCCCCATCTCCCTTCCCCACCAGATCCACTCCATTTCCATCTCTCATTACAAAAGAACAGGCTCCTAAGAGATAAGAACCAAACATAACAAAATATATATAGTACAATAATACACAAACCATCACATTGAGTTTGGACAAGACAGCCCAAGGAAAGAAAAGAGTCCCAAGAGCAAGGACAAGAATCAGAGACCAACTTGTTCACACACTCAGGCGTCCCACAAAATAACTAAGCTGGAAGCTTCAATACACACACAGAAGACCTGATGAAGACCCATGCGGCTGCTTTGCTTGCTGCATCAGCCTCTGGGAGCTCATGTGCCTCTTGTTCAGTTGATTTGGAGGCCTTGTTCTCCTGACGTCTTCCATACCTTCTGGCTCTTAGACTTCTTCTGCCTCCTCTTTTGTGGGGTCCCCGAGGGGAGGAATTTGATGGAGACATCCTATTTAGAGCTATGTGTGCTGAGACCTCTCTCTACGTAATATCTGACTGTGGGTATCAACATCTGTTCTTATACGTTGTAGGAAGAAACTTCTCCAATGATGGTTAATCAGGAACTGATCTGTGAGTATAGAATATCACTAGGAGTCATTTTATTGATCCTTATTCTTTGTAAGACCAACCAGCAGAGGTCAATTTTACCTCTGTTGTAATAAGGAGCGGCGGGGCTGCTTCCCGCCACCCGGCTAGCTTTATACCCGAAATAATTACACAGAAACTGTATTCTTTTAAATACCACTTGGCCCATTATATCTAGCCTTTTCTCAGCTAACTCTCGCACCTGGACTAGCCCATTTCTTATAATCTATGTAGCCCACGAGCTGGTTTACCAGGAATGATCTTAACCTGCATCTGCCTGGAGTGGGAGAATCATGGCGACTCCTGACTCAGCTTCTTTCTCCCAGCCTTCTGTTCTGTTTACTCCTCCCACCTATGTTTTAACCTATGAGGACCAAGTAGTTTCTTTATTGCTTAAACCAATGAAATCAACAGATTGATATATGACACTCCCACATCACTTCCCCTTTTTCTGTTTAAACAAAAAAAGGAAGGCTTTAACTTTAACATAGCAAAATTACATATAGCAAAACAATTATCAAGCAAGAATTACAGTTACAATATTTATATCTAGTTTCTCTTTTATCATAACTAAGGAAAACTATAACTATCTATTCATCACATCATACCCTAGGTCTCCTGTGGTGTCTAGTCTCTGGTTCTTCATCAGCCAAGCAGTGTGGGAAATGGGCTCCATTTTGTGAAGAGGGCACGAAGTAAAATCAGACACTGGTTGGGCTCCCCCTTCCCCGAGTTCTGTGCCATTGCTCAAAGGTTTTATTAGGGGGTCAGTGTCTATGTTTGTCTTTTGGTAGCCTACAGAGTACCTTCCCACACCAAAGACTCTAGAACACAGAAATGAAGTCTCCATGTAGGCACCACTTCAGGCTCTCCATGTTCACTGAGTTGTGTGGGCATTGTCCTTCACAATGCAGCACTGCTGTCAGTTTGCAGAGAGCAACCCCTTGTCTTAGCAACAGCCTAGGTTATTTGTGGATTTCCATGGGACTCCTGCGTTGGAAGGCTCATTTGCTGACAAGAGACACCAGTTGGGACTTTGTATCATTAGCTGGAGATTTCATTGAATCACCTTCACATATTTTAGGAAGATTTCACTGCACTAGGTTCCAATATTATCACTCAAATGGCCCTCAATTCCAGCTCTCTTTCCCTAAATCCCACCTCTCGACCTTATTACTGCTCCCTTCCCATTCTCTATAAAGTCTATTCTATTTCCCCCTCTCAGAGAGATTAATGTGTTCCCTTCCTTTATACCTAACCTCTCTGCTTCTATGACTTGTAGGTTACTTATCATTCATTTAATGGCTAATACATACATATAATTGAGCACATACCATATTTATCTTCCTTTGCCTAGGTTACCTGACTCAGGATGACTTTTTCTAGTTCCAACCATTTGCCTACAAATTTCATGATGTCATTTTTTTAAACAGCTGAGTGATACTCCATTGTGTCAATGTACCACATTTTCTTTATCCTTTCTTCTGCTGAGAGACATCTAGGTTGTTTCCAGTTTCTGGAAATTATGACTAGAATTGAAATGAACATGGTTCAGCAAGTGTCCTTGTCATAGGATAAAGAGTACGTTGGAAATACAATAAAGAGTGATATAGCTAGACTTGAGATAGATCAATTCCCATCTTCCTGAAGAACCACCATACTGATTTCCATAGTAACTATACAAGTTTCCATTTAGACTGGCAATAAATGAGTGCTCCCCTTAGTCTATATCCTTGCCAGCATGAGCTGTCACTTGTGTTATTGATCTTAGCCATTCTGACAGGTGTAGGATGAAATCTCAAAATAATTTTGATTTGCATTTCTCTGAATGGTAAGGATGTTGAACATTTCTTTAAGTGTTTCTCAACCACTGGAGGATCCTCTACTGAGAATTCTCTGTTTAGATCGGTTCCCCATTTTTAACATAATTATTTGTTGTTATTTTTAATATCTAGCCTCTTGAGTTCTTTATATAGTTTGGATATTAATCCTCTATGGAATGTGGAGTTGGTAAAAATAATTTCCCTTTCTGTAGTGGATACTTTGTCCAATTGGTGGTGTCCTGTGCCTTACAGAACCTCAGTTTCTTGAGGTCCCATTTACTGATTGTTGATATCAGAGCCTGTGCTATAGGTGTTCTGTTCAGGATGTTGTCTTCTGTGTTCAAGCCGATTGCCCATTTTCTCTTCTATCATGTTCAGTGTATCTGGCTTTATGTTGAAGTTTTTGATCAATTTGGAGTTAAGCTTTGTATGGGGTGATAAGTATGCATCTACTTGCATTCTTCTACATGCAGACATCCAGTGTGACCAGCATTATTTGTTGAAGATGCTGTCTTTCTTTGAGTATGTATCTCTAGCTTCTTTATCAAAAATCAGATGTTTGTAGGTATGTGGTTTTATGGCTGATTTTCGTTAGATTCCATGAATCAACATGTCTGTTTTTATGCCAATAGCATGTTGATTTTATTTCTATAGCTTTCTAGTACAACTTAAAATTGGGAAAGGTGAGACCTCCAACAGTTCTTTTATTGTTCAGAATTGTTTTAGCTATCCTGGGCTGTAGACAGAAGGTTTTGTCCCATCTGGTCCCACAGCTATTTAGTCCCAAATAAATGCAAAGTCTTTATAATATTTATTATAAACTGTTTTACCTATTAGCTTGGGTTTATTATTAACTAGCTCTTATAACTTAAATTAATCCATAACTCTTGTCCATGTTTAGCCAAATGGCTTGGTACTTTTGCACAGTAAGGCATTCTAATATTGCTTCTTCTACATCTAGCTGATGACTGCATCTCTGCCTTTTCTCTTCCCAGAATTCTCCTAGTCTGGTTGCCCACCTATACTTTCTGTCCGGCTACTGGCCAATCACTGTTTTATTAAACCAAGATAAATGACAAATCTTTACAGTATACAAGAGCATTATCTCACAGCGCTGGACTTTTTGTTTGGTTTTTGTTTTCAGATGAAGTTGAGAATTGTTTATTTCAAGGCCTATGAACAATTATGTTGGAATTTTGATGGAAACTGTGTTCAATCTATTGATTGCTTTTGGTAGAACGGTCATTTTACTGTGTTAATTGTAATGATCCATTAGCATGGAAAGTCTGTCCATCTTCTGACGTCTTCTTCAATTGCATTCTTTAAAGACTTGAAAAACCCTTGAATCTTTAGACCTGATTATTAGACCCCTCAGCTCAAAGGTAACTAGATAATTGTCTCAAGGAACAGTGTCTTGTTTGTTTCCTAGTACTGCTTAGTATACACAACAATAAACAAGAAAAATTGTGAAAGAAACCTAATCTACTTTCGAATCTGTAGAGAAATTCCAGAGCAGAATAGACATAGATAGATGGAGGTTGCAAGGCCCAGCTCTAGCCTCTGGATAAGGCTTTTCCCCCACACGGTCACCCTAAGCCTAAACAGGTAGAGCGTGAACCTGGAGCTCATGATCTCACTGGATGTCCGAGGTCAGGGGCTACAAGCAGAAGTGTTTGTCAGTGAGACACAAATCTGTGTATGCTAATGAACCATGAGGAATTGGCTTTTTGTGGGATCAAGGGAGGAACCGGCCTCGAAGAAGAGGCACCTCAGCTTTCTGGCACTGAATATCTGTGCCACCCTTACTTCCTGTGGAACAGGACTGTGTAGCTCTGAGTCTAATTCTAAAGCCCTCATAGGATGAGGAACAAAGTAAGGCTTATATATGAGGAACTAAAACCAGGCCCTATGATCCATGCTCAGTCTACTTCCATAAATTTGCTGTACAGTAACAGCATCCTTGTCATCCAGATGAGAAAACAGGTGAGAATGGTGTAGTCCCAATGAAGCAAATACTTTGAACCTAGCTTTCCTTTCTGGCACCTTTTACCTAGTTTACCATTCTGGTAAATCTTAAAGGGTAAACTTGCCTGCTAAAGTAGCCTTCATGTTCTGTGTCTGAGACTCATCTTTATCCAGAGTAGGAAAGAGACCAAACTTCCTCCAAACATGGAGGAACCTCTGCTCATACTATA
This sequence comes from Microtus pennsylvanicus, assembly GCF_037038515.1. NCBI lineage: Eukaryota > Metazoa > Chordata > Mammalia > Rodentia > Cricetidae > Microtus > Microtus pennsylvanicus. The sequence continues at coordinate 123,307,024 of NC_134581.1, forward strand.
GGGTACCCTACAGGGTAGCATCAAAGTGACAAGAGTGTGCCTTCTTTACATTTCTGTCCTGTCTCATTCCCTGTTTTTGTTTTTGTTTTTTTTTTTTTGTTTTTGTTTTGTCTGATGAACTAGCAATGCAAATGCACTGATCTGATTTGTCCTCTTCTGGTCTTGCCAGGACTTTGAATTCTCAAATTATCTTAAAAAGAAAAATGGATGGCTGATTTGCAAAGTGAAAACCCTAAGTGAAACCCTTTTTAAGATCTGTCTTTGCTTCTGAAAGGGGTTTCTAATTGAGCAAAGGAGAGATGGACATCTGGACTAAGACCATGGAAAGGTAAAAATTTTTAAAAAGCTACTAAGAAGATGTTGGGACCATTTGGCCTCCAGCTGCTCTTCCCTGCTAGAGATCTTTACTTTCCTTCTGATTTGAGTTACTGAAAGCTTTGTCAAAGTTGTTTACCAGCTCTGCTTCACGAGTGCATGCCTTGCCTTGAGGATCAGAGGATAAGGTTTTCACCTGTTGGCTCACTTGACAGTTGGGTGTATAAGCATCCATGGTGCTATTGAATAAAAGGGCTTCTTAACAGTGACTAGAGTGGATGGGTGTGCCCCTCGTGGTCCTGACTTCCTTGCTCATCTTCTCCCTCCTTCCGCTCCTCATTGGGACCTTGGGAGCTCAGACCAGTGCTCCAGTGTGGGTCCCTGTCCCCATCTCCATCCATCACCAGATGAAGGTTCTATGGTGGTATGCAAGATATTCGTGAGTATTACTATAGGATAGGGTCATTTCAGGTTGCCTATCCTCAGCTGCCCAAGGGACTAACAGGGGACATCACCATGGGTTCCTGGGAGCCCATCTAGGGTCAAGTCTCTTGCCAACCCTAAAGTGGCTCCCTTAACTAAGAATTGTGGTTCCGTGCTCCCCTGTCCAACCTTCCTTTATCCCAATCCTCCTGTTTCCCCAAGTCCCCCCCTCCTTCCCTTCTAACTTTTCTCTCCCCATCTCCCCTTACCCCCATCCATCCCACCTCCAAGATCCCAATTTTCTCCCCGGCAATTTTGTCTACTTCCCATAGCCAAGAGGATAACTATATGTTTTTCCTTGGGTTCACCTTCTTATTTAGTTTCTTTAGGTTCACCTATTGTAGACTCCGTGACCCTTATTTATGGCTAGAAACCAATTATGAGTGAGTACATCCCATGTTCACCTTTTGGGAGCTCACCAAGGCCAGCTGGACTGTGACTGAAAAAGCATGGGATAAAACCGGACTCTCTAAACATGGCGAACAATGAGGGCTGATGAGAAGCCAAGGACATTGGCACGTGGTTTTGACCCTACTTCATGTTCTGGCTTTGTGGTAGCCTAGCCGGTCTGGTTGTTCACCTTCCTAGACATGGACGGAGTGGGGCGGACCTTGGACTTTCCACAGAGCAGGGAAACCTGACTGCTCTATGGACTGGAGAGGGAGGGGGAGAGGAGTTTGGGGGAGGGGGAGAGGGGTGGGAGGAGGGGGAGGGAAAGGGGAAGCTGGGAGGAAGCGGATACTTTTTTTCCTTTTCTCAATAAAAAAAAGAAAAAAGAAGAAAAAAAAGAAAAAAAAACAGTGACTAGAGGTCCGTGTCTCTGTCTCTCTGTCTCTGTGTGTTTTTATATGTTTCTATCTCCAGCACCTTGCCCAAAGCTCCCAAACTGTATGGTAGCGCGTAGAGCACAGAAAGGCGTTGTGCGCTGCAAGAAGAAACAACAAAGAGACAGTGCTGATGAGCATTAGGAAAGACTCACCCCATCCCTTCCTCTCCCCCGAGGCCACACAGGGAACGTAGGCTCAAGTACACCCCAAATGCAGCAGAAATATCCAATGCTGTCCATCACTTCAGCCAGTTCTTTCTCATGAGATTACTTTGTAAGGGGGTGCAGGTGAAGAACCAGCCTGCCTCCATCTTAGGCTTAAAAGCCAGGTTATAGTGATGAAAAACTAGGGTCACTCCTGTTTATGATTAAACCTGCTTTTCAAGGATTGGGCTATACTCTACCTGCAACCTTAACTACATATGGTTTTGTAGTGCCTGTTCCACAAAATGGCAGCCATGTCTTTGTTTTAAAAAGTTATTTATTGCCATCTGTCGCCCTACCTTTGTTTCAAAAGGTTATATGACCACATATGACTGCGTTGTAATGATTGCCTGTTGTTATGACTACCGTCTTATGCCCACCCTGCAATCATGTCTTTGTTTCAGGAGCTTGTTATGCTTGTAATTCTGCTCCTGTAATCCCACCCACTTGCCCACCAAACCCCCTACCCCTGAGCTATAAAACCCTTGCCTTCCCCACATCCTATGCTGATCGCTCAAATCCCATCTTAGGGGAAGGCAGCCTATGTATACGAATAAAATAAAATTTAAAAACTTAATTTAATTAGTTGCTTGCTTTAATTAACTTGGCCACGGTGATTTGGGTCAGTGGTTTTTCTTCTCCTCTCTTTTGGATTAACACAGGAAATGTTAAGTTTTAGATGGTAATGCTGGATTTTCAAGGTCCTGCACTGAGAGTGGGATGGTTTACAGCTTCCTCTCCCTGTATGTTGAAGCCCAAAGGCCCCAAGTAAGCACTTGAACTCTCTATGGGGATGGCAAAGCCTATGTCCCTGACTCCACTTGCAGAATCATAACATTATTTTCAGTATCCCATATCTGCAGACTGGGGAGGCTCAGCCCAGTTCTATTCAATTTGTGATATTTTTACACTTCTCTTCCTGATGATCTAAGGAATTAAAGATAACTAAAACGCTTCTGCATGGCAAAGGAAACAATCAGCAGAGCACACAGACAGCCCATGGAATGGGAGAAATTTTTACCAGCTACCCTCCAGACAAGGAACAAATATCCAGAATTGTTTACAAGGAGTTGCAGAAATCAGATACCAAGTAAATAAAACTCAATAAACGAGCAAAGAAATTGAGCAGACATATATTAATAAAAGAAACACAAATGGTCAATAGCTATTTTCAAAAATGCTAAATATCCCCAGTCACCAGGGAAATGTAGGCTAAAACTACTTTGAGATTCACCAGATTTAATTAGGATTTCTATTGCTGTGAAGAGACACTATGACCATGGCAACTCTTACAAAGGAAACCATTTAATTTGGGCTGGCTTACAGTTCAGAGGTTTAGTCCATTATTGCCATTGCAGGAAGCGTGGCAGAATGCTGACAGACATGGTACTGAGAGGCAGCGGAGAGTTCTATATCTGGATCCGCGGGCAGCAGGAAGAGAGTGAGACACCAGGCTTAGCTTTACTTTTGAAACCTCAAAGTCCCCCACCATGACACACTTCCTCCAACAAGGCCACTCATACTCTAACAAGAACACATCTCCTAATAGTGCCACTCCCTACAAGCATATGAGGCCATTTTCATTCAAACCACAACATCCCCTCACCCCAGTCAGAATGGCTATCATCAAGAGATCTGACGATAAACGTTGGCAATTATTTGGCTAGATAGGCACCCTTATTCACTGCTGGTGAGGAGTGTAAATAAACATAATTGTACAGTCATTGTGGAAATCAGTTTGGAAATTTCTCAGAAAATAAAAAATGAGCTACCATTTGACACAGCTAATTCACTTGGGTACACACTCAGAGTACCCCATACCCTACCACAGAAATTTGCACCTCATGTTTATTGCTGCTTCATGTATTATAGCAAAGAATTGGAATCAGTCTATTTGTTCATCAACAGAAGAATTGAAAATAAAAAGTGTCTATGAATACTATTCAGCTCTAGAGAAAAATGTAATCACAACTTTTTAAAAAAAATGGCAGGACTTAGAATGTATAATATTAGATGAAGTCAAACGATCTCAGAAAGAAAAACTTCTGCATGTTCTCCCTCATATGTGTAATCTAATCAATAACATATATGCATTGTAACAGGTGTGTTTAAGGAAGGGTTCGGTACAACATGTAGAATAGAAAACAGGAAAGGGTAAGCATGAGGGCATGAGGAAGGACAGAACACATGTAATAGGCAGTTATGAAAGAGGACATAAAGATCATTATTTTTCCAGTTCTAACTCTGCTATAGAGTATTTTTTTGTTGTTTGTTTGTGGTGGACAAGTGCATAAAGATGTATTCAATTGTGAAAGTGTAAATTGCAATGTGAAGCTTCCCACCTCTGGAATTGCTATTCTAACTAAAATTCATTAAAATGTATAGGATTGGGGTCTGGTTAGTTGCGGTCTGTAAAGAGTTTTATTTATGAGTTTTTCATAATAAAGTTTACTTTGAAAAGGGCCTGAAGTAGATAAGAGATGACAGAGTCTTAATAAATAAACTGATGTCACAAAATGAAAACATTCAGCAGACAGTTGGAGCTGAAGTTCAGAAGCAAAATGCTTGCCTGACCGGTACCAGGTTTGAAACTTAACACCATCAAAATGCATGCATACATACATATATACACACATGCATACACACACACACGTGAATGTGTATACCTGAGTGTATGTGTGTGTGTGTGTGTGTGTGTGTGTGTGTGTGTGTGTGTGTGTGAGAGAGAGAGAGAGAGAGAGAGAGAGAGAGAGAGAGAGAGAGAGCCATGTGTGCAGTAACTTGCAGAGATCCAAAGAAGCATTTGATCCCCTCTAGTTATAGACTGTTGTGAGTCATCGTGTGGCTAGGAACTGAATCCAAGATCTTTGCAAGAGCAAAGAGTGCTCTTAACCACTGGGTCATCTTTCACCAAACACACACACACACATTTCTTTTCACACAGTCAAGAATATGTTAAGCTTACTAGAGCAATTTTGTATTTTAACAACTTAGGCCAATTTATATGACTGCACTAACAACTTTGCAATATATCTCATCTGTTGCCAAGGCAACAAAGTCCAGAAGTTCAAAGTGTAATGAACTGTATATGCCTGTATTCAAATTCTGTCTCTTCTGCTTACCATTGTTATGAGCTTGTTTTAATTATTTTGTCAATATGCAGCAAAAAGAAAGTGGCCTGACATTAACTCAGTTCAATGAAATGAATAATTATTGAAGACTTTCTGCATGTAGGAAACTGAGCCAGACGTTACCAGAGCCTCAGAGATTAACTGGACACCATGGTACTTAATCCAAGGCTTTTTATCTAACTGAAAAGGGGGATGGGATAATACACATAAAAGATCTTCCATCAAAGAGTCACCAAGTGCACCAGTGAATGAGAGGACGGACACTTCAGGTTGCCTGGGACAGCCCAAGGGAGATCACCAAAAGGCAGAGGTGGGAGAGAGTCCAGGAATAGGATGCAAGAGGCAAAGCAAGCAAAATGCCACAGACAAACAGTCTAGAAAAGCTAAGAGCGCATGAACAGAATGGGGGCCACTTGCTTTCCGAAAACTCAGAAGTTGATCAGAATCTAAATTCCCAGGGAAAGGAAGTTTAACTGAACTCCAAACGTGGACAACATTCCTTTCCTCTGACATGTAACAAGCACCTCTGGAAATTTCCAGAAAGTGATTAAATACTACCGTACACTCTAGATATAGAGATACTGCATCAATAGGAAGTAACTTTATGAGGTTTCCTATTTGAAAAGAGCGAGCCCAAACTTTAAATGGAAATTTATAAATTAATTTACAATTTTTAAGGATGCATTTGAACTTTATCACATTTACCAAGAAGCAGCCTCCATGAAAGGCCTCTTTGCAGGAGTTGAAATAATTAAGTTGGAGATTCAGTGTACCTTTTCAATCATTTTATTTAAAAAAAAAAAAAAGCTCATTCTGGTTTCTCTGAGGAAGAGATAAACCACAGTGAAGGAAGTGGCTGAGGCTTTTTAGAGCACTGTATTCACCATGAAGTATATGACACTGTCCCCAAAGAATACTATTTGCCTTTTCAAAACTATTTTTTGTACTTACTTTTATTCCAGATATGGGTAGGACAGAAGTGATGGAAACACAATCTTGAACAAAGAAGAGGTTTTGAGCAAATCATGACACCGTCAAGAACTCTCTGCAAACATGGAGGGGCAGCTGGCAAGGTTTTGCTGAAGTTCCATCTGATTTGGGCTTGGTCACAGTTTGAGTAGTCAGGTAAATACAATCAGGAGGAAGTTCTTCCTAGATAGAGCTGTCAGTCACTGCAAAGTCTCTTGAGCATCTAAGCATTTGCAGGGCAACAAACGGTGTGTGTCAGGGAGTGGGGGTGACGGTAGGTGCTTAACTAAGGCAGTCTATGCTCCAATTGTCCTATAGACAGTCTGTTTAGCTCAGACTAATGAGAAGACAGATCTCTGAATGCCTGCAAGGAGATATAATGAACATTGGACCATAGCAATGGTCCTGATGGAAGATGATAAATTATAAGAACTGCAATTAATTTCATAACTGGATGCCAAGCACTTACTAGATGTACATTCTAGGTGGTTATAATTCACACATACATTGTGTCTATCAAATAATATGTGCATAAATGCATGCTGGGTTTAGAACCTGAAGAAATACAACTGGATATAGGTGTGGGTATTTGGAAGAAGGGCCCTGGGACCCAGAACATAGAGAATGGGCCTGGGTTTGAGAAGAATCCTAAAATGCACATTATTGAAACCATGAGAGAAGATAGCCACCAAAGGAAGAGGGTAAAAGAACTTTTGTAAGCTTGGTGCCTAGTACTACTATGTCTGGCATCCAGTGAACACCAGTGGGAATGTTGAGTGGATGATCAACAGTGCAAGAGAACAGATGAAGCCTACCATCTTCTCCTGGAAATTATCCTCGCACTGTTGAGTTCCACATCCTAGCCTTGCTCTTGAACTTCACTGTGTCTCAGTAATCAAGTGGCTCCCCCCATCTCCCGGTTCTTTTTAACTGGATGTTCCCCACGATTTATTTACTAAGACAAGTAAAGTTGTGGCCCTTGGTTAGTAGACTTCATGTCTCACGGGGAAATCTACTTCTAAAGCTCCAGGAAAGTTGGGTAATGGGATGAATAAGGAGAAATCAAGACTACCTGAAAGGAACAGTTATAAATTTAGAAGAATGGTTTTTGTGGGAAATAATTCAGGAGCAGGATTCGGATTGCTGAGCATTAGAGAATAGTTGTGTGGGGCAAAGACGAAATCAGGCATATTTCAAGAGGTTTAGCTGCAACATGGTAGAAAGGTGTAGAGTAGAAAGGTGTAGAGTGATGCCCAATGAGAAGTATTATCAAAAGCTTTTGTTGAGAAAGGGGGAAGGTTCTTCAGGCCAAGAGCTCACTACAGCAGAGAGCTTTATCCTTGCGACTGTGTGCTGTTTGTCATGGAAAATAGAACGACAAAGTGACCAGGATGCTATGAACCACACAAATGTGAGTTATGAGAGTTTGTAGAACCTACTAAAGAAAATGATGCCATGGCTGAGTGCAGAAGAGAAATAGCTCTTCTTGGAATAATAATAACAACAACAACAACAACAATAATAAAAAGCTGAGCAGGTGGCTTGGACTATAGATACAGTCTTCTTGAACAATTCTTTTATCAACCTGCTACTAACCTAGGCCCCCCTACCTGCATAGAGTGGCACTCTCCTTGTTTTAAACAGTGGGAAAAAAAGCTACTTCTTTTAACAACTCCTCCCTGCTCCCCACGCCTAATGAAATACATTATGGAACTCAATCCAGAAACTATTAGGGCAATGAGTTGATCTAGCCAAGACTGGTTTTAGGTTCCTATTCTATAAATTAAACTTGTCCTAAAGGAACTTCAGTGTAAAACCATTATTTCCCATCTAATAACAGTGAGCATGCATATATTTAAAATAGGATACATTATGAAAAGAGAGCTGTGAAGTGGCCAAGTCTGTCACTCATAATCCAGAACCATCCAAACGGTTCCCTTAGTAACTGGAGTCCTTCTCTTAATCTCATAGGAGGCACCAAATAGTAATGAGGGTCCCTGAGTTCCCTTTCATTTGTGACCCACCGTCTTATTTCACAGAATAGTTTCTGAGCCGTATTATTGTTTTGTCTTTGGCAATCTATGTGAACTTTTATTTCATTCTCAAAAGCCAAGAACGTGGAAAATCCCAGCACAGGTCCCAACCGCTGGTGACAAAAGGACAGGTCACTCTGGCCAGAGCAAACAGCAGAAGAAAGCAGAGATTGGTGAGAAATCCGAGCACTGTGGACTGTACCAGGTGTGTTTCATCATAGACCAGGGCAAGGGTTTTCATAGTGCGAAGCGTATTCTAGAAAGTTTTCAATTGTTCTAAAAATCCAATGTATTAAATTGCATCTTGTATCTTTTTAAATTTCATTTTCTTCCAGTATTGGAGACTGACTCCAGAACCTTATGTTTCAAGTGCTCTGTTGATGAGCAAAATCCCCAAGTCCTTCATTTGTGTTATCGAGTTTTCTCAAACCCGTCACAATGACCTGATTCTACATTTTCTAGTTACAGTCTTAGTTTATATGCAGATCTGTGCTTTCCTAATTTTAGTTTAGTATGAAGCTATGAAGCAGGCTTAATGTTTTTACATGCGGATATGCAAAGTTTGCAATAGAATTGATTGGAGATACATTGATTTTTCCTGTTGAATTATTGAAGCAACTTGGTTGGCAAATCAATTGACTATGTATATGTGGTCATATTTGCAAACTTTTCTTGTTCTGATTGCTCTGTGTGTCTATCCAAAGACTAACATCACTTGATTTTCATTCTTGTACCTTTAGAAAAGCATTACAAATCAGATAAGGTTTGCAATTCTTTACAAGTTATTTTATGTATTTTTTTTCTTTTTGTAAATAAATTTGAGAAAAACTTATAAAGTAAATGAAATTTCAAACAAAATTCTAGATCTTTTGCTGCAAATAAGTTTGCCTCAATTGACATTTTAAGGATATCAGGTGCCCAAACTGTTAGTAGTGGTTGCTATTTTCATTTTTCTTGGTCTTCTTTCATTTCTCTTAGTGTATATATCTTAAATAGTTTGTTGTATTCGTGACTAAGTATTTATTTTTTTGTATTATAGGCATTATTGAAATGCAGCTATTTGTTACTAGTATATACACATGTAATTACTTTTGTAATATATTATGTATACGTCTATACTTTTCTGGATACATATATGTATTTCACAAAAGTAACATGGAAGAGGCTGGAGAGATGAAAGCATGTACTGTTTTTGCAGAGCGCCCAAGTTCTACTTCTAATGCTCATGTCAGGCTGCTCACGACTGCCTGAAACCCCAGTTCTATAGGATTTGAGACCTCTGGCCTCTATGTTCACCTGAACTCAGGTGCAGTAAACACACATGCGTGTGTGCGCACACACACAGACACAGACACATACACAGTCACAAATACTCATAATAAAAGAATAACAAAATAAATTCTTGCGAAATAACATTGACTACAACACCAGTTGAATGTCAACAAGGATGGGGGAAACCTCACGAGGCCCCACTTTAGATGAAAACCTAGAGACAACTAATAGCTATGGAAAAGGGAGGAAGGGAGCTTTCCCAGTGACAAGCCGCTGCCCATGTAGTCAACCCTAAGCAAAAGTAAGTGTGACCAAAGCTCTTTAGATGAGTCCAACTATGTTCAGATGTGTCCACCCAGACTTACACCTAGATGCATCTTTCCAGAGGAGAATCTGTGATGCACGAGGTTATTGACAAACCTGTACAGGCAGCCAAGGTTTGCAATGGATTCTCTGTAGAGCCCTGACTCCAACATCAAAGGCAACTCTGAGAAGCAGAAAGTGGTGGCCTGCACCTCTAGTCCCAGCTCTGATAGAGCATTACTTGAACCTAGAAGTGTGCGGGCACACTGGACAACATAGTGAGACTCTGTCCTACAAGCAAACCAAGCAAAAGGGAGGGAGAACATGTGTGTGCTGTGTGCTGAGTCTTCTGTGCTCCAGTGCTCACACAGGAAGTTCTTGGAGGCAGTGTCCCCTATTACTGCTGATCAAACCATCCATACTCAGCATTTTAAAGCATTATATTGTCTCTCTACATTGGCTTCTCGAGATAGGTCCTTTAATCTTTCTTAAAGGCCTTATTTTTCAAAGCTTTCATCATGTGGGAAAAAAAGACAAGTTCCCACCCCTCCCCAATTCCTTCTGGATATGGGTACCAAAACTCTCCCATTCTGTGCCTTCTGTTTCTGCACCCAGCTATTGCCTTCTCACTTTAAATTGAAGTATTGCAGTTGACATATACCTTTGTGAAAGCCCAGCAATAGAAAAACATAGCTACGAAAACATTTCAAAATACGATGTGCAATGCACAGATACACCAAAATTCTATTTCCTTTGTATTCCCCTAGTTCCATTTGGGGTCCTACTTCATGGGGAAATATGAGTCTTGATTATCCCTTTTCACCAAAATAACATTGACTCAGGCAGGAATATTAACTCAGGTAAGCAAAATGACTCTTGCTTTCATCTCAGCAATTCCACACCTACTCACCTTTCAATTGACTTTTAACAGAATTTTAGTTTGCATTTTTAAAAAAAATCTATTTAATTGCATTGGAAAAGCACTTCGCTGTCGTGCTCCGGGCCCCTACCATGTGATGCAGCTGCTCCTATTTAAGGGATAATTGTAGTCTCACTCTCCTACAAGGAACTAATTTTGATTTTGAAAGGATTTGTCCTCACGGTTATCCTGATGAGAGAGAACTGGATCACCGCAGTGTAAAAGAGCTGAATAGTCCCTATTACCGTTATTATGCCTCAAATGTTGGATATTGTTGAAGATCAAAGTACTGTACCACACTCAATGGCGAGATGTACATGCATGGCACACTTCCCATATTATGTAAGAAATACTGCATTTTATGAGTCATTGAGTGCCATGTGAGGTATCTGCACACCCCGTAGCATTGCCTTCAAACTTTCCTCATCATTCTGAAATCCTTTATTTTCTGGTTGAAAGACTTACAATCTTGTCATTTCTCACTCGCCTCCCCAGGAAATAAACTTCCCTGCATTCTCTCCCTCCACTCTAAGATAGTACTTCTTGCACATCATTCTAGTTTACATTTAAATTACTTTAGAAAAAAATGTTAAATAACCCTGGACAGCAGCGAGTTCTAACCAGTAAATTGAGAAATTGTAAAGGTTCCCATCAAAACCATTAATGATGTTTTTGAAATCTTTAAAATGTGGAGCGCTGAGTGTTGATTAAGATTCTAATGAAACAAACGCAGAACGTCTCCCATAGTGCCGTTGGGAAGGCAACTCTGAGCACGCCTGTATTAACAGCGTGCTTTGCAATACAAAGAGTCAAATGCGAAAATATCCAGATCTAGTCTAAGACATAGTAGGTGTTTTACAAGTCAAAATATTGGTCTTAAGACACTAACATTAGCAAGGAGAGGCCTAGTTTATGGACACACATTTCCTCTCAGAGTACATGAAGCTCTTAATCCCAGCAACCAACTGTAACCCGGAGGAACACATTAGAGTTCATGAAAGCTCACTTAGAGAGACCAGAAAATGCTGAGGCTCCATCTCTAAGTGGCCAGGGCAAACGAAGTTACCCTGTAGAGGTAATCCTTGGTGGCAGGTGGCATCTAACGAGGACCAAGGACGACCTTGCATGTCTAGTAACCTTTCTTGCTCTTGTCATTTCCTGTGTACTCATTTTGGCAACAGACCAGCGGTTTCCATCTCACCTGAAGACTGACGCCAGAGGAGAGCTTTAAGCCAATCCTTAGGCCAGGCCCATCTCTGCATGAAGGGACTCAGCATTTGTGGGGCTGGTGGCCAGGCATGAACGTGTTTGAAAGCTATAAGATGACTTCACAGAAAAACAAGTTGGAAAAGATGATTCTAAACTGTAGCTCATCTGGAGCAGGACCCATTTGCAACCACTTGTGCTTTATCTTACATTCTAATTTTATGTTTACTTATTTTATTTGAGGCAGGGACTCTTGTATCCCAGGCCAGCCTCCAATTTTCTGTGTGGCTAAGAACGACCCTGGACTTTTTGATCTCTTTGTCCCACCTCGTTCTTTTTCCTTACTTAATTTTAACTAGCGTACATACAGTATTAAATTTCATTGTGACATCTTCAGACAAAGTTGTTTGTGTTGATTTTTTCCACCTCCGTCCCTCCCTCCGTGTACCCTTGTGCTGTACCTACTTACCCTACTTTCCATTTCCCCATCTCCCATGTTCTATGCTCTCCCCGCTTCCCACTTAGTCCCATCTCCTTCCTAGTTTCATAAATTGTGGGCATGCTCACTCTGGCTTTTATCCACGTACATGATTATTGTAAGCTAGGAACTATATAACAGAAAACGTGATTTTTGCCTTTTTGAGTTAACTCACCTTCTAGCTCCATCTATTTTCCTGAATATTTGTTGATTTCATTTTTCTTGACTACAAAGAATTCAAATGTGTATAACGTATGTGTGTATATGTGTATATCACGTTTTCATTATCCATTCATCAGCTGACGAATGTCTAAGCAAGTCTCCAGTTTTTTAAATACTGTTTTGTTTTGTCTGTTTTTTTTTCCAAAGTCATATACAGCTTTGTATATCTCTCTGTCTTTGCTTAGTACTACACAAATAAATGACTGGAGAAATAAGTGAGAAACTTAACATGCTAGGAAGAGAACTCATTTGTTTTTAAAGTAATATATACTTCAAGGTGGAGCTATTCAAATTTCCCTCTAGTGGTGCAGACTATCATCATTCGGTCCATTGTAGACCTTATGTAGGATGCTATAAAGCTGTGGGTGTTTTTAATTATTATATCAACATGACTATGTTCTGATATTTAAATCTCTAATGATGAAAGTGCTTTCTTCCCAATAGCTCAAATTCCTTACTTTGCAAAGTTCAAGCAATTCACTGTGACTCCATCCACTTTTTGCTGATTGTTTGCAATTCCCTAGCATTGGAGTTTTCTATAATGGCCATAGAAGGAAGTGGGTATGACACACCCAATAGGTCCCAGGTATCAGGGCCCTCACAAAATGCCACTCCAGCAGTAAACCTGTTTCTCTGGTGCTCACAGGGCCAAGCAGAAGCTGATTATGAACCCTAAGAAAGTTTGTAAAGCTCAAACTTCATATGATGTTATTTGGTGATAATAAATATCTGTTGGTGGCAGAAAGTTAAGCTGAGATACCTTTCATTTAAACCTAAAAACTTTTATTATCCTGGGAGGACACACACACACTTTAACATCTACAAATGAATTATAAAGTCAGTGTTATGAACCACAAAACGTGGCCGTAAATTTTATTATAAAGATCTTTATTACAGAAAAGATCACACTTTCTGCTTGTAGTTTGGGACTCAAAGGATTTAAGTGCAGAGTGAAATCCTTCCTGTCTTCTCTCTCTCATCTCAAGTCCCTTGCATTATTTTGGAGATAAGAAGCTATGTTCTTGTTAGTTGTTAAAGGAAAACAAAGACTCATCAGAAAGAGGACGCATTGGAGGGGAGCAATGTCTGAGGAGAGGTTCCCAAAGGTCTTTGCCTAGGGGAGAGGCCCTAGGATGCTAAATTATCACCCCCAAATCTTTGTATTTGACTGGTGCTTGTAACTATAGGGGGGTGAGAAACCTTGAGAAAGCAGTAGAGAGCTACAGACTGCCCCATGTTCTAAACGGGTATGGGGGCCGCAATTCAGTTTCCATATATTCTTTGGCTTCAGAAACTCAGAAACGAGCTTTTGGCTTCTTTTCAGGATCTTAGGCACCTAAGGTGTGTGGCAGTGAAGAACTTACTCTTGAAAGGTAAACACTGCCTACTGCCCATGCCCACTTTGACTTCCTTCTGAGGACTTCCCCGGAGGGGTCCGCTGGACAGTGGCCAAGGGTTGTCACAACTCTCTCAGATGCCAGTGGACACGATATTAAAAGTTTTTGGGATTGAGGAACTAAAATCAAATCTTGATAATATGTTTGTCCCACTGACCAAGAGAGAAATGGGAAGAGGATTGCGGGTCCTGGGGGGTGGGATCGGGATGGGGGCTCTAAGAATTATATTGGAAGCCCAGCTATGAAAGAACTCCCAGAGGCAGCTAACAAACCCAGGCGTGTTCCCTGTAGCTCCTGGCGTGCTGATAACTGTTTCCTTATTTACTCTTCCAAGCACCCCTGGGGTCTTTTTGTCAGTCAGGTTTAGCTTCTGTAAATCCTCTTGCGGAGTACCGGAGTACCGAAGCAGGATGCGGAGCCCTCAGAGCACCAACCCCAGGAGCCCTGCTCCTTGCCCTGAGATCAACTAGGGTCCCTTGGCCAGTTGCCCACTCACATCAGGGAGAGGTCGCGCTCCCTGCAGAACCCGGAGCGGCACTACGCTGCAAACACCCCTCCACCTCCCGCTGGGAGCCGAGGCTGGCAGTGCAGCTACTCCGGGCGGGTAAATGGTAGGGGGGCTCCGAGAAAGGGGTGGGGCGGGGGGCGGGGCTGAGGGGTGCTGGGCGGGGTGCGCCACAGCGCCCCCTCGCTGCGCGCTCCCTGCGGTGCCCCAGGCAGCCCGTGCTCTGACTCTCCAGCCCCTTTGTGTGATTTTTATCCATCTCCACAGCACCCACCGCGGACGCTGCCCGGGGTCCCGCCACTACTGCTCGGGCAGCGCTCCCCTCCTCCGCACCCTGCGCTCCTCCCTCGCCCGGTCCCCGGTCCCCCAGCAGCCGCCTTTGGGCCTCGTCCCGCCGCTGTCGGCACCCCGCCCGCCCCGGGGCGCTAGTCTCCTCAGGCCCCGATCTTCTCCTGGGTGCCCCCCTGACTCCCCCATCCCAGGCCTCTAACGTGGAGAAAAAACTAAAAGCAGAGCAAGGCAGAGTCTCCAATAAAACGCCCAGTACCTCGAGCCCGAGCGCGAGTGCCGGGCGGCGAGGGGCGCGGGAGGCGGGGATGGGGCGGCGGGCGGGGGGGACAATGAGCGCGTGAAGTTACCTGCCCGGCAGCGGCGGGGCCGAGAGCGCCGGGGCCCCGCGGACCAGGCAGGCTGCGCGCTCGGCGTGGACGGGTGCGCGCCGCGGCTTCGGGGGGAGAGTTGAGCGCTTTTCCACCCTCTATTTTTTTTCCTCTTTTTTTTCTTTTTTTTTTTTCTCCTCTTCTTAAACAAACCACAAACGGATGTGAGGGAAGGAAGGTGTTTCTTTTACTCCTGAGCCCAGACGCCTCTCTCTGTTCCGTCTAAGCTTGTTTTTTTGCTGAGCACTTTTTTTTTCAAAAAGGAAAAGAAAAGGAGTTGCTTGATGTGAGAGTGAAATGGACGTAAGATTTTATCCACCTCCAGCCCAGCCCGCTGCTGCTCCCGCCGCTCCCTGTCTGGGACCTTCTCCCTGCCTGGACCCCTACTATTGCAACAAGGTGAACGCTCTGCTTTTGTCTGCACCGATTCTGGCGGCTCGATCCCGGGAGGGGGGCGGCGGTGGCCGGGCCGCGCTGGGGCCGGCCGGGCGGAATGGGTCGGCTCTCGGAGGCCCGTCCCGGGCGCGTTCGGTCGCAGCCCGCGGCGGGCGGCGCTGCGTGCGCTCGGGTAGTAAATATTGTGGAGCAGCTCAGGGGGTTTGCCAAACAACGCGATTGTGCGGAAAGTGACACGATTTGCTCGGATTCTTTCCTTCCTGCTGTTCGCCACTAAGGATCCCTGCTTAGGTTTTCCGGGAGACATTAAAAAAGAGCGAGCGATTGAGAGAGAAAACACACGGAATACTTTGGGGGTGTGTCCGGGGTCCGGGAACTGAGGCAGAGTACGAGAATTCATTTTATTTTTTAGTTCCTTCTTCTCCCTCCCTTTCTTGGACAGCCAGGGCTCGTGGCATCGCTTCCTTGCTCTGGATCACTTGAAAGAGGAGCAGCCAGGAGTCGGGCTACTAGGACCCCTGGGGCTCTGGCGTTCCTGAAAATTATTCTATAACTCTTTTGTTTTCTTTTCCGGCAGCAGAGCCGGAGTTCCAACGCTGGCCCTGGTGGCCCAGGGCTCAGTGGGCTAGTCGAATTATGCTTTGGGGAAACAGCTCCCGTTTGGGGTGCGTGGAAATAGCAAGTTCATTGGAAGCCACGGTAGCGCTTCGCGTTCAAGTGTAAAGCTCCGACACTGGTCCCCAGGCTGTAGTTGGGCTACACCATAGTTGGCTGACCACCCAGTGAAAGGGCCACCCGGGACAGGAGAAAGGCATTTCATGCTGGTGACCCAGAATGAGGACACTGGCAGAAGCTGGTCCGGAGCTCGGCTTGGCCCAAGGATAGGACAGTCAGAGGTTTCTAGGGAAGTCTTTACTCTCCTGGCTTCAAGCAAGCAAAACCCTAGAGGAACACCAAGACTCGCTCCCAGGAGCAGCCATAGACCACAGCTGTCCTTGCCTGGGTCTTGTTGGAGGCATCTAAGTAGTCCTGGCCTACAGAGGTTGGTAGGGAGAGTTCTCTAAAAAACGTGGCGGGCCTTTAGGTCTTCCAGTTCTGGCTTGATGATAAATCCCCAGATTTTCCCAGTCCCTTCAGACACTACTCATCCACCCGTAGGTGAATTCCACCCGAAAAGTCTTTTGGACTCCCAACATTTGTTTCCTGGGGAGCCATCACTTTTACATGTCATGTAGAGGTGTTTAGTGGGCTACACCCCCAGCCCCTGGGCGCCCTAACATGAGACAGGCTAGTAGTTCTCAGCCCTCAGATTTGGTCATTGCACACACACACACACACACACACACACACACACACACACACACACCTGCGCAGACACACAACACACACACAGACGGAGGGAGGGAGGGGGGAAGGAGGGGGAGAAAAGGAGGGAGAACCCCGAGAGTTATGAGTTATGCAGGCATTACCCCGTGGAGAAACAACTGGATGCCTTGTCCACTTTAATACTCAGGAAAAGAGGTGTGTGCGAGAGGATTAGGAGTTAGGGAAGCGGGTAAAATAGAAAGACTCACACACAGGGAGCCCTTGAGCCAGAGACAAGTTGAAAGGTACCTGGAACTTGAGTAAGCAGAGGCGTTTGTGCCAAGGAGTTTCACTATTTGCTGGTGACACCTTTTCTTGCAACCTATAATCTGTTCTGAGTTTAAAACCCAGGGTTTTGTGCTTGTTACCTTTTATTTTGCTTTATAACAAGACTATGATTACTTTTTTCTTTAAAGTAGCAGGTCTATCTTGGAGATTAAAAGACCTGTTGTGTTGTCGCTACCAGAATCAAAAAATCAGCCCCGTTTTTGGCAGTAAAGCTGCACAAGTCTGATTGCATTTATCAGTGAGTTTAGGCTTCCCAAAAAGAAGGTAATGACTTGAATACACATTTCACTCGTCATTCTTGTGAAAGTAGGGTCACATTTAATTTAAAAGTTAAATGCTTTGGAAAATCAGGAATTACTTCAATATATTAAATCATTTTCCAATTAAGTGCCTTAAATAATTTTAGAGGGTTGCGCTGTGAACTGAATAAATTAATTTTGAAAGTCTTCACCAGTTCTTTGCTAGCTCATTGAAGTTCCTTTTAAGTCACCCTGTGTGGAAGAAGCAAACTGTTCTTTTTAAATGCAAATTAGCCATCCTTTCTATAGACTAGTTGCAAGTCTTCTATTTAACTTACCCAGGGAAGAATGGATTTTTAAAAATGCAAAGTCATAAGACTTGTTTCTTCCAGTAGAGAAAGACCTCCTGGATATGTTTCTCCAGGGACTCTCCTGCCCATCCCTGTGTCACAGTCTATCAAATATGTTTGTCACCGATCCTTGATTGTATAAAATGTACTGAGGTTTCCAGATCCCACAGAAGCCCAGGCAGGCACTTGGTTCCTACTCCATCGTGATTGGCATTGGTATAAAATTCCTGCCTAGATCCACTATTTGAATTGCTTGGGACTGAGTCAATTAGTGCTCCTTTTGCAGCGATGTGTAGAGATGTGGAAGAAGAGGGGAGAAGTTTGGAAACGTGGAAAAAAGAAATCCGTGTCTGGGTTCAGCAAAACCTAAGTTGGGTCAGAGAAACAAGATTACGAAGTCAATCTGTTCTCCTTCTGAGATGTAGTGAAATATAGTTCATTAGAAATAACAGTCACTTTGCTGGGCTATTTGTTTTTAACAGGTTGATAAGATCATAAATTGCTAATTATCTTTATTTTAAACCTGTCAGCACTGTACTGTTTAAAGTTGGTGTGCTAAGTCCCGGTGGAATCATAACTTTCTGTGCCCTGGTGTCTTACAACTGTAAATATAGTTTTCCGGTGGCATTTTTTTTTTCAACGTCAGAAGAGACCCTAATTGAGAAAATGAATATCCTCTTTCTGAGCTTTTCTGAATTGAAATGTGGTTGTTTTACTTCGCTGACACTTCCCAGCCCCACGGCTCTGTGCATTGCCAAAACACTATTTAGATTTTTCAGTTAATAAACTCTGTAGGAGGCACATTAGGAAGCAGTTTAACCCGGTGCTCTTTTGTGAGAGCCCGGCACATGATGAACACATCACAGTGCAAACTGGCCTTCACTTCCACGTAGCCCACTGGGGGAACAAGGCAAATGGAGTCGGTTATAGCCAGCAAGCGAGGTATCCCTTCCTGTAGGCAAACTAGTGGCATGGTGCATGCGCTATCCTCTATGTAGGTCAGCTTTTGAAAGAGCGATGGAGCTCAGAGACTGGCCAAAAGCATGTTCGCTGGAGGAAACAGCCTACACTTCCTGCAACTGAAGCCTTAGTTCTATTGTAGACATTGAGAGATGTGTACCAGAGCAGAGTTTCATCTAATTAGACTATTTTAAGTAACGGCGTATTCCTTAATTGAACTGAATGTTACCAAAAGAAATTAGATTAAATGAGCTCCCAATTGGAGTTCAGTAGCAAAATATAGTCCTATTTTTTTGTTCTAGTTGAAGATGTCAAATCATCAGTTTGAACGTATACCTACAGAGCAATGACAGCTCAGTTTCTTAATGCAGTGTCATTTCCAAAGACTGTTTTCACTGATTTTATGCTAAAATGGGACAAAGACATGGCACTTGTTTCATTTTTGCAATGATGTGGTGTGTTCTGTTATTGCTCAGTATCTGCCCACACATAAGGAGCAGTAATACAATTATGTTATGGCTTGGCTAATGCCAGGGATACTGACCTCGGCCAGCAGTCGGGAGCGGGGGGAGAATCATAGGGTTTACAGTCCACAGAAGCTGCTTTTATGGGCTCATTCCTGAGTCTTCCATTGGTGGATTTAAAAACTGGGAGCCCTACACGTAAACTCAGGCTTAATACTAGTTACCTACAAAGTCAAGAGTGGTCGTTATTTGGGATTCTGTGCTTTTGATTGCAATGAAAATGGAACGTGAATACTCTTTCCATGTAAATTCGAGAGGAAAGATCGTTTGTGGACAGATATTACAGCTGTGATAACTTTTGAGTAAAGCAATATTAACCATAGTCTCTATGGGATCTTCTTTGAATTTATTTCCCTTATTATATTGTAGTATGCATTGTTCTTTAATGTGGCAGACCGCATCATGCCTAAAATACAGGACTTGCAAGCACACTGAGATGGAGCCATTATTCCTGTTTTGATGAAAAAATGTAAGAAGAAGAAAAAGCTGGAAGGAGGGGAAACAGGAGGGAGGAAGATGAAAGGGGAAGACGGGGACTGATGTAGGCAAGTTAGAGTGTCATAATTCATTAATTTTGTCTAACCTGCTAGAACTTTTATTGATTATCTATGTATCTATCTATCTATCTTGATACTCTGTACATCATTTGTATAATCAAAGCTTCCTTGGGAGTTGTATGGGCTGGAACCTTATATAAGATGGATGATGAATTTATTTATTTAGACAAGAAAGCATAAAGCAAAAAATCATATAATTTGGGACACTAAATATGGAAGCATAAAAAACCTTTAATTGTAGTTATCTTGACTTTGTGAGATGTTTTAATGTCACCAATCCCAGTTTTTAAGTGTGCCAAAAATTACACTTATGAGGTCTGCAGAGATGGTATTTTTAACACAGCATATGTGGCCTAGTATTCTGAAATTTTATTGTATATTTTGACAGTTACTGGATGATAATACTAAGGAGACTTGATAGTTTGCTTAGGTATAAAATCTAGAGTAATATTTAATATCTACTTGAATATGTAGTGTAGGGCTGAAATTATCTTTGTGATGTGCTTGCAAAGAGGTTAAGAACAAGATAGCAGTAAAAATAAAATTGAAACAAGAGGAAGTAAGGAAGTTGATGCTGCTTTGGTGTATGGGCTATTTGTGGTCTTTTCACAGTATTTTGTACATATGATGGGTTCGGTTCAGGAGGGATAGCCTAGGATGCTGGAGGAGAGAGATGTGTTTGGGTGCTTAGGCTTTTCATAGCCTGCCCCACAGCCCCTCTCCACTGCCTTCACTCCTTGATCAACCTTGGCCTGGATACTGTCCTGCTCATTCTCATTCTTCATCTGAGCATGTGATGGCTGTGTTCCCTGCTCTCAGCCCTCCTCCTTTGCAGGCCTTTGACTCGATGGTTATGGCTGCCTTGTTCCCCTTCCTGTTAACATCATCACATAATCCTACTAACCTATCCATTCTTCCTGAAGGACCCTGGTTGTATTTTATGGCTAATTAGAACTGAGGTACTTGCTTACTTTTTCCCAACGCCCACTCCCAGTCCCTATCCACCCCAAAACCACAGTCATAATTTAATGGGCAGAGAAACCCAGCTGGGGTGCTGTAGAGGAAAAGTGGCTGTGACTATGTTTTCTAGGCCATTGTCTTGCTCCTACTACCCAATAAGCTTAGAGTTTCGAGATGTACTCCATGGAGCTTATCCCCCAGCAAGAAAGCTTCTATTGCACTTCAGAGCAGTATAGAAATGAGACTGTGGCCAGGCAGTGGTGGCGCACACCTTTAATTCCTACACTTGGAAAGCAGAGGCAGGTGATTTCTGAGTTCAAGGCCAGCCTGGTCTACAGAGTGAGTTCTAGGACAGCCAGGGCTATACAGAGAAGCCCTGTCTCAGAAAAATAAAATAAAACCCGAGACTATGGCCCCAGTTGGCACATATAGTAAGTTAAGCATGTTACTCTTCCAAAGACAACATGCTTACCATTTGCTAAACTAAAATGGGAAGAGTGAGCTGTGCAGTGTTTATGAATTAATCACATCACATTTAAGTGTTTCCAAGAAGTTCTATGTAGGACTTGTGTTTCATGTCCCAATGAATATGATCCATTGGTCATCATAAGTTGATTAAACACTTTTGCTTAGACCAAAGCTCATGCAACCCAATCCTAGAGTCTATACTTGTAAGGAAAGGAAGACTGACTGCCATGCATCATTGCCATAGATACTGGAACCTCAACCGCCCCAACCACAGTTGTTACCTGCAAGAAGTTTCCATTTGAAATGTCTAGACACAATGCTTGTTTATGTTGTTTATTTAAACTGAATGTTTAATTTTTTTTACAGTTGTAAGGATGCCATGCTTTTTGTTCTATTTGTTGTTGAGTTGTCTCCGGATGTGTGCTTTTCTGACTCAGTGGTCCCTGGTCTGCTCTGGTCCATAGTGATTTGCTTTAGGGGAAGGAACCTGGCTGGCATGCCAAATGATGCAGCTCACATCTGCTCTAATGAACTTGAACAGTTTGGTTCTAATCCTTCTATGCCAAGTTTTGTTCTGAAGAGCAATTTCTTTTTAAAAGCAGTTGAATTATAGACTGTTTAGAAATGTGGTTTGTAATAGAAGTGCCAACAGCCTGTTAATTAGAGCAGCACTTCCATCATGCTTGGCCATGCGCAGTCCGCATTGACCTGCGTGAACTTCACCTGGTTCTAGCGTGTGTTTCCCTAGCACCTTGCTGTTGGGAACAGGGGCATCATAACACTGGTTGCTTGGACACTCAAGTTAGCAGAATAGGGAGGGGCAAGGCCCTCCCAGGAAGAAACTTCTCTTCTTCATGATGGAGGGAGCAGAATTTCCCCCATTGCGCCTTAAGTTTGATCTCTTAAGAGTTTGCCTGACTTGATGAAACAGTTCTAAGACAATTTTTGAAATCAGCCTTTAGTTTCCATTTCACTCAGGAAAAATCATCTCTGCTGTGTATTTACAAGGCCAGACGTCACGGCACCCATGCCACTATGCGTTATTTCTCTTAGACATTTTTTTTTTTTACCGAAAAGTTTTAAGTGGGTCTGCTTTAGCCAAGTGTCTGTTGTTTCTTCTCACCCTCAAGTTGTGACCTTTTATAAAATCTGTATTTAAAGGATTCCTAATAAAACAAAGGCATGCTTAACTATTGAGAACCTTTGCCAGTGGCTAGGGAAAATGTGAAATGTTTGGAGAAACCAAGTGTATTCACAAGCTCCATGTGTCTGCCCATGATAGTAATGAAATAAGCTTCCGTATCAAATGTCCTTCGGATGAGGTCATGAATGCCACCGTCAGCATTGTCTTCTCCAGAGAAATTGTGAGTGCACAGTATTTGTGTAATGTATGTATTTGGGTTTGTGAGTGTGTTTCTGTTTGTGAGTGTGTTTCTCTCATGGTCCTCAATCTATTTCTGACCATAAATGTATAGGAGACTTTATCCTCACTGACAGACTCCATCAATCAATGTGTACAAGAACAGCAATTAAGGAAATCATCACAGCTACTAGGAATCCCCAGTGATTACTCCCTTTTAAGGAACTTAGCCATATTTCAGAGGGGAAGATGCTTTTGGACTTTAATTGGACATGTGCTATAATCTAGTAGTATAGAGAATTAGTTCTTTCTGAGGAAAACTTTAGGTCTTTCTCAAGAAAAGACTTTTTCTTTTCTTTCTTTCTTTTTTTTTTTTGATAGTTTGGGATGAGACCTCATAATAAGCTTGTTTCATTTGCTTCTAAGTAAAATAAACCCAACCCTGAGAGGTTGTGACTCCCTCCAGCTCTGCTTGTCCTCGTCTAGAGAAACCTAACTTTGTTCTGAAACTGGCTTAAGGTTCTGATACTAACACTTCGTGCCTTGTTCTTTCATGTGTCCAGGATCTCCTGAGCCTCATGTTAATTAGAAGCCAGTAGGAATGGGTTCTTTTGTGACCCTTTGGTAAAGAGATTGAGTGGTTTGAAGAAGAGTACGCTGTAACAAACACTGTGCTGGACTCCTTTCTGCTTCTCCTACCCTGATAGGGCTGTTCTAAAAACTTTCACACTGGTGAATCTTTTGGATGTTAGAGATAAAATCTTTGGAGGGCAAAAGAGAAAAGGGGAAAGGTGGGATCTGCCTAGGTGTGGTTTGTGATCCCTTTTCTGAAACATTGGTAAGTCTCTCTGGGAAAGTTTTCTTTTTTCTTCTCCACAGTCAGAAGCCTTGTACCTAATGAGAAAGATGCTAGATATGGGGCCAGGTGCCTGATCTGCAGTGTTAGAAGATAGGATAAACGTTTAGAAGAACCCACGAGGAGAGCCCCTGACTTCAAGGAATCAAGGCCACCTCTCTGCTCTTTCCTTTGATATGCAAGTCAGATATTTGCAATATTATATGAATAATGAATTAGTGAATGGCTCAGCTGGGTCTACAGAAACTGCAGACAACATTAGAAGACTGTGCCGCCTGATCTCCTTAAGTCTTTAACTCAATGAAATGGTTGACATAGAGAGAATTGGGGAAGTTTTGCAGGCATTGGTATCTTGTCAGCATGGTAAATACCAGTTCTTTTTGAAGTCAGTACTCCATAGCCTAAAATGCCAGTAGCAATTGCATAAAGAAAAATGTTAATAATAAAGAGGCAAGATAACCTTTCAACAAAAGTATATTTTATCATTTGGCAGATGCAGTCATGAACATTAATCATGGAAACCTGCAGATAGTAAAAGCTTAATATCAAAGCTAATGATTTATTTTATGTTAATGACTTTCTGCTCGGGCATAAAAGACTGCTCGTAATGGACTCTCAGAGCTGTGCTCGGTTACTAAGGCTAATGGCATAATCTTTCCTCTCCCAAAATTAAGCTTTTGAAATAAATTATGCTGTTATTTTTCAAGGTAACTCTAAAAAAATTTACTGCAAAACCAATCTTTTAAGAACTGCTTAAAGTAATCAAAAGAAGGCAGGGGGAAATCCCAGCGTAGCTTTTCCAGCTTGTGAAGAGTCTTCCTTAATGGCAATACTAGGGAATTTTAGAGTCAGGCTTGTGCAGCACACCCTGCCTTTTGGGGAGTGCATCTCATACCACAATGGAACGTGCTTTTCTTGTCCATTACCAACCCATAATGAGCCAAGTGGAGCTAAGACACTGGGATATTTCACTGAGACATTCTGAAAATCATGTTTACAATTAGTTATAACCAACATTATATTTCAATAAGAGATAATTTGCCTGTTAAAGTTCACATAATGTGCTAATCATGTCTGGTGGTTAATAAAGGCCTCCTACTCACTCCCCTGGTGGCTATAAAAGGCTATTATATTCGTGGTAGCAGTTCAGGTACAGCTGCTGCGTGTTAATAATGCATCATTGTCCCGCTAATCAACACAGCAAAGGTCAGCACCCCTAAGCACCTAAACCACCTAGGCTCTTTCCAAAATATTTATTAAGACCTTCACAGCGCATCTGTTCATTTTCCATAGCCTCTAGTCAGTTAATTCCACTCCAAGCTACTTGTGTGATAAAGGTTTTGTACCCTAAGCTGGGTCGGAGAAGAGATTAATATATATTCATACTAATCTCCCACAAAATGTTTCCATTTCCGCATTTATTTACTGAACCAGTGTCCAATGGTAAAAGCTCTGAGCCCCTTTGTAATTATGAATTACAATGCAGGAAGAGTGAAACCTTGCATGTTATTTAAGGAGACGTTTAAGAGTAAAACAGCTTTTATGTAACCAGAATTATTTTAAGTACTCGGAGTAAATCAGGCAAGGGGAGGAGATATTAATAATCTAAAGAGAAATTAATTAATGTTGGTCTGTAGACCTGAGGCAGTAGTGAAATACTGTTTTCTTAATTGCTCTTTTGGCATAGGGAAACAACACTAGTAAAAACTTCCTAAGCCATCTTTTCTGCATACAAAGATTATATTCACAGGGGATTTTCATTTTGCTGGAAAACTTTGCAAATCAGTAAGCCAGCATTTATCTGCATTGAAATTAGGCAGACAACAACAATTCATAGGCATGGGGATAGTCTAATTGCCTCCCTGGCCCCTGTCCATGGAAGGTAACTCTTGTTTTCGTGTCCTTTGAGAGAACACAAAGTGTTAAGTGAAAAAGACCTTGTTTTCTCCTATTGCGTTTGTATTTTCTGGCTTTTGTTATTCATTTTGATAACTTTGATTGTGAGTGAATATTTGTATGAGAGAGACAGAGAGACAGAGAGAGACAGAGAGACAGAGAGAGAGAGAGAGAGAGAGAGAGAGAGAGAGAGAGAGAGAGAGAGAGCGAGCCTTGAACATTTTTCAGAGGAGAAAAAGAAAACAAAACTTTTCCCATCATCAAGACTGCGAGTGGGAGGAGCTTCCGTGGGGGAAACCTAGTGTACAATGGTGCATTTGTCATGCTCTAAATATATAATGCCTAAAATCAAATATGTACAGGCACAGTTGTGATCTATGAAGTCCCTGGCCCAGTGCCATTGTTTGTAGTCTCTACGGTTGTCATACATTGTTCTTTGTACATCATACCCTTACAGCAGAATTTGACACAATTTCCAGCTCTCAGCCCTGCACCATTTTCCTTGCACAGGATACATGAGTTTGACAGGGTGTGTTGAGGACAACCCTGGCAAGCAATTGATATTTTGAAGTGGCAAGCGTTTCAGCAGCTGCCTGCTAGTGAAAAGGGAATGATAAGATATACTGTATTGTTAGTTCCAGGGAAAGCATTAAGGTTTAAGCTCTGTAGAAATGTACACATTATTCGCCAGTGGTCGAGCAAGTCTTTTATGTTGGGAGAGCTTAGCGGTCTGGCTGGTGTGAACTACAATGACATTGGTCAGTAAATGAATAGGAGTACTTTGAATTTGAACTGCTGCCAATTTTGCACCAACAAAGGAACTGACAAAAGAATGATTTTATGTGAAATGCAAAGCACACACAATGTTTGGGGGGTGGGGGGTGGGGACAAAGACAGCAAGAGCAGGAGAAAAGAAAATCCACGCTAAAAATATTCCCTAACATATACTTGCAAGGAGGCCAAATAGTTAAGACACATCTATTTTTCATGGCTCATCAGCTCAAACCTAAGCTGTTTAAAAACCTGTTGTATATACATAGGCTTTCAGCATGCGATCCTGTGGGATGGAGAGTGTTTCTCTAAACATCTCACTGAGCCCTGCAGGCCTGTTGGCAGAGTATCAGAGTCACCCCACTGCTGGAGTCCCCAGTTCTCTGTCTCTCTCTGGGAGTGGGAAATTGTACTTTAATCAGTGATGGCACTTTCAGGGTGTAACGTTCATTAGTAAGGCAATTTGTCATGACTGTTAATGGTCAGGATGTAAGCGTCCTCTCACTTACGGGGCCTCATAAGTAACGAGGCAAATATTTCAACATCCGATAGTATTAACTGGTTTCAAATCTGTAATCAAGGCTAGTTGCTCACAACAGGCACAGCAGCAGACTAGCAAGCGTCCTGCATTCAATTTCCCTCCATCACTTTATGGACTTGGGGCTTTAAAGCACACTAATGTACTGTTAGGAAGGAACCAGTCTTGGGTTCAGTGTTCAACAGAAGCTAACTTATAAGCAGGGTTTTCTCCAGGTTCATCTGGAAAGGATTTATGTTCATAGCATTTTCTGTAGAGCTTTGTAAATTGAGGATTTTGATGGCTACAATATTTCTCACCTGCTGCATCTTCTCATGATTACAAAAGTTTGTTCCCCATTGGTTGATAGACTGGACGGTCACTTTGCGTGTGGCTGTAGAGGCCTCATCTATTTTGAAAATTTTCAAATTCAACTGCAAACCCTCCATAATGAAGTAGAAATGGGAGAGGGTTTCCTTTAGTAGCCTGCTCTGTAGGATCATTGCTTGTAGGTCTCAACAGGGGAAAAGGGTTTTAAAGAGACCCCAGGTGTGAAGGCTAGCCTTTTTTTTTTTAAAGCACAGTTTCTATTTTCTAGATATGACATCACATAGCTTTCCAGATGCAATCTTGTTGACATTTTCATTTTTAATGAAAGAGTCTGGCCCTTAAAGCCTAATGGTTTCTCAGAACAGAACCCGTTCTTGCTGGTAAGCAGAGCTGCTACTGTCTGAGCTCCTGCGGAGCAGTCCACGGGTACGCTTCGCTGAGCCTTGTCAGAAAGCCTTTCCTCATGACTGACAGCCGGCAGGAATGTGAATGGCGATTTTAATTGCGTATCATGTGTGCATATCAGAGTGAGTGAATTCAGAACTGTGCTTTGCTCCATATCTCTGCAGGTCAGCCATGCCAAAAACGGTGCTTTTGATGTGCAGTTTCTAAAGGAGAAAGGTGTGTGTGTGTGTGTGTGTGTGTGTGTGTGTGTGTGTGTGTGTATTGAAATCATGCTTTATTCATTTCTTAAGTGAAACACTTGTGTTCTCTTAGCTTCAGAGTTTGAAAGTAGAACAAAAATCTATTTCGAGATTTCTTTCTTTTACTCTGCACTTATAGTATGCTGGGATGATGTAAATTCTTCTTAGCTACATGCTGGGGAAAGTCTGCCCGAACATATTTTTCTTATGGCACTCGCTCTGCGAAGTGTTTCTCTTGCGCTGCGCTCACTAACCCTCCCTAACAACACTTTCAAAAGAAAGAAAAATCCGAAGTCGGTGGGAAAATCTACTGAGGTCAGTTACCTGACTAAAGCTTGTAGGTAGGTCTTTAGGATGGATAGATCTCGTAGGGAATGAGGTGGAGAAAAGACAGTGCATTCCTGAGACGTAGAGGGTTCATAGTGTATCTGAATTTAGTTTAAAAAGCAAAGTAATTCTTATTGTAAAGTGACATTAATAAGCATGCCAGTGTTAATTTAAAAAATCCCTCCTTGGTTGGTGAAATAAAAGCCGGTGATATTTCCGATAAGCGCTTCTTTGCCGAGATGTAGCAGTGTGCGTATCGTGTTGAACTTTCCCCAGTGTGATACGCATGTGATTTTAAATGGCGGTAAAATCTTCTTTGCAAGGCAATTTTAGCGACAATAACCCAGATGAATCAATAGTTGACTAACGTAAAAACAGAAGCAAATTTTATTTTTTTATTGTTCATTTCTTGACACAGGAGCTTACTTTGTAGACCGGGCTGGCCTTGAACTCACAGAGATCTGCCTGCCTCTGCCTCCAATATGCTGGGATTCTTAACGAATGTGCCGCCTGCATCTTTCATTTGATGGATGTCGAAGTTTGGTACTTAGATAGTAGATTCAACACAGAGCTGCTTCTGTATTTTTTTGATTAGGCAAGAAAAAGGTCAGTGCCAGGGTCATGTTTAATATAATGGTAATAATAAGGAGGGGGAGGAAAGAATGGGGACCTTGAAGCCTGAGGATGCCCCGAGGAGATTTGACTTTATTCTGGGCTCTGAAATGTTATGTCAACTTATTTTAAAACATACAAAATGGCCACTGATAATTCGGCCGTCCTGCGCTCTGCTGTGGGGTGGTAGCTAAAGGGAGGCATTACTATGCCTTTAAAATGGCAAAGAAAACTCTGTTGTGTTTTAGATATTCCATTTTTTTTTTACGGGGTGACATTTTTCTAATGTTCTAAAAGACTAATTCATACGTGTTCCTGAGAGCTCAGGAAAGGGTGAATATCTTATATGCGATATATATGTATATATACATATATATATATATATATATATATATATGGGGGAATATATTATATCTGTAGATAGGTAGGTAGATAGATAGACATAGGTAGATAGACATAGGTAGATAGATAGATAGATAGATAGATAGATAGATAGATAGATAGATAATATTGGTGAAATTTATGAAGTAGAGATCATTGCAGTAAAAGCATTAAGGCCATTCCCATGTTGGCTCTTGCACTTATTGTCTGGTACCATTCCCACTATAAGCTCTGATGTTCAGGTTGGTCTGGTGCAGATCCCATATAAATGCTTGCACACAGGTGAAATGAAATATTTCAGGGTAAGCACGCTTTTTATATGGAGTGCACCTGCTTTATAGCTTTGGCCTTGGTAACAAGCCAGCTTTGTCTTCAATGTGCAGGGGGCAAGAGAGAGTCTGAGGGATGGGAAAGATCTGGTCCCAGCCTGGTCTTGGTAGAACACAAATAACCATGACAGGATTGAGGCCTAACTGCTGTGACAGAGAACATGAAGTCATAGTGTGAGGGCCAGAAAAGAGGAAAGGAGTTGATGCCGGAGGATCCCCTGTGTCTGCTTAGAGGAGGCAGAACTTTAGTTGGCCTTAAATTTTGGGTGGCAAGAAAGAGGAGAGTTACTTCTGATTCTTTGGATCAATTTTTAGACTTCTGTTTTTCTAAGTGACATGAGTCAGAGGGTGCTGCTCAATGGTTGAGTACAGAGACTGGGGTGCAGAGAAAGGGGGGTGCCCCTGCATGGCTGAGTATAGAGACTGGGGGTTGTCATTCAGTGGCTGAGTATAGAGACTGGGGGTTGTCATTCGGTGGCTGAGTATAGAGACTGGGGGTTGTCATTCAGTGGCTGAGTATAGAGACTGGGGGATGCCGCTCCATGGCTGAGTATAGAGACTGGGGGTTGTCATTGAGTATCTGAGTGCAGAGACTGGGGGATGCCACTCCATGGCTGAGTGCAGAGACTGGGGGTTGTCATTGAGTGGCTGAGTACATGTTTAGTCTGCCCAAAGTCAAGCTTTTGCAGCCAAACAAAGCTAATCAAACTAAACAAACATCTCTGAAGAAACCAAGTAGAACAAGCTTTGGGGTCTGGGAACACATGGTGTCATAGCTAGAGAACAGAGGAAAACCTACTTCTTGTCTATGAAGTAAGTAAACTTTACATAAATGTTAAGATTTAGCCTTTGTTCCCTGCTGGTAGGAAGAAAGTGGGAGGACCCAGGGAGTGACAGAATTCTGACCATCTGAGAGATGCATCAGTGCTAACTATTCACACATCAAAATTGGTTCCCTAGTAAAAAGTTAAATGCTGTAGCAACTCTAATCAAAGCATGCTGAGCACTGAATATGAAGAAAGCCTTGGAGCTGTGAGATTCCGGGCTCTGGAAGGTAGGGCATATGATATGGTAGCTTAAACTACTGGAATGAGGTCATGAATTGAGACTTCTGGATGGATAATTGTGTCTGGCTAAAAGGAAGGGCTTCCTGGAATGAGGCTCACTCGCAGAAGTGGGAGTGGTAAGGAGCATGTTGATCTAAGCAGAAGGAGATAGGGAAGTTGGAATGGAAATCAAATGCTTATTGTCCATGTGGGTTCCTCTTTAAAATGTACTTACTAAGAATAGATGTGCACACATGTAATCTCACCACTGGGAATGGACATGCACACCTGTGATCTCACCACTGGGCATGTGAAGGCAAAGTGATACTGTGCTCATGGCCAACATGGGATGGAATATTTTTTAAAAAAGGACCCAATTCTTTTTTCTTGAGAGGGGTCACTGCTAGCTTAATGAGGGTGCCTTGGGGTAAGTTTTGACAACTTTCATAGATATAGGTGGCTGTGTAATTTTAGAAGTTGTCTGCTTTAGTCAAAAGGAGAGTTATTTAATGCACTCTACAGCACTGTCTTCCACATGAGAGTAATTTTGATTGATAAATCCAGATGTTGGTGACAATAAGTCTGCCTGGTGTAGTCTTCATAGCATATCAAATAAACAGGTTAACTAATAACCTGTTCTAATTATGTCATTATATTTACTGACATTTCTTAGTAGTGCTCACTTGAAAGCTCTTGCTCAGTGGTAACTACTAGTTAGTAATGGTAGCAAAAGTAGACAACATATTAAAGTGTTCAAATTTGTTCAGAACCCTCGATCAACATTTTTTTTTGTCTCTCAGAGTTTTCTGGTAGTTATTTGCCAGTCTCAAATTTTTTAATCTGAAGTAGCTTAATGGATGGGAGGGAATCTACATGTTGAGGGGCAGGAGTAGGAAGGATGAGCCTTTATCTGGCTAGCATTGGGTCTTCTGAGAACTGTGTAGATTTGGGGCGGTGCTTGCATGCTAATCCATGGTAGAGCACTGGCCTAGGATTCTTTAGACCTCAGCCCTGGAGACGAAGTGGGTGTCATGTTATGCACTGCAGGGCATCCATGTCTGTTTGCAGTAAAATTAATACTTAATATCACTTAGAATTTAGTTAACTACTTTATTCTAGGAAGCTGCCTGATTCCTCAGCATAGCGTCTTCTTTCAAGGAATGAGTTTGAGAAACACAGGGTAACACGCTGGTCTTTTTTAGCTGTTATTAAAACTATTAGGTTGAAGGACCTGTGTGACTTCTGTTATATTTTCTCTCCAAAGAAAAATGAAGTATTTCTTTCATCCTAGCCCTTTCCCTTACCACCACAAATTTTCTACTATGATTGGAAGACCAGCAATTATGAAGAGGGAAGATGTCAAATAGCTTGGATGTAGTTGGGAGAATAAATTGCCTTTGTCACATAATGAGCT
This sequence comes from Microtus pennsylvanicus, assembly GCF_037038515.1. NCBI lineage: Eukaryota > Metazoa > Chordata > Mammalia > Rodentia > Cricetidae > Microtus > Microtus pennsylvanicus. The sequence continues at coordinate 123,338,536 of NC_134581.1, forward strand.
GATGATGAAGGTTGGTGATGCATAAACATCTTTGAGTATCCTCTTGTCTTGTTAGGTGCCAGTATAGGACATAACATGCTAAGAATTTGGAAAGTTCGAAGGAGAGCAATGTGAAGAAATCGAAGAGTAGTAGTGATTGTTTGGAGAAAACATCAGACCACACTCCATTCTGATGGCAGAGATATAGAGATAATGACACCACACACACACACACACACACACACACACACACACACACACACGCTCTAAACCTGGCTTCTTTTCACATCTTGCTCATGTAATTTGTAACATGACTGCCATTATTTTCATGGTTTTTTTTTAAGCTATAGCTTACATGCCTTTCTCTAGACTCTCTCCTACCTAGTCAAGGCTCTATTCTCTCCCATCCTCTTCATCATAAGGATACACTTACATAGACCTTGTACTATTGGGAAAACAGAAGCTCTAGCTTGATACATGACATGGGTAGACTCCAAGTGTATACATGGAGGATTTCCCAGGTACTAATATTCCTATGTCTGAAACTTACCATTAAGTCAAAGTCCTCCCCTTTGGTATCTTAAGCCCCTATACCTCAGTAGGCCCTCATCTGTTTTTTTGTAGAGCTAGTCTATAGATAAGCAGATGTATATGACTAATGGAAATTACCTCCTAAAACATGAATGTTTTGTTCCCAAGCACTCATGATAGACCAATGATAATTTTAGATTTTTGTCTATACCCAAATCAGGATAACTCTTTCATATTTAAAATATTTCGAACTATTGTCTAAAATGGGAGGCTGGAAGAATGTACATTGTGTACTGGTTATGGAATTTATTATAGAATTTATTTTTGAGTTCCCATTGAAATGGAACAAAACTGGATGACAGTGAGAAACAGAATCCATTTTCCTGATTCCAAGGATGAATTTTTGGCTTTGGGAACTTGTGGCACAGGGCTGGTGTGGTCTTACTTCTGGTAAATGGGATATTTTTTGTACACATGGTGCAGCATCACCTAGTGACAGGGTGTGTTCTGGTGAATGGGATGTTGTTTGTAGACATGGTCCAGCATCACCTAGTGATGGGGTGTGTTCTGGTGAATGGGATGATATTTGTAGACATGGTCCAGCATCACCAAGTGATGGGGTGTGTTCTGAAAATTACATACTCCGGAGATTTCACCTGTAATCATTGAAGAGTGTACTTAGCACAGCTGCATCACCCAGTGATAATATCTTATAGGACCATTATGTTTGTTGCCTGTCATTGACAGAAAGATGGCTATTTGTATACACCTCTATTAGTCATTTACTCACTAAATATTGTCTGATAGGTTATGTGCCAAGAATTGTGATAAAACTATTGTGCACTTGTAGAAATAATACACTTAGATATTATCTAGATGATTCTACTGAAGATGACAGTGAACCAAAAATGGAAGAGATGCTTTTAATATTCCCCATGAGTTCTGTGACTACTGAGAATGGTGTGTACCCATGTTCATCCGCATGCATCTCTTTCCTCGTCTCTCTTCGTTTCTGTAGTCCAGATGGGAGAACTGGGAGCAGAAGAAGCAGTCCCTGTCCTTCTAAAGTCCTGCCTGGAAAGCAGGAAGGCCTGTGGCATAATGTGTCTTGGTAACATAAGCCGATAGTGATTGTTTTTGAAGTAGCCAAGGGAATAAATTTTTAAAAATTGAAATTCTAGTCACACAAATATTTAAGTCTTTTGAAATTTGAACTAGGTATCATTCAAAAATAAAGAATGGGGTGTCTACTCAGTTTTTCCTTTGATGCTTCCATGGGCTGAAATCAGTTGCTTAACATGAGCCAATGCCATTTTTATTTTGGAAGCCATTCACAAGTTAACGATGTTTGTAAAATGGCAACATAATCACCATTCATTTTGTTCAAGTTCATCATAATATATTTCAAAAGGTGCACACCACTGCCCAGTTTAAAGTGATTATTTCTGATAAAGGCTCTGAGTTCTGTGAGGCAAGCATTGCAGGCTTCTAAAATAATTCTGTGGATCTCATGTTTTCTTACCATCTCATTCCTCACCCTAATATGGTATGGAAGCAGACTGCAATTACACTTTCACAATTACTTTATTATACGGCTGAAATCTACTCCTCAAGCTCTTATTACCTTTTCCAAATACCATTTGCACAGACCTGCTGATGGCTGTCAGCAGTGCCTCCTCAGGACAATCAGCCATTCTTAGTGGGCTGTGCTTAAATTCAGAACAACACAGATAGAGAGCGCCGCTCTCTCCTTGCTGAAGAGTTTCTAATGCTCAAGCATTTGCAATAATTCAAATGACTTCATTACTGTGGCATGCAGAACCAGGCCCCTGTGTCTTAGGATGTTGGGTCTTTATTTGTAATCTTTGTCAAAGAGGAACAAATGAAAACAGCATAATATTAACAGTGTGCTTTTGTGTCTGTAGCAACCTGAGAATTGCTAGGCCACTGTTTCTGAGCATTTTTCCCCTAAAAAGGGGTCGTTTTAAGATTTCCTACTTCACATAATTTGCTCCAAAGCTCCTCTATTCTTCATAATTGCATTTCACAGGGGCGAAAGATAAAATTCCACCTCAGGTCTTTAAATTAAAGTGGAATACCATAGATTCTAATAAAGAATACACTTACATTTAATAACAAACATGAAAACCTTTCTTTTGTATTTCAAAGACACGGGTTTGCATGGTTTTTGTTTGTTTGTTTCTGTCCAAGTCTTCTAGAATCTTCCAAAAGAAGGTTTGGCTTACTTTAGAACCACGTGGAAGAGTCTCTTCCCTCTTCAGTGCTGTTTTACCTTCTCTATTTTATTTCAGGGCGAAACTCTGCTCACGTTAAACTGCCTGCACATTAGAGCATTCTTCCATAAAGTTAAAGCATTTAAAATACAAATAATGGGAAATTACTAGAATGCAGTCACCTTATATGATTTCTCATTGTTTAATATTAGCATTGAGTTCTCTGAAAAATGAGAAAACATTGAGCAAATACACGTACTTCAGTTTTAAATATTCTTATAAGTCTAGGATGTCAAATGTCCAGAAATATGCAGACAATCAATAGAGACCCTCAAGTTTTTTCAGAGTGCTTAACTATCTAATATCTTTTAAAAATATCATAATTGTGAACTTATTTAGTTCCAGGTCATCTGTTGTCTTCCTGGCATACTCCCAGGTCATTCTGACTGGTGTCAACAATACAGCAGATGACCAAACTACAGCAGATGACCAAACAACTGTCCCCCATTTGTGTCTCCAAGTGATGGGATGACACCAGTGGAATCCTAGAGCCTGAGCACCAATGATCGAGCCAAACAATCAAGTTAAATTACTTAATTCTCCTCATCCTTTTCTCAAAAACATTAAGTGTGACCACCTCAGGATTAGTTAATAAAAAGGATGAGAGAATCTACTGTTTCATTAAAGAGTAGACAAGTGCCAAGAAGTTGTGATAGTAAAAGCAGCCAGTATTATTTCTATATAGGCACCAAATTGAACACCAAACCTTGTCTTTTAATTTGTATTATAAGGAGATACTCCATCACTTCCGTTGTATTTGGTACAATGAGCAATAAGCATAGCAGAGCAAATTTCTATGACACAACACTTTCTTAGCACAGGCTAACAGTGATCCCCACCGTTCTGCCATAGCACTGCTAACAGAAACTGCATTGTTTGGGTTGGGATATACCCGAACAGTGTTGCCAAAGGCAACTTGAGTTTACTGGTGGCAAATGAAAATGCATTTCCTTAAGGTATCATTGTAGTAAGAGGCCAACTTACAATTTGGAAGTTGGAAAAGGAATCTGGGTCTCAGGAGGCCAAAGTGCTGCTGGGCCACAGGTATTTAGAGGATCCAGAGAGTTGGGAAGGACCCAGTGATTTTACAAGACTTAAGAGCAAGCCAAGAACCAGATTGTCTCTTCCCTGGTAGATTTACTGACACCATTACTAGGGTTCTTTCTGTCACAGATCCCAGAATTTCTGATTCTCTGTTAAGTGGGAGACATAGATACTTTCAAACTCACCTGCTCACTGTTTCTTTCATAAACGACAGACAGCATCAGGATTCAAGGAGGCAGAGTTCTTGACTTCAACAAGTTCTTAGCTTGAAGAAAAAGATTTTATTGGAAAAATAAAAAAATGCAAATACAACAACAGTGAAGAAGATTTGATCTTACTCCAGCTCTGCAGTCAGCTCTGCAGCATTTTGGTTCACACACGCAAGTGGCTATCCTAGAAACTCTAACATGTTCTTGAAAAAAACAAAACAATTGCTTCTTTAGTAAGTTTACTAAGTATCAGAAAGCAGAGAAAGGAACCTCGCATAGTTTCCTTGTCTACACAGTTCAAGTTGGTGGCCCATTCTCTCAGGCACTCACGGGGCCACAGCTTTGGATGTTTCAACTGAGCTGTCCCTTTCCGCTCCAGCTCATTGTGGCGCCTCCACGTTTTACCTTAGCAGCATCAAGATCCCATCTCCTTCCCCTGACCAGGTAGTGCCAGGCCAAATCTAGCCGCTAAAGCAAAGACAAATGACGTGTTTTGATCAAAATTTAAAAACACATTCATGAAGGATTGTGGATATGCTCTGGCAGACTGGTTCGGCAGCAACCTGTTTAGATATTACCAAAGAAAACTTTTACGTAAAAGATATAAGAAATATGATATTAATGTCACATATTTATAAACCATCATGTTTACGTATTCTGTAACTTTGAAAGCGGCTTACTTTCAATCCCCCAAGAAAGCTTTGGAGATTTCTTTGCCATCTTTTCTAAACTATTTGATCAGAAATGCTGGGATTTGTTATATCAACATAAACATCCTAGTAAATGCCTGTTGCCTTTTGAGTTTAAATGATACACCAATTTTCTACCATATCTGCTATAGGCAGTGACATGCATAAGAAAAACTAGTAAATCTCAGGGCAACTGTTGCATCAGGCCGACTTCTGAGCCAGTTTGTGAAGGGCATCCTGTCTGGATACAGGATTGGAAAGGAAGGGAGTGGCTTCACCTGGCGTTGGCTGTGCTTCCTCAGCAGCTACCCCGAAGCAATCTAAGGTCTGCAAGATGACAGAAGGGCTTACCCCCTGTGCACCTCTGTACCTCTAGCGACCTTTCGTTTTCTCCAAGACTGCCGGAAATGATCTGTTAACCATGGTCGGCCGAAGCAGGACTCACAACAGCTTTGTTGTGGATTTCTGGGTTGAGTTTCAGGCTCTTACCTAAATTAGAGACTCACAATTGATGTGTGCCACAAGGTTTTAAGAACCGCTTCTGAGCTATGACAGTTCTACCTGTTGATGACATCAGAGGGGAGCTGCCTTCCACCTTGGGGATGAGATAGACCCTGTCTCCACGTGGCATGTTTAGCTTGGGTTGGAGGGTAGTCAAAAGTTAACTGCCACAGTGTGAAGTTGAGGTGGGTGGGTATCTCTTAATGTGTCAGAAATGGAGTCTGCGCTGTTCAAATTGGTGCTGATATTACTGGGAATGCTACTGGGTGTTTAAAAATTAAACTAATCATAGTCATTTTTTGAAGCATGTTTGTCTGTCTTACCAGGTGATAGAAAAGTGTGAGAGAAACATCACCAATCACGGTTCACCTTCTACTTTTCCTCAGGAATTTGTTAATGAACAATTATCCCTTCATTGTCATTGGCCACTTACATGTCCAGTGTGTTTGTGCAACTATTTGAAATACCATTACCAAGTTGGGGAAGAAAGCGTTTACTTGGCTTATACTTCCACTTCACAGTTTACCATCAAAGGCCCTTAGGACAGGGACTCAAACAGGACAGGAATCTGAAGGCAGGAGTTGATACAGAGGCCATGGAGTATGCTGCTAACTGGCTTGTTCCCAATGGCTTCCTCAGCCTACTTGTTTATAGAACCCAGGACTACCAGCCCAAGATGGAACCACCCACAATGAGCTGGGTCCTCCTATCAACCACTAATTAGTAAAATGCTCTGCAGGTTTGCCTACAACCCAATCTTATGGAAGCATTTTCTCAATTGAGGATCCCTTCATCTAGCTTTTGTCAAGGTGACATAAAACTAGCCAGCTCACCATTTTGGGAGAAATTGAATGCCTACGCAATTAACAATGATAATGTGTTTTATGAAAGCCACTTGAAGTTCCTGAATGTTAGAAATCTCAGGTGTGATTTTCTTTTAATGTGCTGGAATGTGGTTAAACTATATTGATCTGAATTTGTTTATATATTTGTGGAAAGCCACCACCCCCAACACACAGCTTTTTAAGAAAATATTTTTTTTTTGTGTGTGTGTGTGTGTGTGTGTGTATAGTTTCAAAGCCAAATTATACCCTAAAATAATTACTTCTGTGTTTAATTCAACACAAAATAATGATAATGCAACTATAGAAGATGATTCAATATAGTTCCTGTCATCAGTCGACAAAATAAATTTCAATAACAGCAGCAAGCATTCAGCTTCATCTATGATATGATAGTCTAATTGTGGCCTTTGGGTGTCTCTAGTACAGACTGTGACGTCCGCAAGACATAAGACTGGTGAGGTATCCTTTCTGCATAAAGCGAATGGAAAGTGACTAGAAGGCATGATGAAGCTGTCTTCATGAAATGTAGACATTCTAGAAATGCAAACCTCCTTCGGGCTTAGCTTACTTTAAGGACCAGGATTCATTCTTCAGGATATTTCTAAAGTTCTTCTACACAACTCAGGGCAACTCCTGGCTTGCGGTTCTTAACTATCTAAGGCTGGGGGTCATTCAGAGAAAGAGCTTTACTTTTTTTTTTCAAACTCAAGACCCCGAGTTTGATCTCCAGCATAGCAAATAAATTAAAAAATAGGATGTTTTTCCAAGTTAAATATCAGTAGTCATAATAATATAACAAATATCATAGTGAAACCAGTAGCATAAAAGTTTCAAATCCAATGATTAAGGGATACTTATATACTACTCTAATAGCATTTTATAATATTGATATGTAATATAGAATATAAATTATAAAACGTCATAAGACTATACTTTCATAATGTTATACTATGAACTAATTGGAAAATTATAGCTTTATCTCACTATACTACATTTGGTAATATTTAATATTTTTAGGAACGACCAAAGTTAAAGGTTGAGACATTCCTACTCTTCCCTTTAATTTTACCTAGAGAATAATATCTACGGTAAATTCAGAGCACACACTGTCCTTTCTATTTTAAACATAGATATTTGTTATTGAGATATTCTTATTGTTCATCTAGTTTTACAAAATATGTAAAACATGCAGTTTCAACCATGTTAGAACAATATAGATGATTTTCTTTTGGTTTTGCTTTACAGTAAGTAATAATTGAAAATCTTGTTCATTTGCTGGATTGGAATAATAGCGCCAATACTTTTGTTTTGATATTTTGTTGTTGTAGTTCTTGTTTAGCGGGACAAGTCAATAGGCACAGCGAATGATGTGATGTCATCTATGGGAAACCATGTGTTGGTCTTTACAAACACAAGTGAAACTTGATTGGTTTACCATTGATCTCTACTGAGTTATTTTCAAAGGGTTAAATTACAGTTGTTCGTGTTAGTACATGCTTCGAATCTCATCAATTGAATAGGTGCACTGAGGCAAAAGAATTGCTATGAGCTCAAAGCCAGCTTGGACTGCTTAGTTAATCCAAGGCTTGCCAGAGCTTCATAGCAAGACTCTGCCTCAAACATAAAGTTGAATCATTGGGGAGAAAGTTACGACTCATAGCTACACACTCCACCTAGCCAGTAACTCCAGGACTGAATTGTGACCATACATGCAGAAGCAAGATCTTGTATGAAAAGCAAGCAAGTTCTGGTTGCAAGCCAATCATAGCAGAAAAGTCTGTGAGGAGAACAAAAGGATTTAAATCAAACTGTCTAAAGAGGTTTCTCTGTGATGAAAATTTATATAATTAAGTATTTAATTTTTTGTTCTGACTGAGGAAAAATGTGTATTGGAGTATCACTATCCACCAGCCTTGGATCAAGGCTTCCCTGGAAACTGAAATAGCTCAAATAATAATAATGAACTACTATCTGAGCTAGCTACCACTCCTGGGTACATGGCTAAGGCAGCCTTGTCACCACAGGGCAGTATATCTGCTCCTCCGTGCTGACATTCCAGCGTGAAGAGAGTCCAAGACTGGCCCTCCATTAGGGCAGAGACGCAGAGACAGATAATATGATAAAGATGGAGAAATGGCTGTAGATTCTGTCATGGCACTCGTTGCCAGCCTAATGAAACTAACGAGCAAAGCATGAGTTTTGGTGTTAGACCAAGGAGGATGAAGGAACGAGATGAGAGACTGTGGCAAGCAGCGCCTTGGACCCCTTCTGGAGCCCTTACATGAGGAAAGGAAAAGCATGGAACCGTCCTTGGATGAATTAAGACCTGAAATGTTGATTTGTGTTGTGTAGGGGAGACTTGAGGATGAGAAGGTAGAACCTCCAGAGAGGGGTGGAGCAGAGCTCACGGGGTCAAAGCTGGGGAGACAAACTTGGGCCTCACTGAGGCTGGAGTGAGGCCACCTTCAGTGGATAAAGACACTGATGCTTTGAAAATGGCGGGAATCAAGAGAAAGCAGAGGTGGAATGTCCCATTGGCTTAGGGAACCCCCGAGCCAATGTCTCTCAGAAGTGACAGAATCACGGGCTGAAAGTTACACCATCGCGTAGGTTAGCTGCATAGAAGAGGTAATGTTTGCCAATGTATGCTGTAGGTGAAAGACAGTTGCCAGCCAGGAACAGAATCAAGGCTCCTTGAGCAGCACTAAGGAACTGTGGAACTGTGAGTAGCTGGATTTCTTCCTGGAGAAGTTCTTGGCCTGAAGAAAAAAAAAATGTATCTAATCTCTACCAGCATCCCGGACCGTGCGTTTATCTAGAGATATTTCTGTTAAAACCAGGTACTGAGAGGTAGTGCATTCTCTGGTTTGCCTTTTCCTTCTCTCTCTCTCTCTCTCTCTCTCTCTCTCTCTCTCTCTCTCTCTCTCTCTCTGTGTGTGTGTGTATACACGCACAAGTGTGTAGCAGGTATGTGCATGAGCTATAGCACACGTGTAAAGATCTAGACAACTTGGCAGAATCATTCTCACTGTCCCATGTAGTTGTTAGGGCTGACAGCAGCAAGGGCCTTTCCCTGCTGAGACTCCTTACTGCTCACTCTTCTAAATTTAAGTAGAGATGAAACCAAAGTAGACACTATACACAGATATATTAGATAGTGTCTGTTTTTTATCCTGCATTCAAAATTGAGAACATGAGTTCTAGGAAAAGTCCTTATATTTGAACAAAACTTAAAGAGTCAAAGGACTAGCAAGTGAACAAGCCTGTGATTCCAGCAACTGGGTAACAGAGGCAGGAGGATGAAGATTTTGAGGCCAGACTAGGGTGCAAGGAGAAATAGCAGCTCAAATTAAAAAAAAAATTATAGGACCATTATTATGCAGCTAATAATTTTAACTGAGTTACCAACTTCAGGATGCTCTAGGTCTTGCTGGGACTCTGAGTGCCGTGTCTTAATAGGAGCTCCTAATGAGTTTATCCAGGGCAAATAAGTGGAGTTGTCACTAATTTGGTACACATATCTCAGTCTCTTGGAATCATATGGTATACTAGATTTTTACTGGGTTGGGGAAGGGTCTTGCTACCTATCCCTGAAGGGTGCACTGCTTTCTATGTAGCCGAGATTGGGCTTGAACTCTTGGCAATCCCCTTGCCTCAACTTCCTGAGTGTCAGAACTGCACTAGCACTAGCGACATGGTTGCCCAAAACGAACTCTGAGAACTCTGTCGGTTCTTGAATGTTGTGTCATCCAACAGAGTAGGTTTAGGAATAGTAATTTAGTATCTGGCCCTCCGACACCGACAGTATGATACACCAGTGGCCAGCATGTTAAGTCTTTGGAACTTCACTCTGCTAGGCTGCTGCTGGAGAATTCTGATAGGACAGGTTTACGTTCTCAGAATGGAGTACCTTATGAGTTCTCAGAACGTCTGGTTCAGTGGTTTAGGTGAAGTGGGCTTGTCTTCCTTCTCCCAGGTGTCTATAGGCCAGCACCTGGTGAAGGGAATCCTCTAGCTGTCTGTGAGTCTCAGAGGTTCTTCCCATGTTACACTAGTGTTAAATGAAGTAGGGACTGCACAGGGACTTGTGCGAATCCTAACTGTGCCAGACTGCTGTAGAGCCCAGCGAGTCAGGATGACGATCCTGCATCCACCTGAGCTTGACACAGGTCCTAAAGTTAGAAATAATAATGGATGGAGCCATACCCCCAGGACATTCTGTTTCTGCCTCTCTCTCACATCCGCTTAAGCTCATGCACTGTGCACTGACTTTGTAAGTTAAGCATGTATGTCAGACAGAGCTCTCTTGGTAGATTTTTTACAAAGTGAGGTTCAAAGGATTAAGGTTAGGAAGATCTTGATTTTTGATTTATCAAAGAGTACTATTACAAATTCTTTTTTAGTTCTGTAGTTACTTTATCTTAAGGAAACTTGGATGCCAGAAGCTGCTTCATTGTCCACTTAGGTTATAAGTACTACATTTAATGGTTGCAGTTTGAGCAGCATTGTTTTCAGTTAAAAAAGAGTCATTTGTGTAGTCCATCACTTCCGGTTTGTAAAGACCCACGTGAAACAATGTGTCGCCATGTCACTGAAAGCCCATGGTTACCCAAATATTATCAGTTTGTTTTGATTTGCAAGAAGTGAGGTTCCATCTGTGAACACCCCAGCTTCCCTTGCAATGAGGTCACCTCATTTGCCAAATATGGGCATTATCCTTTGTTCACATTAATTGAAAAATGACATTCTTATCATATGCGTTTTTTTAACCATTACAATTCTGTCCAAAGCCTAGTCAACTAAGAGGAATGGCTGGGTAATACCCAGGGCTTGTTAATCTGTTGGTACCAGGCCTCAGTTTAGTGAACCAAACAGGAGCAACGATGTCCCAACTTTGCTTTTGATTCTGCACCCAAAGTGTGATGCTGGAGCAATGATAGTGATGAACCAAATGCAGGTTTTGTGGGTTTAACTGCTTCAGGGCTTCTCTAATTTAACATGGCAGTTCAGAGGTTGAGGCCTGATTACAGTCCCATTGAAAATATAAATTTTTAGGAAACCATCTCCCTCGCATTCCTGCTTATCATCACAGGAGTATACAATAGTGCAATTGATTAAGACAATGAGCCACAATGAACTTTAGAGAGAGAAAAAAAGCACCTTTAAATCTAAACCTGACTCTAGAATAGACTACTGATGATGGCCAGGAATAAGGCAGAGCCACGGGCTCCATCTGTTTAATGTCTTATTCCTTCTCTTTTTTTGTGACCTTCTGAAAAGTGGTAAAAACACACATTAAAATAATTTATATTTGGTGTCAAGAATGTGTTTTTTATATATAATAGAGGTTTCCATCCCTTTGATTAAATTTATGTTTATATTTGACACATTCCTGAGATACATAAATTCGTGTGACAGAGAAAGTCCACACGCTCCCCAGCACCCAGGGCCAGGCTGAGCTGAATTTGGACACACGACATAAATAAAAGTGGTTTTATGTTTCACCTTCATCTGGTAGGTGAGCGCTCCACCTTTTCTTGTGAAACATAATCGGTTGTGACATGGCAAAATTAGATCCTGGCTATTTATTATCTTCTGAAATCAAACCCCATAACTGGGAAAGCATGTGGTTGGTCTGCCGGGGCAGGTTGCACACTGAGAGAGGAGGAGGGCCCTTCAGTCATCTAAGCTCAAGGTGATTTTCCTCACCATAGCCAGGCTTTTAATTAATTACCCTGAAAGATTGAGTAAATTATTATTTGAATACTTTATGGCATTCCATGTTAACATCTCAAGGACAAAGTGCTGTACTTTGTTCTTCAACAATGCTTCCTCTGTCAGAATATATCTTGGAAATTTATGTACTTTGCAGCCGAGTAACAGAGGACCGGAGCTGGTGTCCTGTGAATCGTCAGTGGGCCCCAGCATCGTACGTGGTGGTCTGGCCCACCATTTAAAGAATATTTATCGGGGTCTCACCTTGAGTGAGAAATTAACAAAATCGTGGATAAAGTTGATTAGCTTTGTTTTCTCTGAGCCCAGCTGGCCTTCCTTGATGATGTCTCTCCTCTTGATGGTTGCATTGTAAACCTGGACAAAACAGAAGGGCTACACAAAGGCCGTTAAGTAAAAAACAAAATGCAGTTCATTTAACCAATGTGGGCCTGGGCACTGTGCCTCCTGTGTGCCGTCCCCTGTGTGCTCAGAAGTAAAAGGTGTGCTGTTTAGCTATCACCATCCTTAAAAATATGTATTTCATTTTCAAAGCATTCTTCAGTCCGCAGAAGATGCTCCACGTGGCGTGTGCCAGTGCCTATTTAAAAATAACCGTGCTGAATAAGTCACAGGCTGTTTAGTTGATCTCTCTAACCACGAACAGGCATGTTAGTGCTGGAATAATCTTCTCTTCCCTGCCAGGGCACTCAACCTTTTACTAACTTCATCCTCACGTCAGTAGATTAGATTAAATCCCCTTTTACTGCTTCATATTAATATTTTCAATGGCACACTAATCCAAGAAATAAATGTGTCAGTTTCTATGGCTACACTGTAATGGGCATGGCCATCAGATAGTGCCTTAAGGCCACATAAAAGACTTAATGTACAGATTGAATAGAAACACATTATTTATTACGAGGCTATCAGGCCGAGAAATTTAGCAATCTCATTTTTTTAGATTTGCCCATTTGACCCAGGCCAATTTGCCTGACTGATAATATTGAATATTTAGTATCACAATGTTTTTGCAATTTTAAGGATAGTGTTTCAGGCTAATTTGATTTGGAGGAGTTTGATGGATTGACCACTTTTATGTCCCTGAAACATTTGTCGATAACTTTTTTCTGAGCCATAGTTAAAAGTTAAGTGAAGCCAAGGAAGGGGCTCTCTGACACAGACTTTATTATACTCAGGATGGGGGTTTGTTCAGCAAAGTTGGCACAGAGAACTAGCAGTTGAACTATTTGGCCTGATTCTACTGACTGAGTATGAACCTTAGGGCAGAGACTGGGGAAGAGATGAGGACTGGGAGACTGTGCCCCCCTCATAACACCCCACCTCTCGGGAAGCAACCATGGCAACCATGGCTTTATCCTCTATGGCTTTGATGGGAGGGTTGGGTTCACCTTTAGGAGCAGACTTTGAGAAAGAAAGAGTTCGGAAGAACAGCCTCTCCTTTTACTTAGCCTGAGCCTCATGCTCCCAACCCTATTTCTTTCCTTAATAATAAGAAAAACACAGGACCATTTAATTCAGTTTACAAAAACCACTCTCAACACAAAGACTGCTGCCTCCGTTCAGTGTGTTTGCATTGGAGGAAAAATGAAATCAGAAAAAAAAAGTCTCAAATTGGTGATTTGGCATCTTACAAATTCCAAATCAACCAAATATATTTATTTGATAAGATTCAGTGTTTATTGTTTTTCTATTTGACACAATTTGCCATTTAGGCAGATTTAAGACCTGGAGTTACAATTACAAATATTTGACTGTCTTCTAGAAATCTGTGGAAAGACAAACTTAATTTCTAATGTTATGTTCCCTACAAAAGCCAATAGTAACAATATACACTGTACCCTTGCCAAGAGCTGACATTTCTAGAATTTTGTCAGTAAGACTGTAAAGCACTGCCCAGGCGAGTGGGAAGGCAGACAGCACTCAGCATACCCTCAGTGGCCCCATGTGATCCCTCCAAGTTTACTGGCATCTTAAAGTCTTACGCTCTGGAGAAGTCCGTTTCTACTAAGCCACAGTAACCCTCATGACGCGATCTCATCAGCGCCGAGGCTGAGGAGATGCGAGAGATATTGATAGAGTCCTGCTGAAAGCTGAAAACTGACAGGACATTGGCACTTGAGAGTCCGTGGAAATAGCTCATTCGCACGAATGGGTATATTTTTGTTTTTTTTCAGAATGGTGCTCCTTCTACAGTTTAGAAGCGACTAACACAGACTTTGTGGCCGTTTTCATCAGGGCGTGAATGTTATCGTCTGTCCATTTTTATAAGACATAAAAGGATATTTGTTGTGTATCTCTGCAGCATTTTGTCTCTAGCTTGATAATTTAAAAAAATACAATGTAAAGTGTTCTTTCATGAGTCAAACAAAACACATCAATATAGTTTCACAATAAAAATACAGCAGTTTAAAGCTTTTTGGTAACTCAATGACAAGCACCAGAAGACCCATTTTAAAACAAATATATATGTATCTTATAGACAAAATGAATGGAATAAGCATTTTAGCAAGAACATTCTGTGGTGTGGCCATATGGAAACCCTTAAAGCTTAAAGCCTTTGGAAAAATAGCAAAATGTTGTGACCATAAAAAACTTAGTACCCTAAGCATTGTAAGCATTGCATGTAGCATAGTATGTAAAACTTTCTAGTATAGTTTTATGACTGTAAATTAACATCCATCTTGCAACAAGTGTCTGCCATTCTAACAGTGTTCAAACTTGAACAAAGAGCATATGAAGGGGTTTTTGCTCCACTACTCTTATTTGTGAATTTAGAAAGAAAAATGAAAATATTCTTTGGGAAAAAAGCAAGCAAAAGGAGATCCCGACAGCATTTTATTCCTTTGGTTCCTAACGGAGTGAGTTATTGTTCCTCTCTCCCATAGTCATTAATAATGACAGACGTCCACGGTGCAGAGTTCACCTACATTATTGTCAGCAACAGGACTGGCAAGAGAATATTTATTACAGGAAGAGGCGGGACAGAGACATGATGTTGAAACAGAAGACAAGAGCAGAGTTCAATTGTTGTTGTTCTCCCCTCTGGAAATAAAACACAATCATTCGCTAAGCCTTCTTAATAACATTTATTTCCAAGCCCTCGTATTGCCAATATATTTCATCTCCATAAATGCTCCTTGTAGTGTTGATTTAAAAACTAAAATGTCAAGGCACTCGTTTTGATTTTATTTTCCTAGTAAACCTGTCTAATAACCAAATATATCTGAATAACTCTTAAAATATCATTTGAATTGTTGATAGGGAAGAGACCCGTTTGATTACGAAGATCCCCCTGCCCTCCCTTACTGTGTACAGAACTAAGGATATTTCAAACAGAGAAGCTAGCATTTAGATAGGGATTTGAAATTCGCTTAAATCAATATTGCAATGAAGCATGGCCTCCAAGACGAAAAATTATAAAGTTTACTGATGCTACTTCTCTGGAAACTCCCCCACTCTCCTCTCTTTAGGTCCCAGGCCTTACCCTTTCTCTAACATTAGCCTATTAAGACAACTAGACTGGGAATTCCTTTCCCTGGTTAAACTGCTGATTGTCCATCAAGGTACAAAGGGAAGCCTGTCCTCCCTTGGAGTCAGCTTTCTCTGCCCCAGCCACATCCCGGCTCCATCTATAGCAACAGAGGCTCAAACATAACCTCTTCAGTGGGAATACCTGACTCACAGGATTCACTTGAAAAGAAAGAAGGGAAGCAATGAAGGGGCTGAGTGAGTAGAACTGAAACTGGACTCCTCTCTAATCACAGAGTAAAGGAAAGAAAGAGACGAGGCTTATGGTTTTCATTCATTTATGGAGAAATTACACAGTTTCGTAAGTGTAGGGATACTCGAGTGGAGATCTATTAAAAGAAAAAAAATACCAGCTCCCTGGCAAAAAACTTCAAATTGTGCCTGAAAATGAGTTTGTAAAAGACCTATATTCTGAGGCATGTGTGGCACATGGTCAGGACAGCAGCTTCTCTTCCAGTCAGGGGAAAATTCCACGCCATGCCCATTCCCCTCAGCAATTGGCGTTGTGTGCACACCTGCATGGCATTTCATAGGTGCGTGCTGGAAGTGTGTGGAGAGGATAGAGATGTAAGGGCATATGGGCATTTGTTAATAGAACTGTGTCCTCTAATACCTGTTATGATAGCTATAGCTGTTCCATTATGTGGTAGGCCAATGTTCTGCCTCTTGAGATCCCAAGTGGATCTCCCAGTCCACAAAGGAAGCCATCTCCAGCGTGGCCTCCAAGCTGAAGCTTGAGGGAAGTTTGCTCCTCACTCACACTGACCCACTGAAGAGTGCTCATTGGCTCCCCACGTCTTCCTGGAAGATTATTGAAAAGCAAGCCCTAAGGTGTTAGTCACTCACCAATTTGGAAGGGAAAAAAAAAGAAAGAAAAGAATATAAGTGTTTTCTAAATTGAAACCAAACCAAGCCAATGAACTGTTTAGATATTAAGATATAAAACTGTCCAAAAGTCAGCAGTAAATGGACTGACTTATAGAACAGCACCAAACAGAACAGGACAGGACCAACACTACAGTGAAGTGTACAAAAATGATGCTTCAGTTACCAAAAGATGCTTTCAGGATGAATTAGATTACTGCTTTAGTTGACAGGAAGCTAAGCTGATATTCAGCTCAGAGGACCAAATTAAACAGACTTTTGATAGGTGTGTTCTATATGAAACCAGTTTTTTCTCTTATCCTCTTTCTAAATAGTTGGTGGTCTAATTTAAGTTGAGAGAAAAGAAAAATACACATATGCTTTTGTATAGGTTTGGTATTCGTGAAGGTAAGGTATGGGGCTAGCTATAAGAGGCATGCCATACAGCATTTTTTTTTCAAATAACTCCCAGTGCCCGTTACCGATAGCTTTTAGAAACAGGGTGGAGTATCTGTTACTCCTTTGCCTCAGTTTTGTCCATTGATGCCTGATGGTCACAGTGATTAGGGGCTTTCACAAGCAACATGATCAATACCTTCAGAAGCATTTTATTCTTTCCTTAGACACCATGTAAAGATACTTTTCCAAGAGCTGCTTTTCATAGATACTGAGTGATGCCCTGAGTCAGGTGATCAAAACCCGAGACTTGAAGTTGCTGCCAATGCATGGAGCCCTCTTCTTTCACATTGGTACAGAACCCTTAAGTGCATGAAGCTATTGCTTAGGGACTTTGAAGGGGTCATGTGTAGGGGCTGTACTTAGACTTGTGATCTCTCGTTTGTGCTTTGATCCTGAATTAACTCGCAAGCCTCCTTTCTACACAGAATTGAATTGTTCTCACTAAAGATCCCTCTGTGGGTACCATCAGACACAGCACTTAATGGTTCCGTGAGTTACAGTTTCAGCAAGCCCACCGTCGAGGCTGCTGTCCAGGTTTCTCTGCAGTGTGGTGACTGACACTCACCTCCATAGTCCCGCAGGGATGCTCATGGTCAAGCCACATGCCTGCTGTCTTTGCATTATCACCAGTATCAGACGGGTCCTAAATCTGTTGTGTCCCAGACTTAGGGCATCGTACAAGTAGAACTGAGCTTAATGACTTTTGGTGACATTGCTAATATTTTTCAGAATTTATCTGCTGGCATGGACAATGGTTTTTGCTTATTTTCATGATTTTTAATCCTCTTTCCTTTGCTTGTAAAGTTGATTCATCTTCTCTCTGCTTTGGTGCATGCTTCCCAAGCAGGCCTGCATGGTAAATGACTAATCTCTGTTTACTGTGTTTAACATTTGTCTTACCATGATTAAGGAATGAAGTGCATTCCATATATAGTGGTTTTCAATTGCCTCTATTCTTTATAGTCCAATAAATACATTTCCCCTCTTTTAATAGCACATTTTCTACACCATAGCCTTTAGCAAACAAGCACGAATCGATGAGTATCGAACTTCATTCAGTATTAACCATGTAAATAAAATGTCAGGTTTTTTCAAGCATAGAGTGTGGAAAAGGTCTGAGTCTTTCACCACATCTTTCTGGAACCTTCAGCTTTCACAAGATAGGAATGGTGCAGGATCACATATCTTAGCAAATAATAGCAAATATTTTTGTGCATTGATATATCTCATGTTACCCAGGGCTCAAGAATTAGAGCAAAGAAATATCTTGCTGACAATGAGCTGAAGAAACACTCTGACCCGATGTGTGCCTGCAAGAACGTGAGAAAATCTAGTAGTGTTCATTCATCCTTGTAATGGCAGTCCTTGAGGACCTGAGGCAGAAGGATTGTTGTGAGTTTGAGGCAGCCAAGGATACACAGCCAAGGATACAAGGATACAAGCAAAACCCAGTTTCAGTAAAACCAGACAGCAACAGTAGCAACAACAAAACAAATAAAACCCAGGAGAATTATTTCCTGACACACCTAGGTAGAGAGAAACTTGGGTTCCAGCTTAGACCTGGAGCTCCTATTGGCAAGCAGAGTGGTCCTAGGCAGAGGAGAGCAAGGCCTTCCATAGTCATGAATATTCAGTTGCAGGGGGAACACTTGTCATTTAGTATTAGTGGCCATCCCCTTGCAATAGGCTTCATCAGAAACCTCGTGAAATCAACAGCGGGCTGACACTGTGGGTTGCAGCTCCTTCCACAGCGTACAGACCACAGAAGAAACCTTACAGTCATTCAGTCTCTTTCTGCTTCCCAAATTCTTGATAAAGTGTAAAGTGAGGAAACATGCTTTAACAGTCTTTACCTGGAATGTTTGTTGGGACCAGAAATAGAATGGACCTTAGACTTCGATTTTTAGATTTGTGTGTGTGTGTGTGTGTGTGTGTGTGTGATCTTGTTGGCATTATTAAATAACTACTTTTTAAGAGCTAAGTAGTTAAGTTTACTTTGGCTCCACTTTCACTATTGTACAATCATCATTTTTAGACAAGGCCCACGTGATGAACTGTCCTTCCAGATCCCATGTGGCTCCTTGTATGACATCTCCTTGCATCACTGTGATCAGTGGGTTACCTTTGTTTGAAATACTGGATGGCTGTTACTAAACTTCTCTAAGCACTCCGTCACCCAACTTTCATGTCGTTACCCCTCTTCTTAGCATGTGTCTCAGAAGAATTCGTTGGCTTCTCCCAGCTCTTAAGGAAACAGCACTGTCCTCCGTGGATTCTCGTGGATGTACATGGCACAGTGGGTATGGCTGGTTCGTCCTTGGAACTTGCTTTTCTCTTGGTGTATAGTTTCTCCCCATCTCTTTGTTTTCGTCTCGTCCCCTTCTGGGGATCCCGCAAGCATCATCCAGGCTTGACAAGCTCTTGGTTGCCCCGTCCTCCTACTGCTCCCTTCCTTTCTTGGCCCTCGTTACTAAGGTGGATATAAAACTGTAGTCACACTTGTAGCTCTGACTCCAAGCTGCCAACTTCTATAGATGTCAAGAGGAAAAACAGGTTTTCCTTCTGCCCTTTCAGGCTTTCTGCTGGGAAGAGAGATCACCAGAAAGAAAGCAGGCAGTGAACCTAGAGTTTTGTTGACACTACCTCCTCCATAAGGCAATGGGCACCTCAAGCTGAAAGTAAATTTGAGGGTTTTCATCCTAGTTGGGAAGGATCCTGCAGAGAAGGCGCTAAGAGTTTTGTGTTGTGGACAAAAGGAATCTTAGTTTAGGTTCTACTGCAGCTTCTTTCTGTGTTTAGAAACAAGAACAACAAACCCTTTCCTCCTGGTCTGGGTCATATATCCATCTCTGCCAGTAGACTCTCACACCGTGGGTCTCTCAAATCCCTTCAGCTCGGAGCCTTCCCTATGCTATGGCTCATATTTTGAGAATATATGCTCAGAATTCCATCCTAGGTGTTTTTGGTCTACATAGCCAAGAAAATGTTTGTCAACTGTCTCCTTTTCCAGTTTTGGCTATAGCATCTCGGTTCTCCAGAACCTTCAGGATAAAATTCAGGTTCCACCCTTTTCTTTATCTAACTAATGAATTGCTTTTTACCTGATTGGACTATGCCCAATTTCCTGTCTTGGTGGTTGCCACCTCCTGGTTGTGTGCCTAACAGACCCTTTCTCGGCAGTTCCTGTCAGCAGCGTGGGTTATGGACCACAAACCAGCAGGTGACCGTAGCTCTCTGCATCACAATCTGTCTCTTTTCTGCAGTCACTGCAGAAAGCCGTGTGCCGGGTGCAGTCTCTCTTCCCTCCAGAGGCAGGCCTTTTTCATGTGGAGCCATCTGGATATTTTAGAATACGCGTGACAGAGAAATACTTACAAACCCATTAGTGATCAGCTTTCTGATATGGGAGAAACTTTACTTAGTATACTTGCTTCTTCACCTCGTTTCCATAACTCAACTGTGGACTGAAGTGTAAATGTATCGACCTTCTATAGGAGTTGCCGTTACTACTTAACACCTAGCTTGTAACGGGCCAACAGTGTTGGAAAATGCAACTCTTTGTCTTTGTTTGTTTGTTTGTTTGGTGTATGCTTCAGAGAGACTAGTGCAGAGAGTCAACAGACAGCATGTTTGCAGGCAGATTTGTTGTTGGAAAAAAAAAACAACTGAGAAATTAAATGGCTATGGAAAGAGTGAAAATGGGAGCATGGTTCACAAGTTTTGAAAACAACGCTTCATCTGTGTGTGATGATATTGGTGTGTCCTTTTGGACTTATTGCAATGGTAATTAAGATGAAGGGCCTTGTAGCTGGGCAATGGTGGTGCGCACACCTTTAATCCCAGCACTCATGAGGCAGAGACAGGTGGATCTCTGTGAGTTCATGGCCAACCTGGTCTATAAGAGCAAGTTCCAGGACTTCCAGGACTACAGGACTATAACACAGAGAAGCCCTATCTCAAAAAACACACACACAAACAAAAAAGATGAAGGGTTCTGTAAGGATGGCCCAGTCACAACTCATGAGTGCATTTTGGGGTCCACCAGAGGACAGAGGGAATACTGGGCATATTAGATGACTTCAAGGGGGTGCAGCTAATGCTGTTCAAGTTGTGTTCTTCAACCCTGTCCAAGGCAAGACTCAGATTCCTTTCCATAGGTTTATAGAGACCATGAATGTTCTTCTCCAGCTCATGGGTTTGTGTTTGTTTTTCTGGGAAAGTATCCACTAATAATATCTGTAGCACTAGATTTTTGTTATAGAAAAACTAAAGTAAAATGTTGGGGAATATTCAATCACACCGTGAACCCTGAGTTTGCACTGGCAGTAAATAAATAAAATGAACCTTGGGTCGGGATGCTGAGTTAGCAAAGCATTGATGGAAAGTAATCCCAGAGCATCAGAGGCCACCTGGAAGACATAAAGAGACAGAGACAAAGGGGGATTTGGAGTGGTAAAACTTCTTTGGTGTGAAGGAGCACAAGCACTTCTTTTTTCCGGAGATGCCAGCAAGGAGAGCAGGTTAGCCAGTTGCTACTCAGCCTCTCTGAGCTAGCAGGTTTTCAACCCAGCCTTTGACTCTCAAGTCATATTTATAAATAGAATGATAGAGATTTAGTTAAAGCTACCTTTAGTGACAGTAGCAGAGCCAGTGCCTGCAGGAACAGAATTCCCGCCAGGAAGCAGGTCTGTAACTGCGGAGTCCGAATTGCTGGCTGAAATAGCTCCAGTTAAGATAACAGTAAAATAAGAATATTATGTGTGCTGTAAAGTAGATTGTAAAGATGCTGATCAAGGTCTGCTGTCTCCATGAGGCTTAATAGCTAGTGATTTCAAGCAATGTATGTAGAGTGGTTTTGCGACATGCGTGTACAACACACACATATGATACATGGTATTGCTATCAGGCTCGGGTTCTTTCATTCCCTTTTTGACTTCAGGCTTTTCTCAGGGTTGTTATGACACAGCAAGGGGATTTGATGAAGTTGTGAGTCACAATTGTATAGTCTTGGGAAAGTCACACAGATGCTGATGTCTAAGATGTTTCAACCTTCTTCTAAAATGACAGAGCACTAGAACGCTGTGCGTGCTCGCAGGTGTCACTTTGAAGGCTTCGGGCGTTTGAAGCTTTAGTTCAGAATGTGCCTCCTGTCTGTCGCTGTGCTGGGATGAGTCCCATCCAAAAGCATGCCCAAGACGAAGTTGTGGTTCAGCAGCCTTTTCCTGTTTGCAAAATCATGTTTCTTCTGACCATGCTTACATGGAGGAGGTTATTAGGGTCATTTCCAGCATGACATAAAAATTAAGTAAAGTAAAACAACATAAAATAAAGTGAAGTAAATGCTGGACAATGTGTAGGCAGTCAGGGGGCAATGGTTCATCTTTAGCTTCACAGTAGCCATGATCTCCCTAAGCATTTAGAAGAGAGCCACAACAGGTGAGCTGCTGGCTCATAAAATTATTTTCAGGTAGCTACCTCCTCAAATTTGTAGTGTAGTTAGTATAATTACATAGATATCTGGTTTTATAAATATGTGTATTTGATTTCAACAATGGAGTTAAGTAAATGCCAAGCAAAGCGTAATAGGAAGGTTTAATGAACATGTGAACAGAAAATAAAATTGCTACAAGCTTTTATATGTTTGCAGTAATAGATTCTTTTGTTTAAAATAATATTAAATTCAGGGCATTTGACATAACTATGACACAAAATGGAAGAATTGCAAATAATATTGAGTAGGAAATTACAAGAACGCTTTGTCATGTTTTCAAACCTAAAATACGATAGCTAGGAAAGATGGTATCATGGTCTACATAGACTTTTGTATCTTCACGTTTGTGTGGTATGTTCCTTTGTGGCTCTGTGCAGAGCAGGGGGGTAAGCACCAAGTCCCTGGGCGATTTGCTGATGATTTACGGAATATCTGCTGGAACTGAACTCAGGACCTTGTGTGAGACATATGTTCGGCCTCTGAGTGACAGCCTTGACCCTAAAGAGTCATCTTCTTTTTTGTTGTTTATTTTTTTGTTGTTGTTGAGACAGAGTTTCTCCACGTAACAGCCTTGGCTATCCTTGAACTCTCTTTGTAGACCAGGCTGGCCTTGAACTCACAGAGATCCACCTGCTTCTGCCTTCCAAGTGCTGGAATTCAAGGTGTGTGTCATCACCGCCTGGCAATTAAGTATCATCTTCCACAGGCCTTAATTTTTAGCTGGCTTCCTCCTGTGTTTTTTGGTCAACACTATTGATCTACTGGAGTCCATCACTGACAAACCTCTACTAAGAGCTTAGAAAAGTAAAAGAAACTCAGAGGGGCACTGTATGAAGTGACGTCATTGCATCATTTTTTTAATACCTGTGTATGACTTGTCAGTCAAGAAATGATATAATCCTAACAGTCATTCTTGCATTGATTAGCAATGCAGAAATCTTGCTTTTATCTTTGGACAGTACACAGTTCTATTTTTTCATGCACTTACGAGAAAAGAAATCTGGATCCTCGAACAGTGGATTTCAACCTGGTAATCATCTACACGAACATCTATCTGATAACCTGATGCTTCCTAGGAGGCTGGGTACAAGGAAGAATCTAAAAACCCAGAGGAAACTCTGTTCTCTTAAAAAAAAAAATGAAAGCCCGTTTTTTACTTATTTATTCTCACTTTCAATCATATTACAAAATTATCTGAGTCTCGCAAACTACTCCATTTGAAGTGTTACACGAAAGTTTAAAAAAAAAAGACGAGGTGTAGAACAACTGGGATTTTAAGTTCCTAAATTGTCTGGATTGGTCTTCATAGGCCATAGTTCCTCACAACCAGACCACAGCATGATAGCGTAAACGATTTGACTGAATCCATCAGTAGATCCACAACACTGTGCAACAGATGCCTGGGCGGGAAACCTCTGCATACCCAGTCCCAGCCCACTCCCCGGATGCATCTCATAGGACCTAGCTTATGTATCCGCTCACTCTTGTTTCACTTGTTGGACGTTTGCACGGTGTTTGGCGCTCTCCTATCAAGGGATTTTAGTCTATGTCTCTAATCTTAATCACTTACTTTCCTGTATATTCCAAACAGCTTTTTAATACCCTTTTCTTACAACTGCAGCATCTTTTCAATTAAAGCATAACTAAAGCCAGCTGCTATTGGAACTTGATAACTGAGCAATTAATTGAGAGTGGAGCGTCCTCTCTCTGAGGGGGAAAGACATCGACTGGAGTGCTGCACAGGAAGCTTTGCAAACTGCTCTGTTTGCAAGACCTAAGCAGCTGACGTGGGTTTCCACTCACACGTGTACCAAGTATCAGCCTCGAGACCAAAGTGGTTTGCTCCACTCTTCCCAGTGGATTAGACATGAAACTTGCCTGCCCTTTACAAGCTATTGCCACATTTGTGGGCTTTCCCATAATCATCAAAAGGAATGAAGGATATGGATGTGCTGTGTGTGAATTTGTATATATACATAGAAATACATCCATATATACACACATGCATATGTATGTGTGCATGTATCTAAGAAGTTCAAATTGGTAGGTAGTTGATAGTGGTTCCCATGTGTGGCTGAATCCCCGTGCGAGAGCTTGGGAACAGCTCTCCATGTTGAACGATATCCTAGCTTTATCTGCAATTAAATTTTTTTATAAGACTTCAGACCTTTGCTTACTATCCAATCATGTGACAACATCTTCCTTCTCCCATGCCCTTCCAAATTAACTGCACATCTTTATCATTTTTTAAAACTGGCTCCAGATTCAACTCATCATGTCCCCAAAGGGCCCCAAACAGGCTTCATGAGAAATAAGGTTACTGTGTGAACATACCAGCCTTATAACCACACACCTCGTCCTGTCTTTCCACACCAGTGTTTATCCTGTCCCGATGTTCTTCCACCTTGGGTAGAGGTGTCCTTCTGTGCTGCCTAGTTTTCGTCAACCTGACACAAATCTGTCATTTGGAAAGAGGGAACCTTGAGAAGATGACTCCACCAGATTGCTTACAAGCAAGGCTGGGAAACTCTTCTCCCCTTTAATTAGCTACTGATGTAGAAGGGTACAGCTCACTGTGGGTGGTACCACTCCTGGGAGGTAGGAAAAAGGTAGGTGCAGATGAACCGACAAGTAAGGCAGCAAACAGCATCCCTCCATGGTCTCTGCTGAAGTTGCTGCTCTGTGCACCAGCCTAGCCTGAGCTGATGACCTCTGTCATAGATTGGGATTTCCTGTGCACTGGCCTAGCCTGAGCTTATGCTCTCTGTCATAGATTGGGATTTCCTGTGCACTGGCCTAGCCTGAGCTTATGCTCTCTGTCATAGATTGGGATTTCCTGTGCACTGGCCTAGCCTGAGCTTATGCTCTCTGTCATAGATTGGGATTTCCTGTGCACCGGCCTAGCCTGAGTTTATGCCCTCTGTCACAGACTGGGACAGGGGTTTCCTCCCTGGGTGCTTTTGGTCGGCATCTTTACCGCGGCAACAGGAAGCCACTTTTCTCATCGGTGGGAACTTTGGTCAGTCTGCCAGTGTTCTCCTGCCTGTGTCTCCAGCTTTGGTCTCTGCATGTTCTTACCTCTCATGACACACACATATGTGTGTATTCTTTTAATCTTGAAACTTCAGGGACAGGAACTGAGCTGGCTCTTGAACTCTCTCTTCTCTCTCTTTTTTCTTTTTCTGTTTCCCTCCAAACGTTGGAAAGGTCGGGTGCTCATGGAGCTATGCCTTCCCCTGGTTGACTCTCCATTGCCCTACAGATCTTTTGGCCCCTGTCATTCACAGAGGTCAACAGTGATCTTCACGTCACCAAGTGCACTGGACCCTTGCTTTTGAAACCCTTCCCTGCTGGGATTTTCCCACTGTGCCATGCATTGTAGGTGTGTCTTTCATCTTTCTAGATTTTTCTTCCCAGTTTCCTTATCTTTGAAGGATCTCTTAGCCCAGTGAACCAGTCTCATCTCACTCAAAATCAGGGTCTGTCCTGGGTCTAGAGCTGGATATATGCATAACCTGTGAGCTGTGTGCTTCTTGGCCACTGTTATAATGTGTCAGTCTTTCCACGGGTTCACTTCGGGGTTTCTTTTCTGTAAACTGTTGTTTTCCATGGTGATTGGTCCCAAACGAGTGTCTTCAACTGCTGTGTATAGCCGATGCCTGTAACATTCTTTCTACACCTCATTTCCAAAGCTTCACATTCAACAGGCATATGCATTTGAAGATCTTGTATCTTAAAACACAGGTTCCAACATAGCACTTTTCCCCAGTCCAGCTGGTTTCTCCACTGTAATTGCTAATGTGGAGAATTACATCCATCAACAGTAAACCCTTGGGTTTACTAGGTTCTAGAAGGGATTATAGTCATTTATTATTGAGTACCTCTGTAAGCCAATGATAGCAGGTTATGATGGCAGAGACATACAACCCTAGTACTCAGAGGCTGAGGCAGGAGGATCAGAGACTTCAAGGCCATCTTCAACTGCATGGTGAGTTTGAGGCAGCCCTATCTCAAATTAATGAAAAAGTAAAATAATAATAATAATAATAAAATACCAACCAACAAACCTAGTAGATGGTTAATCCCTCCATGGTAGTGAATAATATTTCAGCTTGCTTGCCACTCCTGGTTGCTTTCACTGCTGATACTTCAGTGTACCCTGTTGTTTTGCACGGGGTCCACATATAGTCCTCTTGCCATTGACTCCATTTGCAGGCTCCCCTGGCCCGACCTCAGCTTCCCAAGAACTCCTATAGAGGAAGAATGCCTTGGAACCTTCATGTGTGAACCCGCTCTCTGAACACCTTTAGACAAGTTCAGCAGTCATTTTTCTGTGGGTCCTGTATGTCCAGTACATACAGCATAAGATTAAGCAGTTCAGGCAAGAACAGTTTCTTTCCCAAATGCCTAACAAGCTACATGAGGAGTTTCTTCGATGTCCATCATTCTCTTGAAGTAGTTGGTGCTGCCAGGAGCAGATGTGTCTCATTGTCATGAAAAGTCCTAACTTTTTGAACCTTTAAATGCCATATCCTGTAGTCTTTGAAAGCTTTGAAGAATGCCTATCCATCTGAAATACATCTCTGTACATCTAGGAAATCTAACTAACATTACTACAAGCTTGACTATTATGGGTGACTCTTTATTTACCTATATTTATTAATTATAAATTACATTTTTAATGAGCTGTACAAGCGCAATACCTTAATCAAGATCAGAAATACATATACTCTGTATAACAAAATTGACCTTAACTTTGAATCAGTAAACCGAGATCCACAACAACGCAAATCTCTATAGCCTATCCCTCTTTAAATATAAAGCAACATTTCCAAACAGTATTTGGCAATATGCATGTAATTCTCTCCAAACTGCTTCCTGCTATTTATTGGGTGAAGTAATTTTTGAGGGGTATTCAAGGCAACCTTTCAGGGGCTCTTGGTCTATCAAACCACATTAGTCTAGAAGCAATCCACAGGTTCTCATCCTCTGTGGAAAGAAAAGAACCTGTTTCCCAAAGCAAAATATCCTTAGACTCAAATTTTGGAGTCAAGATACCTTGATATTGGCTTAACTTAGCAGCCTGTACAATGAAATGTCTCTCTGTACGTACCTCATTCACAGTCAAAAAATTCAAAGAAAACACCATAATGTACATAATGCATACTCTCTGTGAATTTTTCATTTTTACGTAGCTTATTTTTCTTTACTCCTTTTAATCTATGACTGTCTGTACTCGGTCTCTTTAAAGACTTTTTTTTATAAACCATTCACTTCTTTTTATAACTTTCTATACTCTTTTATTTCTCCCAAGCCTATGTACATTTTTTTAAAACACACTGTGTCTCATTTAGAGGTCTTTTTTCATCTGATTTTTTTTATTGTGTATCTGTAATCCTTTTCTGACCAGAAGTGCTTCTTAAAATGCTCAGCCCTTCTTATGAACTTAAGTGGCACCATTGCTAGGGGAAATTTGGCACTTCATGCTTACCCTGCCCAGTCCAGCATGGCGGAGCTGTTTACTGCCTCTGCGAGCCATGCTCAGCCCCATTTTTAGGCACACAGCCAGTCTGTGTTGCCATTAAGCAAGTTGTAGCACTCTGTTCACAAACCCCACTTAAATGTTCCATAGCCAGACCTCCAGAAAGAGTCAGAGTTCGCACTGGCAGCATGGCCCAGAAAGTCAGCATTTCAAAACTGCAGCTTTTCTGCTACTGCTAAATCAAGGAAAACCTCTCTTAAAGGAGCCACAGCATACCACCAGCAATCAAAACTCATTCTGGAAAATAAATGTGGCTAAACTTTGTTTTTTAGTGTTTAGAATTCCTTTCCAAGCCTTCTAAAGTTTTGAGTGGATTTTAGTTGGCCACATGAGCGCTAATTTGTTGTAAGGAGGCTGCTTGTCCATTTCCTGGCCTCCTGGAGCTCAGACCCAAAATAATGACACAGAAACTATATTATTTAAATCACTGCTTGGTCCATTAGCTCTAGCTTCTTAATGGCTAACTCTTACATATTAATTTAACCCATTTCTGTTCATCTGTGTATTGCCACAAGGCTGTAGCTTACCAGATAAAGTTACAGGTGCCTATCTCTGGTGGAGCTAGAGGGCTTTTCTGGGCCTCCTTTCTCCCAGCATTCAGTTTAGTTTTCCCTGCCTACTTCAGTTCTGCCCTATCAACAGGCCAAGGCAGTTTCTTTATTCACCAATGGTATTCACAGCATATAGAGGGGAATCACACATCAGCTGGGCATGTGGCTAAGTATCAATATTATGTTATGGTAGCAAGTTGTTTCACCTGCCCACACCTCTGTTTCTTCCTTTTCAAAAGGGGGATCTTTCTGAGATAGGGTTGTGTAAAGATTAAATGGACCAAAACTGAATGTCTAGAATGCCTAGGATGAAGTAGGTCTTAGTGAAAATTTTCTTTCTGTATTGTGGCATTCCTCCTTCTCCTCTTTATCATCATCATCATCATCATCATCATCATCATCATCACTAGCAGCATCCTTTCCTTTTCCTTTCTTTTGCATTTCCTCCTTTTTCTCATCATATTCCCCCTTTTCTTCCCTTGCTCCTCCTTTCCCTTTTTATCCTCCATCTCTTCCTTTATCTCTCTCCATCCTCATGAAAAAGCTATAAGAGTCTGAAGCCACTGATTTTTTACTGTCAGTTCTCAGTTTTGTATAAAGGTCTTTGTTGGGAGCTGGAGAAATGGCTCAGCGGTTAAGAGCACTGGCTGCTCTTCCAGAGGTCCTGAGTTCAATTCCCAGCAACCTCATGGTGGCTCACAGCCATCTATAATGAGATCTGGTGCCTTCTTCTGGCATGCAAGCATACATGGAGGAAATGCTGTATGCATAATGAATAAATAAATAAATAAAAAATAAATGTTTGGCATGAGGAAATCAAAGAGAACAAAGTGTAATAACATAGATGTCTAAAAATGATACAAATTAAAACCATTACTTTGAATGCTAACTTGAAAAAAGCAAAAGATTTCAAAAATATTTGTGCTGAAGTTAGCATGATTCATTGTAATGCTTATAAGAACAAATACAAAGATACTACAAGGGTTTGGTGGTGGAGCCACACAGTGAGCTTGCCTGACATGCATGTTTCATCTCTAGAACTTATAAACAAATAAGTAAAATAAAGAAGGAAGAAAAGTCTATATGAATGCTAAATGTGAAAGAATGAAGTGTTCTATAAATGCATGATGATAAATATGTTACCCATTTATTATTGATTACTCAAAATAACTCTATTATTGTGTAATATCAAAAGCGATTGAATAAGTACCATATTTAGATTACTTATTTTTCTCTGTCATAATTTGTATAAACACACATTTTCATACCAGAATGAAAATGATAAGTAAGGATTTTATAATCTTGGAAAGTAAAAAGACATAGTAACAATTTGATCAGAGAGAATGTTATGAAAAATATAGAGGCGCAAATTAATAAGAAAGAAGGAATCTTTAATGCAATTTTGTTGTGGTTCCAATCATGGGTGAAGCTATTGTAGGAAATGGACAGAGACGTGACCGTGGTGTGATGGCCGGTTTCAGTCATTTACCTGAGCAGCTGTGACCAGCTCTCCTTTCTGAAATGGTTTGTGTCAGGTTTCCAGGACATGCAAGCAAGGAACAAACGGGTTCAGAAATAGTGACGTGCTATGCTTTTTATTATAGCGGGTTTTAAATTTTTATTTGTTTTACAGTGCAGGGGCTCAAGTTGAAGGCTTTGCACATAAGCAAGGTAGACAAGGGTTACCACTGAGCCACACCCCAACCCATCGCTAGATTTTAAATTGAGCTAATGGTTAGGGTGTATCTTTTTTTTTCTTTGCTTTTAGTATACAGAAAGGCAGAGTTCTAGAGAATTTGTTTTTCTGTATTTTCAATTTCTTCCAAAGTTAAAAGTGATAACATTACTTCTTTTCTACCATCTCCCATTTCTGGATCCACACTAGGATGCAAAGTCACAAGAGCTTCCCAAAGGCCTTGTTTATTTTGGTAAGCACCTCAGTGTTTTCCAAAGGCCCCTCTTTTGCCCCCGTATCTATTAATAACCCAACACATTAGTGTTCTCTGGAACATGCTTTGCATAATATTGATATAGTTACTTGCTTTGGGTTGGAGCCTCTGAAATGTTGAGCATTTTTTTAAGGTTCAGTTTTGTTGCATTTTAGTCATAATAAGCTTTTGTTCATAATGAGGTTGACCCTTCAGCTTGTAAGCTGAAAGTAACTGACAGTGAACAAGGAAATTAATTTGCAAATTAGACTCTTGGGGAGAAATTTTGTTTGCTTTTTTTCCTTAGCAGTAGTCAAGTCCCTCTGAGTCTAAACAGCCTTCAGAACGTATACCGAGGGCAGTAAAGGTAAGAGGCTGGTACCAAAATAATCTTGGGGAATCTTTTCAGTGCAAAGAATTTGCAAGATAATATTAAATGTGTTGTAAGACATGTAAACTGGGTAGCAGAGGAGGCAGCCACTCCTTACTTAGTGTTAGTCATTGTCGCAAATATTCGGCATGATGGGATTCAACATGTAGTTGTTATTTGATTATTGGTGTGTGTGCACACGAGTGCGGCAACTCGTGAAGATTGCGAGGACATTTAATCTGTGATGGATCTGTTCGGAACAAGCAGCTGTTGTGCGATGCTTTCGCTCATGTGTGCTTGAATGTGCCCTAATAATGGAGAAGGAAGCTCGTGAAAGCTCAGCACTGTTCCTTTGGTACAGCTTGGCTAGGCTTCACCATGACGTTCTTGTTCATTAAGCTCTTCGGCTGCATGTATAAGACTATTGTAAGTCACTTCTGAATGATGGAAACTTTATTTGGCACCCGTAGGTCATATAGTGCTTTGCACTCTGCACAAGACTGCCATTCAGCAATATCCAAGACGGAAGGGGCGGGTCTGTTTTCCTTGTGGTTTGGTATACTTTGCCTCCTCATTTAAATGCCCCTCCTCTTTTCCTGTGTCCCTTTCCTAATGACTTGATCATTGGACTGGTTTCCCAATCCTTTGTCTGCCTGGAAGGATTCAGCTTGTGTTTTTGTTTTTGTTGTTGTTTTTTTTTTTTAATTCATGGAATATTTTGTAAGTTCTCATTCAGACTATCCTTGGTAGTTAGTGACATGTAATTCACTTACTGGCTTTGTCCAGGTGTGAAACTTTGTCTGATTTATTGGCTACTCTTTGTTCTTGTAATGTGAATTTGGGCTTGCATGTGAGTTTGAGGAGGAAGCAGGAGTGGGGAGGAGGAACAGACTTGAAATGGAATTTCATTTCCCCATAGTTCACATAGATGGTGGGCTCTTCTGTTGGTTTCCTTCCCTTCAGAGTTGTGCAGTGGAAACTGCCCAGTGCCAGAGCAGGTTCTAACTAGCTAACTGACTAAGAACAAGGCATTTAACATTTCTGGATCTCAGTTTCCTCATTGGTAAAAGGAAGAGGTTAGATCAAGTTCTTTTAATCTCACCTAAGATAATAGTCTACCATTGTAATATACCAACAATAAAAATACAAGATATGAACTTGTACTGTTACTTCCTGTAAAAAAAGCATTAATAACAAAACTTGGTGCCTATTTATATTAACTTTACTTAGCAACAGAGGATGATAATGGCCTCTGAATCACTGAAAACCACTGAACTAATGGGCAATTGTAACCCAAATTAGTCACATTTGTTCTTAACAATTATCTTACCCCCTTGCCCATTTTAAGCTACTGTGATTATTTTTTTGCTAGCACTTTGGGGGGGGGGGGAAATGACTTTTTTGCATGTTTTTAATTATGGAAAGGTTATTCTAGCAAATGTGATTTAATTGAAATGAGAATTTGTGCCAACTATTTTAAATAAACACAGTATTCTTCTGTGAAAGGAGCTGCTATTTGCTGCCTCATTCCCCCACTAATACACTGGCTTGCCTGCTTAGCTTGAACCTGAGCTTGCGCGAGTTATTCTTAACCAAAGCAGTTCCCTTTTCACGTAAGTAGGTTAAATGCGAATTGGACAGCCTCGGGGGGCTTTTTTGTTCGCTTCCAAAAAAAAAAAAAGCCCCTCTAGTGGGCCCCTTTTAAAAACCCAGAATCATATGTTTGGAAGATTGATCCAGATTAACATCAGAATGGCCCTTTCATTTAAAATTATACAGACTATTTAAAGTATGTTAAATTGACATTGATTGAAATAAAAGCGAAGATGGGAAGTAGCAGTTCTTGTTTTACTCACTCTGAGGATGAAAGAAGTGAAATCAGAAAAACGCGGAGCCTCTGCTGAGGTGCCATTCCTGCCTCTAAACCAAGGGGGGAAATGTCTTTGCACAGAAGGTACAAATTAGTGCCATTTATTTTCCTGTGACTCTATGTGCTGTAGGATCACGTAAGCAGCTCAGGAGCCTTATATGTTTTGACTGTCTGAGAGGCGTGTTTATTTGTGTTGAAAGAAGTGTTAACAGATTTCTAGGATTTGGTTTTAAATTATCAGCTATTCCTCACAGATAGCAGCATTGAGGAAATACCCTAACATGTTTTTCCAGTTGTAAGTTTGCAAAAAAATAAAGTATAGAATTAAGATAATATAAACACTTTAATTTCTTGGGGAGGGGGAAACTGAGCCATAAATACAGGTGAAATTGCTTAAACTGCTTCTTTAAAATAAGCTGGGAACAGGAGGACTGCAAATTATGCATTTGCTATAATTCAGGGCTATACAATAACCCAGGTCCCTAAAGGTCTCCCAAGAATGACAGAGAAGCCATGATTTCCAGACAAGTGCATTATATATGCTAATAGCTTTGCAGCAAGGAAGGTCTCTATCCTTGTAAGGGAGGAAACATTCATTTTTAGCATCTCATACCACAGGGAACGTAGTAATTACAACAGCAGTGATAGCTGCCTCCTTTCTCCCCTTGCCCTCACCTCCCCCATCCAAGCTCTTGAATGACCCCAGTGGAATTAGTCAAAGGACTTGAAACCTATATCATTTCCAAAGGCTTTTATTCTCTAGTACATCCAGCATGACATTGGTCCTCCAGGAATGTGTAGCCCTGGCATGCATCAACATAGCAGAAAAGCGAGTACTATTTTGCTTTAGTTAAATATGTCTGTGGACATCTCCACTTCCGTACATTAAAGCGATGATGTTTAGAAACACAGAATTGAAATGCTCCTTCGGAGTTGAAGTCTAAAGCCACACTGCCAGCAAATGATGCCCCCCCCCCCCCAATCACGTAATCCATCCTTAGTCGGGAATGTCTGACCAGCCACTGATGATCTCTAGTGGAATAATTTTGCACATTTTACTACTGTGTGAGCCTCACACGAATAACTAGTCATTAGCAGTTAAATTGTGGGGTTTTAAATTTGCTGTTTACCTTTGTGCGATCAGTTAACGAGCAAATCCTCTCATGTGTAAGTGTTTTGTTGTTTGTCTAAGTAGAGATTCTTACGGAATCTGCATGCTTAGGTTTTAGGTCGTTATACAGGGAGGGGGGCAGAGCCTGCTGTCAGGAGCAAGAGACCTGCAATGGTTGTCAGCTAAAAATACGCATCTTAATACGAAAAATGCCTTTCTCCAGAATCTGTAAAGCTTATTTGTACTCAGACCATCAGATATAAGAATAGAGTCTATACTTCTACCTCCCCCACCCTTACTTTGAAATACGTGTATGGTTTTAATTCATTTTGAAGGTTCTCCATCAGATTGATTAGAAAAGTTAATATGTTACCAGAAATAAAAAAAAAAAATCTTTGACATAAAACTTGCTAGATCAGGGTGTTTTCTTTGATTCTATGACTTTGTATTTGATTTTTCTCTTCCACAACCCATCTCTTTTGCAAACTGATCTTGTAGTAGTTGGGGAAGCATGAATATCTGGATGTGGCCTTGACTTGTCTAGTCAAGAGTAATAGACTGAGGAGTTTTGTGGTTGTTTTAACCACTTAGCAATGCTGAAAACTACACGGGTTCTTGATTTTTTAAATAGAGAAGGCGGCCTGTCCACAGTGACCCCGTAAGTTGCCTGGGCAGAACAGCTAAAGGGAACCGCCATGAAAGCAAGCCCACAGTTTGAAGCAGAAGCCCTCTCCTTTCCTCTCGCGTAGCCTCTGAACTCAATCCACTTTTATTTATTGACCCCTTAATTATGAAAGCATTTTGCTTCTTTTCTTTTTCTTTTATCCCCCCCCCCTTTTTTTTTTACCTTTTGACAGAGTTCTCACTATGTAGCCCCTACTGTCCCAGAACTTACTATGTAGACCAGGTGAGCTTGAACTCACAAAAGCCTCCCTTCCTCTCCCACCAAAAGTGTTGGGGTTAGAGGTGTGTTCCCAGCCTTATTTCTATGACACAGCCTAATTGTTATGATTCCCTGCCTGAGTAAGTTTCTCTCAAGCCACCGTCCTGCACCTGGTCTGAATGTTAACTCCTGAAGCCAATTTATTTGGCCTGCTCTCCCCAGCTCCTTGGCGAGGTCTTACTGGGTCCCTCTTCCTTTTCACGCTTCTTCCCACTGCTTGCAGTCGCTCACTTCCTCTCATTCTGTAGCGTTTTCGTTGTCAGCTTCAACATTGCCCCTGCTTGGCATTAGCTTTTGCTAAGAGCCCTACACATGGTAGGCAAACACTGAGCCGTTGAGCCGTATTCCCAGCCCATCGTCTTCACTTTAAATCTTAAGGGGGAATATCTTCGTCGTATCCGAAATCTCCCAGGTTTCTCAGGACACGTGGTGAGAATATTTGCATCAGCGGAACTCCAGATCAGTGGTTGAATGAGGTGAAGTCGATGGGCATGTGTGTGACTGAGCCAGAATCAGGAAGAGGAGAAGGAAATGCAATGTGACAGAGCCAGGGGGTTGCACTGCAGTCATGGCATGCACTTTCTCCTTGACTTGGACTGAAGTTTTGACAGAAACCTTTCCCTCTGTTGAAGGAGGGTCCATTGTAAGCAGGACAGACCTTTTCTGGGCTTGGAGAAATATTGTTGCCCTAGGGTCACCTACTTGACTGCATGTTTAGGAAGTATTCATTTAAGCAAGATTTTGAATTAGTGAGACCGAGAGCAAATATTGAAGCGAAATTTAAAAGACACCTGAAATAAGAAAATAAAACCAGAGTCTGTTAAAAATAAAAATAGATTCGCTATTAGTTGACCGGCTGTTTAGCTAGCTTTCTTGGGCCCCCATGCAAGGCCCAGACAGATGGCCAGACGAGGATCTTTTTTCTCTCTAGTCTACATTCCTCTTCCTCAGTGATATTCAAAGGGTGGTAATACCAGATCGTCTTAGTTTTTGTGGTCTGGATTTGTGTGGCAAAGTATATGGTGTGAGATGATCAGGAGCAAGGCACGGGCTTCATTCCAAGAGCTTTTGACCTTATCAGGTCACTCAGCCTTGAACTATGAAACCAATGAAGAAGAGAGGCCAGGTGGGGTTTCACTAGTGGTGAGGGACTCTGAGGTAGGGGAAGGGAGGGGATTTTTGCACATAAACATTTTTAAAATCTTATTTAAATATTGGGGTAGAGGAAATTTCAGCCAGGGAGATCATCAAAGGCAGGAACTGCTGGGTCATTGCTAAACCATTACTGAACGTAATCTCTTAGAGATACAGTGTGGGTCTCTCTTCCCCGGGGCTAAATGAGCTGCCTATGGCCACTGCTGCTCATGAGCTCCCTTTATCAAATGCCTCCACCACAGCAATCAGTACCAATTGCCTTGGTTGCGTTTATCGCCAGTGATCCTCACTGATTATTTAGAAGCGGAGGTACTCACCATTGATAAAACCTCAAACAAGTCATTTCATAGCCAGTTTTTATGCACAGATAGGCACATTCACACTCCAACACAGATTTAGTTTGCAATTTTGAAAAAAAAAAACTTCTGTTTTCATCTTCTATTTTTTGCATTGTTGACAACTTACCGTTCTTACTGTATAATCTCTGGGTGATTTCCTGTAATCTTTGCTGACTCATTTCTCAGTAAATCCAAAAAGATGCAGCAGCTTTATGGAAGGTTTTAGGTAGATTCACAAAGTGGAAGAGTACTCAGCACAAAAATCCTATCGCATTTTTCAATTAGCTATTTTTTTCTTTCAATAGGAGAGATGATCTCTAGCGACTTGGGTGATTCTGAATACTTAGATTTCTCATTATTAATAACATAAAATATGGGGAATGATAAGTAAGATGCAATTGATAGCTTCCTGTTAAGCTAGGAGTTTCAGACTTATTTCTTCACTGATAACTGTGGATAGTGGAATTTTCTAATGGGTGATGTTGCCAAGGAGATTGATTACATAGCATGTCAATTGCTTCAAACATGGCAGCAGTCCTCCAAAACATTTCCTTTCTATGTTGTCATCATCACACAAAGTGCTAATAATATCAAGAACAATAGCAGACTTGGGAGCTGGAGAGACAAGAACAGGAAAAAAAATTAGGATAAATAAGTCTATGGAGCCTGGCATGAGAACTCCATAGACAGAGACCCAATTTTGCTTAGTCTTTAGAAAATGAAACACTGGGTTGCTGCTTAGTATAAAAACAGTGGTCATGCTACCTGAGAGAAACTTTTCAGGGCAATATGTCAAAACCGTGGGCAATAGCCACCCGAATTTAGAGTTCTGTCAAAGAACAAATGTGTTTTTAAATTTGTTGCTTTATGGGGAAGAAGCAGAACTGTGGTAGACTAAGGGAAATCATAAAGGGTTGGGACGTGGACTCGGGACTCATTTTCTACAAACATTTAGATGATTCTCCTTCTTAGAAGGTGCTTTATGGTATGACACTCGGTGGAGCTTAAATTTGGGCTTCCCCATGCTGGTCTGAACTCTGTCTTGTCATCTCACTCCTGGCCCAAATATCCCATTTTCCTCGTGAAACAATGCCACAGAGCGGCAGCAAACATGCGCTCTGCAGCTCTGTGTGGAAGGGAAGTCAAGAGGGAACGGTTGCGCTAACTCTTTGCCAAGGTCAACTTTCCTGATTTCCTAAGAGTAATGTGTTTTGCTTGACAAATAACGGAATCCTTCTGCCCTGAAATATGGGCAGCCCGATATGGAATTCTGGTCTTGAATAATGATATAAACCTGTGTTATCTTGTTTGACAGTAGCTCTGTGTATGGAAGTTTAAGAAACAATGTTAGCATTGATGTTGTTCGAAGAGAACCATGAGCGACCACTGGTTCTCTTCAGTTTCCATTCAGCATCTTTGCTAACTACGTGGCCATTCTCCATAATATCATTTCAAAACAGGGAAAGGGTTTTTCTTTCCCTGTCAGCTAGCTGTTTGCTTCCCAGCACTAAGGCAGGGAGTGCAAATGCTCTTTAGTTGAGCCTTAAAGAGCTCCACTTGCTTTGGCGCCTAGAGAGGAATTGTGGAAATTTATCGTGGAAAAATAAGAATGGGAAGCTATGCTGTTTTCTGGTACTTTGTTGTTGTTGTTTGGGGGAAACTATTGCTTTGTTGTTTTTTGTTCGTTCTGTTTTTTTTCGGTGCTAGTGGTTTACATGGGGTCTTCACCTGGCTAGGCAGGTGCTATCACCCAGCTACATCCCCCACAAGGGAGATAATTACATCCACTGTCACCT
Organism: Microtus pennsylvanicus; assembly: GCF_037038515.1. Lineage (NCBI taxonomy): Eukaryota > Metazoa > Chordata > Mammalia > Rodentia > Cricetidae > Microtus > Microtus pennsylvanicus. The sequence goes on from NC_134581.1 coordinate 123,376,310, forward strand.
GGCCCCTACTTACATTTTCATTGGTGCCAAGTGTTGGCTTCAAACACCGCTCACCTCTTCTCTAAGACGAACAGCAGAACTGCTCTGTTCCACTTGTACAAGATGAATTCAGACCCTTCCTACTGTGAAGGAAGGCTTTATTGTTTCGGTTTCTCATTCTCTAGAAAGTCCCAAGAATTTCCTTAGTCCTTGGCCATCAAGGTCTGCTTGACCAGTAAGACAAAAAGGCAGCACTAGGTATCTTAGAGATACCCTCAACTCTGTTAAAAAAAAAATTTTTTTAATCAAGGGCTGAGACAGCAGTTCAGCTGCTAAGTGTTTGTCTTGAAACCACGAGGAACTGAGTTTGATCCCAGGACCCTGGTGAGGAAAATGGATATTACAGTGTTCGTTGTAATCTCAGTACTTGGGAGGCAGAGGAAAACAAATCTCTGGGGTTTGCTGAGCAGCTATTGTAGCCTCATTGGTGAGATGCAGACCAATAGGTGACCCTGTCTCTGTCTTGGAAAACAAGGTTGATAATGACCTCTGGCCTTCATACACATGTACACATACCACCCACCTCACCCCTCAGGTACACAAGAAAACTTGGACTTTTTAATGAACACTAAAGTAAAAAGGCTGAGCATCATGGTGCAGAGCTTTAATTACCAGCAGTTAGAAGGTGGGGGGATCATAAATTCAACTCCCCCTTGGGCCACAGAGTGGGTTCAAGGCCAGGCTGAAGGGATCTAGCTCAGGGATGCATGCTTGTCTGCTTCCTGTCCATTGCAAACAGATGACAGAGTCTCCAAATATAGGATGCTCTTGTTAGGTAGCGGTCATTCGGGGCCAGCTGCAGTGGAGAGAGCGGAGCCAGGGAGCATGCGTACCTCCTTCTGGAAGGATTTCATTACAGAATCAATCACAAAAATCAGTGAGTGATTTTGGCTTGGGGTAAGGGGAGAATTCCCACTAATTTCTAAAATAGACTTAAATACACCTTTGCCGTTTTGTGACACATACAATGTAGCGGCATGCTCAGCACTGGTAATGATAAAATCAAAATCCTGATTGGCGCCAAAACCCATTAAAGATGCTCCACACCCTGCCATACCAAGATCTCAGTCAAGGGTTTGCTGTTGTTTTCTCCATGTGTTACGGTTATCTGTCTTTGTCCGTATGTGCAGACGTGCAGAGGAGCTAGATGTGCACATGAGTGTGGGGGCCAAAGGTCAATGGGCAGTTTCTTTCTTTCTTCCTCTCCTCTATGAGAAGTGTGTCTCGGTGAACTGGGAGTTCAGCAGTGTGATCAGGCTGGCTGGCCACTGAGCTCCAGTGATCTTCCTGTCTCTAGCCCCTCCCCCCGCCCAGATCCACGGTTACAGGCTTTTAGCACTGCACTCGGCTCCTATGGCATGTTAGGTATCAGAACTCGGGTATTCATGCCCGCGTGGCAGGCTTTTAACAGGTCGAGTGAACTGCTCAGCGAAGGTTATTTCTTTAAAAAAACAAATTGTTGTATTGAAAACTGTGTGGGTGTATATGTGTCAAGTCAAGCAAAAGGTGTCAGGTCCCCTAGAGCTGGAATTACAGAAAATTATAAGCCTGCTAGAAACCAATCTCAGGTCCTAAAGCGGCACGGGCTTTTAGTTGCTGAGCCATCTCTCCAGCCTCCCAAGATTTAACTCTACGTAACAGCAATCCAGCATTTCCATCTCACTAGAAGGCAGGACTGTTTTCATCATTCATGAGCAACACTCTGCACATCAATAGGCTGTTCTAAAGTAAATACGTGACTTCTTATCAGTAAATGTTTAACTTCTGTGCCTACTTTATACCTTCATGAACTCGTGTTCACAGAAAGTTTCTTCGGTAAAAGGTGCCATGACCAAAAAGAGAACTGATGGCCGAAAGGTGTTTCTTGCCACAGGAAAGCTCTTCTCCAAGCTTGGCTCTCGGGAAGCTGTAGTAGATGGGTCTCCAGAAGGCTGCCCTGGCATCCAACTGCCAGTGCCACTTGGAGCAGCACTGGGACATTTTGTTCCTCTCAGTGCCCCCACGGAAGGTGAACTTTGCTGACCTGAGATGATGTGCTCAGCTGCTCAGTCGTTTTCTGATGTGGGGGAAAAAATGGAATCTGTGAACTCAGATATTCTTTCCTGTGTAAAACTTTCTATTTTATAAAAGCCCAGGGATAATGTGTTTCCTGGCATACGTCATTCATGACATGAAAAATAGGCACAATCATACACAGTCCTACCCACAAAGAAAGAGTTTTATTTACGCCCGTCGACAGTGTAGACGTTGTATCCCCTGGAGTGGAGAGTAAGCTGTAGGTGTGTGTTCTAGAACATCCCGTGGGTCCTGCGCAGTGACAGGTTCCTTCTGCGTGTGACTCACAGAGCTAGAGATGTTGGGAGCGTTCTATGTGAACGCTGCATCCAGCAGGGTGACTCGCAGCAGGGAAAAAGATGGTTGCCTCTGATCATCATTCCTACTGAAAAAAAGATAGTGTTCACAGTGATGGCAAGTGACAGAGACTTCAAGCTTCCACTTCCATGATTTAAGCCTTCCACAGATCCGTTGGAGGAGGCCTCTTGTTTGCTTCCCGGCTGCCCATCTTGGAGAAGTCGCTGCTTATTCAAGGAATACTTTATATTAATGCAGAAAATGTGGAGACTTGAACCTACAAAAATAAGCAATTCTACCTCTCAGTGTAAATTTTGTTTCAGCATTTACATGTGTAATGTTTAAGCCTGTGTCACTCATATGTGTACTGGTATGCATATGAGTACTGTATAAAGAAGTGAAGAGACAGGTGTGGGGACAGAGAGATTGAGGCACATGCGCGCGCGCACACACACACACATGATGAGGTGAGAGGGAGACTGAGAAGTCATTTCTTTGTATTCAGACATAGGTTCTAGAGTTCCACAGCTTCCTTTTTAAGAAGCTATTCAATGCCTCTGTGCCTCAGGTGTGTGTTGTGGGCATTCAATGAAACATGAGGGGATCATCCTGTTCCGGGTGCGCCAGATGCCGTTTTCCACGTTTTCCACGCGTGACCTCTTCTCTTTCCTACAGTCCATTTGTGCATTGTGTGCTCTGAAGCACCTCCCCTCGTGTGTGAGCGGTGCTTGGAGAGAGAGCTCGCTGTAGAGCCAGATGATGCTAGATATCTGCATGGAATTATTTTTGCAAGATAGCTGACTAGAAATAGTGAGTTTTATGTGGTGGATTTCATTTTATGCTTAATACTGCCTCTGAATTTTTAAATGTAAGAAATTAGTGGTTAACATCTTCACTTACAAGTCATAATCTATCTTTCCCTTCTTTCCTTATGAAGTAGCATTCAGGGCCTATGCTTAGCACAGGCCAGGACTGACGATGTATGTGTTTTCTGTCCTCTGGATTTCATTGGCTTCTGCAGATGTGTACAGATCTTCTCAACTCTCCCAGGGTGACTAGTTGAACTGGGGAGTTTTACCTGCTTCCCAAGAGACACCTGGCTCTCACCTTTTCCTGGTTGCTCCTTGCTGGGAATGTGCAGTAGCATGCATGGTCGTCTTCCTGTTCAGAAGACATGTTTAGGACCAGTAGAGTGTGGCCTTCCCATTGGTCCAGCAGGGTCAGGATTTCTGCACTGTTGTGCAGGTCCTTCATATAATGAATGATGTATGACAGGACATTTTTTTTCTTGGCTCTCCACAAAATGCATGTTAGTTTTAAGGCAGGAAATAGCAGAATAGGAAAATTCCAGAAGAGCATTTTTCTCATCAGAGATGGAAGTAGACAGTCATAGATTCAGTTCTAGGGACACTGAGAACCCAGCATAGCAGAGCTTCAGCCTCAGACATTTTGCTCCACAGTCTCCTCGTTGTTTTTGTGTAATGGGGTTGAGATAGCTTGGGGGTCACTGGCTTTGGGGAACTCTTAAAATTACTCATTTTCACTAACAGGCATGCGATGGTTGGCAGACGAACTGCCGATGAGTTCAGGTTGTCACTCTACAGTAACTTAAAACGTCTTAAAGAATTCTGAGGGCTGGCCAGGATGTTTCTGCTGGGGGTTTAGGAAGAAGACATGGCCCCTTGCCTTTGGATGTTACTGCCTGCAGACTGGCTAGAGTTGCAGCCTGGTGATTAGAAAACCAGGGAGTCCTAAATACAGATCCACCAATGTAGGCTGGGGAAAATAGCTCTGTGGAGCTGTGTGGTACATTTAGGAAGGCCTCTGCCCTGTGAAATTACAGCACTTCCTGCTGTGGTGCTTTTACTTTTCACCTTAGAATATTTGACCCTCCCACAGATTTAGTTTTGACCATGGTGTGAAGTAGGACTATTACACACACACCCCTACCCCCGCCTCCCAATGGCGCCTTTATCTAGAGTAAAATTTCCCATCCAGAGGCGACTCTGCTTCTCCTTTTCTTCCTTTGGTTGTAGGCTCAAAAACTCATTCACCCACCTTAGCTGAGTAGAAATCCTCGCCTTCTAGTCAGGACCTTTCTCTTTAGCTAGAACTCAGCGTTTGCGAAATGCTAACAGGTCAAACAGAAGGGACAATGCACACTTGGGAGACGCTGGCCTTTCTTTGTCAGTCCAGGCATGAGAAAATGTTGCCTTTGAGAGGACATACAGTAAAGAGCCTTCCTTGGGTCACCTCGGGCTGGTGGGGATCCAAGGGTAGGTTCCCATTGGTTTACAAGAACTTGTTCCCTGGGGCCTGTTTGCACTGATCTGAGCAACCCTCCCCTTTTGATAGGTAGCCAGCCTGTTGCCAGCTTCAGCTGCAGGATGGAGTTCAAAGACAGACAGGCAACTGGGCCCATCAGCTCTGAGAAGGGAGCCTGGCAAAGTACAAGCTGAAAATGAAGGCAGCCGGCTTAGTCTCCTCCTCCATTCCTTCCCAACCTCTCCCCTTCCTTTCTTTTTTTCTTTTCGCTCTTTCTTCATTTTTTTCATTCTCTGTTCTGCCTCATTCTTTTTCTGTCTGAGGTGTGGCAGCTCGCGGTACACGGCGGAGAACATTTGTGTAATTTATGAGACGGTGTACATTTAGAGGAATGTGTTTGGTTTGTGGTGAGGAAACTTCCTTTTTTAAAGTTATAATGGGCTAGCCTTTAAGAGATTCTCAGAACTACCTTTTTTTTTAATTGTTCCTGGAAGTGTTGCTAAATATATTTCTGAAACCATATATTTGTCTAATTAAGAGTTTTAATACCAAGCCCTAAACTTTTCTTCCCGTATAATCATTGAGCGCTGACAATTGTAAGTTACATGATACAAATCACAGAGGCAGCTTGCAGCGCATGCTCAGATAGATGGTGAGGGCAAAGGAACGCAGGTCTGTCGTCTAGAGAACGGGAAGGGGCTTTGAACTTGATCTGCAAGTCACAATGTTTGCTTTGTGCCAGTGGAAGGAGAGGTTGCAAAGATGGAGACGATCCTTGTATGCTGATGATCCCTGTCCTCATGCCTATTCATGAATTGTTTATAATAGACTTGACTATAGCATAAATTCTTTATTGGCATTATATTATAAACATGCGGTTAGTAATTAAAGTGTTTATCTATTGTGCATTTGTAGCTTTAACATGTGGTATTTTACTAGGTGTTTGGGGTGTTTGTCTTCTCAGATTGACCAGAAACACTAAGTGGAGATTTTCAAGTTAGTTCAAGTGGTTGAACCCACCACTATCCCATCATTCTTTGACCCACCCCCCACTCCCCACCCCTGCCTCAAAATGGTTAAAATTCATCCTAGGCTTCAAAGGCAGAGGTGGAATGTGGTACTTCATGCAATGATCCCCAGTCTTCTTTCTGAAAACACAGATTACATGACTCTTTTTAACCCGCAGAGTGACATTTCAATTTATGCAGAGCAGGCAAGAATACTGCTTGGTTTTTGTATTACTATAATTCTAAGAAAATATTATATTAGAAAAATCATTAAGGAATCCTAATATTTTCCCTTTCAGTGGGATGCATGGAGCATTTGAATTATCTCAAAGCTCATGATCAGGTCCAAGTTCTGAGGCACTCAGCACGTGTTCTCAATACCATTTCCACACTGCCCCACATTTTCCAGATTCCATGAGGAACGCAATGAGTGCCGGGCAATAATTCTTCCCACAACCCTGTTTGAAATACATGACACGTACAGCAAAAACTGGTATAAAAACGTCAGTCTGGAACAGACAGCGCTGGAAAGAGGGCATTTCTGGAGATCAGACAACTGAATTATTGGTCTTATAAAAGGAATGAAACAACAGTCAAGATTATGGTTTATGTTTTCTTTCTAGTCGAAGCAGACCGATATATTTCTCAGACAAACCTAATGTGATTCTAGAGGCAGTACTATGTATGTGAATATGCACATATGCGTGCGCATGTGTGTGTGTGCATATGTGTGTGTGCGTGTGTGCATGTGTGCGTGTGCATGTGTGTGTGCATGCATGTGAAAGAGACAGAGACAGAGACACACAGGGAGATAAATGGAGAGAGACGGAGGGCAGAACAGACTGAGCAAATAGAGTGTGTGTTTTGCTGATCTATTTGCCAGGGATTAGATATCATTATAGTTCAGTGAGATAACAATTTTTCATTACAACACATTAAGAGATTGAAACAGAGAAGGAAATCCTGGATTTTTGGAACCATAACATTGTGGTGTTTTGATATTAATACAAATACCTTAGACAACATGAGAGAGCATGTTTGTACATTAAGTAAAATAATTACAAGGAAAAAATTTTGATCATTTACATAAACAGTGGTTGGTTTGATAGTACAAACGATGTTTCCTCATCTAGGAATGACATCTAAGGGTGTCGGCAGGCAACCTTGAGAAATCATGGTCATCTTCGGTTTTATTGCCATATGGATTTCAAAGAGATGTTTTAGACGTAAGCCCTAAATCATTTAGAACTACATCTATCATTATTTGGGCTTGGACTTTGCTCTCATAAAAGTGACATGAACGTAGAGCACATTTAAACTTCTTTATATGCTTCTTTGATGCTGAGCGTAGAACTCGGGTTTGTGTCTGGCAAGCAGTACCCTACCACTAAACTCGGCCTCCAGATCCCTGCATTCTTTCCTCAAAGCTGCTCTCTGCCAGGTTCTCAGAACTTTGCAGATATTAATATACCTCATCTCATATGGCCTTCATGAAGTGTTCCCAGATCAGTTCAGTTCTATAACTCCCAGGCTAATCCACTCAGAAGACACGGAGGGTAGCAGAGATGGCGGCGGCTTGCCTGGCACCACCCACTCAGTAACCGCAGAAGTGGGTTTGCTCAGGCAGATTACATTGCCTCTTTGAAAACCATGGAACTGCAATTGAAAGACAACAATTGCCAGGGGGAACACCTTACAGCCAGATAGTAAATGGTAAAGTGGTAATTTTTTGTTTGCAGAACAGTCAAAGGAAGTCAACATGTGAATTAATTCTGAAAATTAAATCCCCCAAATTATTGTTACCATGCTGAGTCAGGTGTAGGCTATCTAAAATTGAACAGGGAAGGTGTGAGTTAAATTAATGTAACTTGTCTCCACTTCATATGCTTAATTTGGATTATAATGATCTATCTCCGAGCCTGGGCTCTGAGAGCATGCCTGGGAAGTGTAACTGCACTGAAAAGTGACTTCAGCAAGTTACACGTCAGCCTAGGAGAAGCCATCTTGGCATAATTGTCCCATTCGCTTGTAAGCAAACATTTATACATATAAAATAATGTTACAAGTGATCCTAGGGGATGCTCTTGTTCCGTAGTTAAAACATAATATCCTCTTATTTCTGGAAGAGATGTTAAGAGTCTAAGAGAATAAATACTTTTGACAAAGACACCTGCTGGAAAGGAAATGGGTTTAAGGCTGTTCAGACTGCCTCCTTGGACTAGTGCTGACCAAAATCTCCATTTCAATAGTAAACATAAATCCATGTGATATTGAGACTTTACTTCTTAATCCAGCTTCTTCCATCGGTGGCACCATTTTCTTATTTCTATGAGAAATCTTTCACCCAACAAGTATTTTAAAAAATATCAGATAGAATACCCAGGAGTCTGGGGAAAGTTTTTAAAACTAAAACAAACAAACAAACAAAAAACCCATGTTCTTGATTTGTTTGCTAAGAGTTGGGTTGGGGAACAGAACAAGGTTAGATGATACAAGTTTAGACTAAAATGCAAATTGTGTTTTTATTTCTGTGTTTTCTGTTCTATTTGTATCTTGAAGTTGCTTTCCATCTTTGTAACATTTGTGAGTTTTTTACATTTTTACAGATTTCTTTATCCTCATTAATTTTTTTACAGTATTTTCTTGGCCTCACCAATTTTTGTACATTAACTAAGAGAAACTTTATCATTATCAGATAGTGGGGAAATCTTTTCTTTTACAAACAGAACCATACACATTTCATTGTTTTTAGTTTAGTGCACCAGTAAAGGTCTGTTTTCTAGCCGTGGCCGCCGCCTCTAAAGTGGTGTCAAATGTTTGGGATGTGGTAGCTCCAGCCTTCCTCTGTTGTAGATGCACCACCAGCCTGATTCAGCAGCTACACTGATGACACGAACCTTGTGGGTGTGTGCTCAGCCTGTTTCCATTAGATCCACTTACAGAACAGAGCTTCCTCTACAACAGGCTTCCATATAAGCATTGACAGTGAATAATTGATGTTTGAAACAGAGAATGCTCTGGTGCCTTCTGGAGGATTAATGTGAAGTTTTGTGTGTCATAGCATTAGAGTACCGCAGAAGGCAACCAAAGACTTCTCTCTCTCTCTCTCTCTCTCTCTCTCTCTCTCTCTCTCTCTCTCTCTCTCTCTCTTTCTCACTCTCTCTCTCTGTGTGTGTGTGTGTATGTGCTTCAGAATTGATAACACAGATAAATTAGGCTAGTTTTGACATTAAGGTAGGGAAAATGTCAATTAAGCAACATGCTTTTCAGAGTTTGTTTTATTGATATAAGGACTTTATAAGAAATGGACCAAAACATAAAGTCTTTGGTTGTGCTGGGTATCAACTGGGAAGTTGATACATAGTTGGCCAATGTTGTCCAGAGAGCCACATTCCCAGTCCACAGTAATGAATATTGAGATGTTGATATCTGTGAGTGTTTCTCTATGGTATATCATCCTCCGTATTTGAGGATCTGGCAACACTTTCACAAACATTACCCACCAACAGTAACTGAAGAGAAAATCAAACTTTGTGTGGGTTTCAAAAGCCTAGCTCTCCTATCAGTTCCCTGTTTTTGCTATGTTCTCATAGGTCAGTCTGCATAAGGTACCACAAACCATCCAGGGGGACAAAGATGACAATATAGTGCCAGAAAATACAAACCCCGAATGTTCCTATATTTAACACCAGGCTGAATGCCACAATAAAACAGGTGACGCCAAGCAAACTCGCTTGAAAAGCATCCAAGGATTGATACCAGACTCTGAAATCAGGGCTGTGCTTTGTCGTTTCCATTTGTGACTGGATAATACAGGAGCATATACTTCTCTGCCTTTAATTTTCAAAGCCTGCTTAGTCTAGAAACCCCCACTACTCCACTCCTCTCTCCTTTGACTACATTCCAAAGGAGAGGCAACTTTCTAAATACTCATATTTCAAACAGATTCACTTTCTTTGGGGGAAACTATAAAGGCCTCTGTGATCCAAAGAAGACGCTTAACTCGGGAGTTCATAAAGATACCCATGGCCAGCAGCAGCGCTCTTCTACCTGACTGTTTGAAATCCATTGTTTGAAATTCTATTGAAATCTTTTTTTCTAACAAGGGATTTAAAATAATTTATAGATTTGAAAAATGGAGAGCTAGGGAGGCCCGCCACACTGAGTGTTCAGCAGGGTGAATAATTGCTTAGCTATTGGCCTGCTTCAGGTATCTTATTCAGTGAAGGGATTCTTTTTCTAATCTAGCCTCTAATAATTAACACTTTGATGTATCCAAGATATGATCACTGGATTTCGTCTTTTTAAAAAGTAGAACATGGTACTGGATTTTCAACCTTTTTTAGCTTAGTGTATTGATAAAAATGTATATTTTCTGGGGCTTGTTCAGAAGGACTGTATTAAACTTTGGTCATTGTTACCCACTGAGGAGGAAATTCTATTGATTGCCTACTTAATTGCCATTGATTCTCTGAATAACCACATAATTGCCAACTGAAGTCTGAGTCACATGTATTAGTGCTGAGTGATTAATTAACTGTTCTTATAACTTGAAAGTGCATACTTCTTTTCTGTTTTTAATTTATTCCATAGGCTTAAACACAGGAGATACTCTCAGCATGGCACTCCCTTACACAGCCCACTGTTTCTGTCCTTTAGAAATGTTCCCACAGGGCAGGGAACCCTGATCGCTCTTTGGGCTGATGAGGGAGGGGGACTTGATTGGGGGAGGGGAAGGGAAATAGGAGGCGGTGGCGGGGAGGAGACAGAAATCTTTAATAAATAAATAAATTTTAAAAAAACAAGAGAAAGAAAGGACAAATAGGAGCTGGGTGTGGTGGTACAATCCTGTAATTTCAGCATTTGGAGGTGGAAACAGGAAGATTGGGATTTCAAGACCATCCTTTGCTACAAAAGTACATGGTTAACATGGGATACATGAGACCTGGTCTCTAAAAACAATAAATGATAATAAGCAAAAAAAAGAAAAAGAAACACCCCATTACCTGATCAAATAGTGATTGCTTGATCTGTTGATTTCCTTATATGGTCATTAAAAATGAACTCCCAGATTAGAATCCAAACCACCTTAGGATTGCCTATGATGTCCTTGAGTAAATTAAGCTATAATAAAAACATTTTAATTTCTTTGTAGTAATTCTGTCTTATGTGTTGATGCCTCTGTTGCTACCCAGGCTTATATAAACATCAAAAATGGTGCCCTCCGTAACAGAAATACAAATTATTTTTAATAGAGGATGTTACTTCAATGTTTGAGTAGCACCTCTGGGGAAAAATCAGAAGGTAGCAGGTTCTTTTTTTCTCTTTGGTGGTTCCCTCCATGTAGTGTAAGAAAGGAGAATCTTCCCAGCAAAATTACTTCCTTTGCTCTGTGAGGAGGCTCATGGACTTGATTTATGTCAGACCAGAAACTTCCCTATGTAGTTTGCAGTTCGATGCCTTTCTTAGTGCTTCAGTGTCTTCCTGGATGGTGGAACTGAGTGGGCAGGATCGGGAAGTGCCTGAAGAGACAGTCAGGCAGTGTGCACCCTTCTCATTATTATTGCAGCATAGTTGAGAGCAGGACTAGTCATCTACCTCTTGACCCTGGCCAGTCTGTAAAGACAATTTCTACACGGGTTAGTGCGGTCTCTCATTTGATGTTTCAGCATCTGTGAGGGTACTTTGTGACTGTGGGGAGCTGAGTACACTGTACAGGGGCACATCCGGCCACCATCTTGATTTTCCTCTTAAAATGCTTTCATTGAGTTAAAAGAGAAAGTTTATATGTGGGCTGCTTTGGGGATCTTAATTTTTAATTCTGAGCTTGTGAGTAGTTAAACCTGGCATCTTTAAAGTCCCATTAATCTTTATCTTGTGGATAGGAAACAATTAACTCTTTCTTCTTTAGTAAAATAGCAATTATTTTCTCTAAAGATTACCTCAGAAAATATTCTGAAGTTACATCACTGTGTAAGTAATTAATGGCTATTAATATCTTTCTAAGTATCACTATAAATTCAGGCTGGATTTTTTTAAAGCACTGTGAAACTCATTCAAAAATGCTTATATTGCAGCTTACTATTAAGCAGAATACTCTTTCTTCTTTTTATTTATACTGCAAAGTGAGAAATTTGAATCAATCTCTGCAGTTGCCTTTCGGGTGATTTGAATAACATTATTTAGAATGTCACTTAGTAATGTTTTGAGTAAAATGGTTGAGTTGGTGTCTTGCGGGCCCCTTGAGCTCTAAAATTTTCTGAGCTACCTCCAATCTTACTGGAAATACAATTTTGAGTTTGGTCTGGGGTTAGCTGTGGAATTGTTCGGTGAAAACTGACCTGATTTTAAAAAGCTGCCCCTGGTTGGGTACGCAGTGAGTGTTCCTAGGTACAGTGGCGAGCAGTGGACAGAAACCTGATGCTTAGGCAGTTACCACTTCCTTTCCTGCACATGCCTTCCAGCTCGGCCCATGCCACTGTGCAGGGTATCCCACTTGTGAACAGCCACAGACTGTGTGGTCTTCGATGTGCTTTGGAAAGCGTGCGTGTTCCTGAGTATGGGCAGAGATCCAGTTGCTGAGATCACAGGCTCAGAACGTTCTTTTCCAACAGGCAGATGATTTGGTTCCTCTCTCTACTGCTTCTTAATTTTAAGTTTTGAACCCCCAGCAATTCTGAGCTTCGTTAGCACTATGTTAAGGCTTACTTCTTGAAAGTTGCGGCTTACCCAGTAAAACCCCAGGACCCAGTGTTACTCTAGATTGTGCATCAGTAGAATTACATTATCTTGAGAGAAATAATAAATAACAGAAGAAAATTAAACTTAATATTTAACTGATAACTTGTTTCTGTAATGTTGTTACTAATTTTGAATTAGGTATCTCAATTTTTCAGGTGGTATATTTATGAAGGAGAAAATGGCCTGGCATGTAGTAGGCTATCCATAAATATGGTATGGTAGTGATATTTCTCCATGATTGATTAAATGGGATTGTATAACAGCAATGAGCAGAAGAAATGATCAAGACAAAGACAGGACAAAGTCAAGATTGCCAGGAAAGGTCCAACTAACTCCAGAACTCATTGAATGGCTGCTGTCCCTGCTACTGGAGCCCTGTTTTAGTTCTAACTGCTGGTGAATCCTGTGAGCTCAAAGACAAATGAAGCCTTTTAAATATTTTGGCCTCATTTCATGATAACCTAAGGTACCCAGCCAGCAAATAAATACATTTTGAGTTCTGTAGCAGTCAGCTCCTCTTAGATAATCACATACTCTTTATATTAGAAGTGACCACTTTTTTTTTTCCAGGCAGGAAAATGAGAGAGCTTAGAGCACAGGAACCCAGAATTCTGATAATCTAGTAGGATATTTTTGGCTTCTTACTGTGTTTAGTTTTTGAAATGATTGGGAATCACCTCGAGTGTGATTCACAGTGTCCTTGTGGAATTCTGTACCTAATGGCCATACACCCAGTTCGTGCCGCTGGCCAAGCAGAACAACTGTTGGAAACAGAATTGTGGCCATTAAACATCAAGCATGGCTCCTTTGCATTCCAGTAGCAAAGCCATTTTTTTTTGTGCCAGTTACAAAGCTTCCCTGTGAAGTTCTCAAAACATAAAATCTCGAGTTCCAAGACATTTTTGAAAACTTTTTTATTACCACATCGTATAACCACAGAGAATAACATGTGTGTGTTAGGGAGTTGAAACACTCAAGTATTTTAAAGAAATACAACATACTAGCTTCTAAATATAGCTCATTGAAAATAACTAAGAAAGCACGCATATCTATGGGTAATTGAAGGAGACAGTAAAAAGGCAATCATATAAAGGAAGGTCAAAGGTAAGCAGCTTAAAGAAGACTGAAAATATGTCTGGGGAAATTGAGATGATGTTTTATCCCCAACGAAAGAAAAGAGTGAGAGTCTCATATATTTTATTACCTTAAGAAAAATCAGTTCAAAGGAGAATATAATACTATTTTTCCATGGCTCATTCTTTTTTGTATTGGTAAGCAGTTGGTGAGTGTTTTTTCCCTGAAGAAACTGTGATGCCAGGCACCTTTATCTTCCAGCCAAGCCCAGTCTTTCTGTGTGTAAAGAAGAGAACAGTTTGTGTTTTGGCAGAGTCCTGATGTAAAATTTTAGAGTACTCTCTTATAGCATAATAAAAAAGATATTTAGGTTGATTTTTATCATCAGTTCTAGGTGAAAGAAGACTGTATGTATTCAGGGAAATTATTTCAAAGCATAAAATGTTCTTTTAAAGGAAAGTAGCTGACATGCTTTGAATATCGAATGTTATAAATAGCCACTTATCTACCTTGCATCTGTCCCAGAGGCACTCCGACTTGACCTGTGCCAATCTGGACAGAGAATCAATGTTCCTTGGTCAGCTGCAGCCTGGACTGGAAGGCACAGTATTCTTGAAGAAACTTGCACAAGCAGGGTCAAGTTATGGTGGCCATCTCTCACCTCTGCCAGATGTGGCATTGACATTAGACACTTACATTTTCAGATGTGTGAATTACTCACTGTTTTGGCAGCACTGTTGCTTCACACAGAATTGATGGCTGCCATCCACCAACACCCTCACACCCACGTGCCTAATGCCATATAAAGGAAAATGACCTGCCACCCTCCCCCTGAAGGTTTAACAATACCAGCATAACCTTTCTGTGTATGACACAGCCACACCGTTTTGTCCTGGAATGAGTGTTAACCTCTCAACATAATTTTGTGGTTTCAAAGTGTTTGGCCAACACCAACTCAGGGAAATAACTGTGTACAGAGAGGATCTGCTGGGCCCCTAAAGAGAAAAGGGAACAGAAAAAAGGAAGAGTAGATTTGGTGGTTGTAAGACTTATGGTTTAGGGCATCCCTTGGGGTTCGGTGCCACGAACAGACAGGAAGTATCCATTCACAAGTCTCAGGCTCTCTCTACTGTATTTGGTATCAGAATGTAAGTGAGTTCAGGCCTGAATGCCAGCATCCAGCAGTTGCACATGGTTGACCAAGACTCCATTCTTACCTACGTGGTCCTTTCAGAACCCCAGCACCTAAGCAAATGAGAAAGAAAGAAAAGAACTGCCCTACTTGCCTAGAGGAGTAATGGGATTTTTCAAGGGGCGGGTGGAAGTCAGAAGTGACCTGCCCACACTATGGCCAACACGAGGACAGAGATTCTGGACTCCCAGCAACACTGCACAGCAGCTGTAAAAGTATCATCCCTCTTTGAAGCCACTGAGAACAGCACTTTCACAACCATTCATAGAGAAAGGAGTTTTTGACTCAGAATGTATTTAAAACTTAGCTTTGTTATTTCAGTTACATTGTTTTGTGAAGTTAGCCCGCTTCCCAACAAATGACCTGTTCTATTAACCAAATTTAATTTTGAATGATTTTTGCCTGCAGCACAACAATAGGAGAATATTCAAAGTTAGAGTAAGATTGTTTTCAAAACAAAGCTATGGATTTTACCTATGGGACATATTCCTATATTAGCACATATCAGCTTAACGTTTTGGAGTTTCTTTAAATACATCCTTAAAAAGTTCACAGACACTCAGGAAGGTGATTCTGAAACAGGATTTGTTACACAATTGAAATCATCAGAATTCTCTCAAGAAACCTTTCCTTTGAAAACCTGTGACTATGGTTAAATTCTAGTGTGTTTGTTTGGAAAATAGCTGTGGTACCACAGAATCATGCCCCATCCATGGCTGAAATCAAGTAATGTCTCTTCTATCAAGACTGATGTGTGTGTGTGTATGTGCATGTGTGTGTGTGTATTTCTTGTGGATACACACACGTTTGTTAATCACATACTTATTTTAGGCGGCCTCTGTCATCAAGAACAGGTATATAGGCTTTCGGTCTGACGGACCCACTGAGCGCCTATTTGTGGGTCTTCTGATTCTCCCTGGCATTTCATCAGAGAGCAAACACACACAAGTAGCTGCTGTCGAAAAGTCAGTTATTCTCAATTGGTTTTCCCCTGTCCATTTTCTGGGTTACTAACGACAGGTGGCTAGGATACAACAAAGAATGTTAACCTTAAAATGTTAAGGTTTCTTGTGACTTTAGGAATTCTTTGATTAGGTTACCTTTGAGATGGCCTCATCAGTCCGTTTTGCGGTTTGAGGGATGCTCGAGGAGATGTGATAGCAAACGAGGCATCCTGACTCACACCCTATACTTGCAGGCAACACTTTGGACTGGAAGACATTTCCCATAGCAAGTGTCATGGCCAGGGAGTGACTGGAGACTAGAACAGTGACAGCTGACATCCAAGTTTGCTTGACTTCACCTGGCTGCTGAACGCCTACCGGTTTCTAAGTCATGGTGCATGTGGCTCTCTGCTCGGTGTGTCGGCCGTCACAGAATGGCAGGGACAGTGGACCTCAAGAGACCAAGGGGATGACAGGTCCCCCAACTTTCCTCAGAGCAGTGGCCACAGGAGCTTCTGCTCAGGCCTGTGGGTTCCAGAGACACTCTGATTCACTTTCTCTCCCGAAAGACCTCGAAGTTTTGTCAATATAAGCTTTGTCTGCTCTGTGCCTGTGGCAGTGTGCCGCTTGAGTGTCTTAGTGTTCAGTAGCGTGTGGCGCTTGTGTGTGAGGCTGATCCCTCTGTGTGCAGATTATGGTCCTGTTGACAGTTGTACACCCAAATTGATTGTTTATTTAACTAACAATTAGTGCCTTAGCACTGAATATTAGCACTCAAATTAGTGTTTGTTGAGCTTGATAAAACACTATCTTTGGCAGGGCTGGAGGTTGACGCTCTGCCTCTGGGAGGTCTGGGCTGTGGCTGTAGGAAGATCTAAAGATGGCAGGCACCTCTGAGTTCTCTGAGAGGGAAGGAAATGGACGCTTTCCAGAGACCAGTTTTCCCCGCTCACCTGGCTGAGTGCTTATACACACTGTGTTTATTCCCTTTGTGAAAAGAAGCTCATGAGAGAGCTCTAAAATGAACTGCTTCAGAAGTCTCTGAATGGAGT
Organism: Microtus pennsylvanicus; assembly: GCF_037038515.1. Lineage (NCBI taxonomy): Eukaryota > Metazoa > Chordata > Mammalia > Rodentia > Cricetidae > Microtus > Microtus pennsylvanicus. Next base: position 123,392,976 of record NC_134581.1, read on the forward strand.
CTCTTGTTTAATTCAGCTACCAACTTGCTTTTGGATGAAGCTTATATCCAGCCTCCGCGCTGTGTTTTATGAGCCTGCATTCCGTAGCACTTTTTAGCTCAACACTCACTATGGAGAAAGCGGCCTGCATTGGGCCTCCACTGCAGATGTCCAGAGGCCTGAGCCCGTCTCCAGTTCTCCTGCTCAGGAGAGAAGTCAGTATGGGATGGGTCATGCTCCAGAAGCAGAAACGTGCTCTGATTAGTTCTTAATTATTTTTCGAATGACTGTTTGGAATTCTCTGTGAATTCCTGCTAAGCAGAAACATCAAAATCATTGCCCTTTCATGAACTGAGTGTTTTCTTTGCTTTCCTTTCTTTTTTCAGTTTTATTTCCACATTACTGGGGTGAATCTATGCCAGCAAACAGAACAAAATGCTAATTGCAAAACAGGGATTCAATAAACAATGGCTGTCTCTTCTTTGAGAACACACTTTTTAAAAAAATTTGTATTTAAATGAATGTTCTCTCTCTGAAACCAAGCAGTAGCACACCCGGCTGTATAAATTTTGCTGAATGTTTCTGTGAAGGGAATGAAACTGGACAGTGGAGGCACATTGACCATTGGAAGAGGGCAAGAAAATGTGTCACAAGTGAGGGGAAGAGATAAACAAGATCCTAAGACTTTTATTTCTCCAGCGTACACATCTGCTTCCTCAAACAGGGAACATGGGCCCTAATAGGTAATAAATGACCCCAAGCCAATGAGGGCGAGGAAAGGGTAAAATGTGCGGTCATCATTCTTCCCAGTCCATGGACAGTCTTTGAGATTCATTAGGAGACAATTCGGAAAATATTTGATAATCATTCCTTTCAGTCCTAACAGGCACAGGAACAATGCAATTGCTGCAAATTCATATCCGTTCATTTGATTCATGTTGGCTGAGTTTGACATGGTTTGCTTAATCAGGCTTGCTCACACATTTTCCATAAGTCCCCTAATGAATGACTGATATGACTTGACATTATGTGGGATTACAAATCACTACACCTCTTAAGTGAGTTCTGGGTATTTGGAGAATATTGTTTTAATTCTGAAACCAGGAAGGAAGGTCAGAGGTCCTTTAGCCCGACTGTCATTTGATGAAGAGAGAAACCACGTTACTAGTGAATGTCAGCGCTCTTGCCTAAGACGCCAAGCTGGTGAAGACCAGTCTAAGGATGCAGGATAAGGATCTCTGGCAGCAGCAGAGCCAAGGTGCAGTCTTTTACGGAGGCCATTTTGCTAGTCCCTTCAGATTCAACTTTCCAGTAGACTCAGCTGAAGGGAAATACATAAAAGTAAAACAAGTTGAAACTCCCCATGAAAGGAGAAGCTAGTGGTGTCGGGGCGGCGTGAAAGGAGGCTGGCAGCCCCAGCACCAAGCATCCTATTTCCAGGGTCCCTGCTAATCTGAGAGCTTGAAAGATAAAGCACTAACCCTTTGGAGGAGTTGTTTGTTCAGTTTCTAACAGGCCAAGGCCAATGCTGCCCAAACCAAGCCTCCTCCCTTCTTCTACATTCTAATACAATGTTGCTGGTACCAGAATAATCTTCACTTTCAATGACACTATGGCTTCTTCCTTATCGAAGAGAGCAAAATTAAGTCATGTAATCTGTCTGAAATGGCTACTCTTGTTTTGAAATGATACTAATACCCCCATGTCTCAGCTCTACATAGAAGAAAGGATAGCCAAAGCAAAGAACATGTTTCCTTTTTGAACATATTTTTGTTTTAATTTTTTATTACATCCTATTGTGTGTGTGTGTGTGCGCGCATATGTACATTCATAAGTATGGACATGCAAGTATGCGGAGGTCAGAGATAACTTGACCAGAGATTCAGTGGGAATGATTATGATTAACCAGAATGAAAACAAAATGATAATAAGACAAAATGATTAGTCAAAACTTAATGATTAAACAAAACAAAGTAAACTAACTTTGTCATTTAATGGCTGTCTGTCTCACTAGTTTTGCTCAGTCACTTTTTCTAAACAAGTTTAGAAACTCTTACCTTGCATACAGACAGTGACAGATCATCCAAGGGGACTAAAATCCTCAGCAAAATGATTGGCTCAACATGATGTGTTATGAAAAAATTCAGTCCTGAAGTCAAACCTGGGAGTCCCTGCTTCTGAGCGACATCCTAAATCCCAATAGCTTTAATGTTTTAAACACATCAGTTAAACTGCCTGAGTTTACAGTTATAACGATGGATATGCTAAAAGCAAATGGAGGTACACATTATTCAAATCTAGCTGTTGATCACTGTCAGTCAGGCTAGGGACTCTACCTAAGGTCAGACAAGCATTCTAGCCTCTGGGATCACAGAGCCTGTGTGGTCAACTGTGGGTTCTTCCTACAAAGCATCCTAGAAGCCCCCACTTGCTATCTAAAATCATCCTTTGGTTTGTGGGAGATCAAACTTGAGGCTTCTCTCCCTGGAATATACCCCCCATCAGAAATAATGATTGTCTTAGGCCTCTTCTTGAGGTGACAGTGGGTGAAGGCATGGGAAGGATACTCAGGGCCCATGGCCTTATCTTTTAAGTAATGAGCCTCTCCTTTCAGGGATGATCCATCTCTCCCTACATAGTGGAGGGTTCAAGCCTTTGAAATGGTAACGCAGGCAAAAATCAAACCATCACTTTACTCTTTCCATTTGGCATTTAAAAAACCCTGTTCAATTAATTTTATCTCTGGTGTTTGTCACTGTGCATGTCGCTGCAGTTCAGTGTGATTTTGGAGTATCTTCTAATCAAAGCCAACTGCCCTGTAAGTCCAGCCCCGGGCCTGCACCTCTTCTCAATGGCCAGCACTCACTGTTCATATGCAGGCCATCGTTTTCCTAGGCTTCCACAGGAAACAGAATATTTGATTCTGTCTTTCTATATCTGCTAACGCTGGCGAAGCCAGTGACTCAACATGGGTCTTGTCACCACAAATAACAACCTGTTCCTTCAGTGGTGGGCACATACACACACCAAACCAAAGACGAATAAATTCCAAATTATGCCACTATTAAGACCAGTGATAAGTAAAGCAGTTTAGAAATATTGCAATCTATCACCTTTAAAAAGCAGAATGCATTTTAGTTTGATTGGTCAATATAATGTTTTAATTGACAATTTAGAAAAGGACCTCATTATTTATCCAGAGATAGCAGCTAGGTAGAGATTCAGTTACACAGTGTTTTTAGGAATTCAAAAAATTGTAGTGTCCAAGAAGAAGAGGGTCCTAAAATGTTAAGACTTGAAACCATTTTCTTCAGAACTCAGGATGAGACACAATAGCAGTACAGAGGCCCTAAGCCCACTGGACATGTAGCTGGCCAGTGCCCCCATTAGAAGACCAGCTCTCTGGGCTTCTGTCTACTGTTCCCAGTGTAAGCACCGGACCATCACTGGCTGTCTGTACCTTCCAGGAGGGCCCAGCTGCTTCTGGACTCCACACCCGTAGAGCGCCCCCTCTTTGGAACACTACGCTGCAACCCCTTCACAAAATGGCTCATTTACACTTAAAATTTAACTCTGACTTCCTCCTCATAGGAACTGCCCTAGTATTCACTTTGCCCAGTTCTGACCTGTGTTCTGCTTCCCTGGCTTCCAGAACATTCTGATTATGACTGATATGGGTAACTATAAAGCCAGCGCTGCAAACAAGGGCAGCTTGAACTCTTGCCAGCTGTGACCAAGGCAAGTTGCATGACTGAGTTTTTCCCTCCCTGGGCTAATTGTTCCTCTCTGAAGTGTGTGTAATGGCAGCCCCTGTACTAGTTGGCTTTCCTTTATCACGACAAAGCCATGAGAAAGCAGACTCACGAAAGCAAAGGAAGCAAAGCAAAGGTTATTCTGGCTCTCAGAATAAAACTTACTCAGAATAAACTTGCATCTTTATGCTTTCAGACAAGCACTTTTGTCTATTGAGCCATCGCCTGGGTCCCAGAATGTTGTACAGTTGGCTCCCATCATCTATAGGAGATATGTTCCAAGGTATCAATTCTGGAAAGCATAGACAATATTGAGTCCACATGCACAATCACTATCTCTATACCCCTATGTTAAAGCTTAATTTATATCTTAGGCTCAGTAAGATGTTTTCAATAGCAAATAAAAATAGGATAAACATAATAATATATTATAATAAAGGATCTTTAAAACTCATGAGCTGTTTATTTCTAGAATTTTCTGAAACCATGGATGACTTTGGGTAACTAAATCTATAGAGTGTAATGTTGTGGGATGTATATTCTTGAGTGCTCTGAAATCTTAAATAGGCTCGTTAGTTGGGCAAATATTTACCTTCTTTAGTAGTAGAGTAGACTAATGGAGAGTGGGCTGCTGTGAGCTATTGGCGTGGAAGGCTTGTCGCTTCTGCCCACTCTGTTTCTTGCTGGGGATGTGGAAGGCTTATATCCTTCTCAGGATCTTTACCACACCCTAGAGGGACTTCAGTCATCTTCAACTTTGTCTCTAAAGTTGCTCACCTGCAGAAGGGGGATTATAATTGTTCTTACCATAGAGGTCATTTGGGGTTGGGGGTGGGGGTGGATGAAATGAGTTAGTACTCCAGCCCTCTGAAAGGTGTCCAGTGCATGAGAGCTTTGTACGTGTGTATTGACTCTCTTGTCTTTGCCTCTCGCTTTTCATTTTCTGCTCAGGTTCTAACACACATTTGGGGACTGAAACGAGAGTGTCGGTGGATGCCAGTTATAATGCCATCCTTAGATTTGTTTATACTGAGGGGACAGAGAGCTGGATATTTCTCTTCCTCGTGTCTCATGCCAGACCCCAGGCTTGTGCTCTTAGATGCTGTGTCAGAATGAGCCAGGGAGTTTTTGTTCTTAAGAGGCAGGCTTTTGCAAAGAATTGTTTCGTTTGTCGTGCAATTTAGCATCCTGTGTTGCTCTGGGTTAAGAATGAGAGGGGAAAGGAGGAATAGGGTCAAAGATGGGCAGGCATCAGCTGTGAAGTCCCATGGATGAGCGTGGACCCCTAGCCTCACCTTCTCTTGAGTTGGTTTGCATTTTGGCAGCAGTTGGTATTCGTAATTACAGTAGAGATTACTTTAAAATAGGACTGGCCTAGATTTCAATCTTATCTGGTAACAGTTAACTTATTAATGATCTCTTTGGCCTGTTGGCAGCCATTCTGTCTTTAAACTGTGAGGAGATACCATCTCTCCGGCTGTGAGGATAAGTAATTGGATGGGAGCGCTTGAAGAAGTCATGGGCATTTGTGGGAAGGCAGCCCCTGTCACTCAGGCAGGGACAGTGGCTGTGGTACATTCCTATAAAGTCCCTTTACACCTCGTCCCTGCATGAGTCAAAATCGGATTGCTCTCAAATTTTCTACACTCTTTTTCTGTCTGTTTCCTAGGAAGCCCAGCTGCTTTCCTCTGAGAGGGCAAGAGATGCTAACAGGTGACTAATGAAATCTCTGCTGAGGCAACCTAGCTTGATAGAGTCTAGGAGCAACCACACCTCCTTGCAGCATGCGCACTGGATCCCTCCAGAACAGTGGTTCTTAGCCTTCCCAATGCTGTGACCCTCTAATACTGTCGCTCATGTTGTGGTGACCCCCAACTATAAAATTTCTTTTGCTGCTACTTCCTAACTGTGATTTTTGCTGCTGTTATGAATCATAATGTAAATATCTGTGTTTTCTGGTGTCTTCGAGGCTCCCTGAGAAAGGATCATTCAACCTCCAAAGAGGTCAAGACCCACAGGCTGAGAGCCACTGCTCTAAGAATTACATAATCCACTTGACCACACATCCGTTTGGGCTCTGACATAAATAGCTTTCTTCTACTGATGTGTTGGAGATGTTGGATATTGTCGCTTCTTCCCCGAGAAGACATTTACATTCGTGCCTTTATTGAAGCCCAACTATTTCTGTCTTTCAATAGTGGTGTGTGGGCAGTGATCTTTCATAACAATATATTATGATTACATTGACCACCTGTAGTGTTCTTACTTGACCAGTTATGTGTCATTACATGCACACACTGTTGTGCGACCATCACCACTAAACATCTACAGAAGGGTGCCACCATCCCAATCTGAAATTTGTTTCCATTAGAAATGCCTCCCCTTCTTCCTCCTGTCAGCCACCAATGATGCCAGAGTTCATGTCTGCTATGTTCATTGTTCTTGAGTGCTTAATGGGTGATGCCTGCCCACAAGGGTCTTACAGAACAAGTGCCCACGCATTTTGGGTTATAGGTCCACTGGTACTTCGAAATGAAAGACAAGATGTCTATAAAACTTGAAGTAGAAGGACCTAGCCAAACCTTCAGCCTCCTGGAGGCGTGACTTAGGGGCAATTGCCAAGAAGAGTCAGCCTTACTTTCCCTATTTTGTGAAATTGGGATGGTAGCACCTCCCAGGATGTTGGCGACCTCTAAATAGCTCCTCACTCTCACTAAGCAAGTTCAAGTGTTAGCTTCTACTATTATCAAGGAAGGTAGAAGCATTGGGAACCACAACAGTCAGGAGCTAGATGCTCCCAAGTCCCACCTGAAAAGTCTGTTAGTGAAACTTCAAGAAAGCAGCCACCACCAGAGCTCAAGACAGATTTTTTCAGTCCAGTGGATCATTGGTTTTCTCCCTGCTCCTGTACCTCCATCCACGAGGTCACTTGCTTCTCATTTGCCTTCTTATCTCATTCATGGAATCGGTAATAGTAGTTACTAGGTCACAGATAACACAGCATAGCATAAACTTCACAGTAAATAGTACAGAAAGCAAGTATTATTTTTAAGATATTTGATTTTATTCTCATCTCCACATATCAGCTTGAACGGACCCTAAGAAAATTCTAGATCTTCCTATGAGTTGCTCCTTGCTCAAACACCCTCAGCTACTGAAGAATCTTTCTAAGACCTTCGGCACCTCACCTTCGAGGCTATCTTTGATGCTCCTCTTTTCTTTCTCAGACGTGGCTGGTCTAGCCATGGACCAGCCTACCTTGCTCACTGCAGAAGCTCCCCAACTTGACATGATTTCTCTCGTTCTGTTCTCGTACTCCCTTAAGCTTGGAAGAACAAACTGACTATCAGGCCTCAGTTTCCTTGGAATTGTGTTCCCCGGGGATCAGTTTGTTTTCAGGAACTCAATTCTGTGAATTTTGCGGTCCTCAGCTATCTCTCAAAATAGGGGTATTTTCTTTTTTTTTTTAAATCTTTTTTTTTATTGAGAAAATGAGAAAAAAGAAAACAAGTTTCCACCTCCTCCCAGCCTCCCATTTCCCTCCCCCTCCTCCCACCCTTCTCCCCCTCCTCCCACCCTTCTTCCCCTCCCCCCACTCCTTTCCCCCTCCCTCTCCAGTCCAATGTGGGAGCCTAGCCAGTTTGGATGTTCACCTTCCTAGATATGGACGGAGGGGGGAGGACCTAGGACTTACCACAGGGCAGGGGGTATTTTCTTTTTCTCTGGTTTATTAATACATTTGTTTTTAAAATTAACTACATTCAGCAGCTTGTTTCATCCAACCACAAGATTGCAGGCTCTGCATTCCAGCACAGCCTTCCTTGAGGCTGGCTCCTTGACTTTACATTTTGAACAACATCACTTCCTTAGAGGGGCCTTCCTTGACTCTCCACTTACAATCCTTCTCTATTTCAACCCCATCCTTACACCAACTTTGGACGCCTTTTGCATCTGTGTGATTGGAAGATAACCCATGAATCCCTTACTGTTTGGATCAACAGTCGCTTCCCACTAGGTTTTAAGCTCTTTCAAACAGGGATCATGGGGTTGTGGGGGGGTTGTCTCTTTTGTGTCCACAAGTTCATACGTGTATAGTGCCTGTCATGGGTGTGCACTGGACTGTGGTATGAACAAGCAGAAGGATCTGAACTGAAATCCATAATGGCTGAAGGGTTTGGTCGAGGGGAGTTATGAACACTTCTGTGCATATACTGGGATGACAAGCTTCTGGAACTTGGCATAAAGATTTCAGACTTGAAGAAACAGAACATTCAGTTTCTGTTTCTGTTTAGCGTCAAGACTGATGAAATATCGTAACCTTAGTTACAGGTTTTATTTTCTGCAATGCCTCAACCTAGTCCACCTTTTTTTCAGTCTAGATAATCACTTGGGGGAGGGTGCTTTACTCCTTTATCCCATACCCATTGGCTCTTCTGCTTGTCTGTCATTCTTTGCTGGAATGTTTCTTGTACCCTAGGGTGGCCAGTAAGTAGAGAAGTCTCAGTAGATCCTGTATATTGTGACTATATCTTGTACACTCAACCGATACTTTTGCAGCGATTCCGATCTGAGATATTTCTGTTTGGGGATCAAAAACATGAGGATAGATGGGGCTTCTCATGTTGAACACACACAGGCATCACCCTCCTTCCCCTGCTAACAGAGGAAATCTTTGGAGCCAGTGTCAACATTGTAAAGAAGTAATCTGTCATTGACCCTCTTTTATTGCCATCGGAGCACACGGAATGCTTTGATAATGACTTGGGGAGCCAATGGCCTCACACACCTGGATGTTACCAAGGAACTCCCGAACAGCAGTGCAAAGCCTAAAACAGTGACCTTCAACCTGCCTGGAAGCAGATGGAACACTTTGACAACCACTGGCCATGAGTAAACCTTCACCTGTTTGCCTTGTGACGTGAAAAGCCAAGAACAGCGTGTGCTGCCTTTCCACTTCACAGAAGGCCGGCAGCTTTTGTTCAGGAAAGTTCTTCAAAGATTAAAGGGAAAGCTGTGGACTATAAGAACCATTAGTAGCGTACAGCTTCTGAGAACACACTGCTGCTGCTTTTGCCGTAACTGTACAGCCGGCTTTTTAAAAAGTAACATTAACAAACATTACTTATTTCTGTGGTTGTCAACATTTAATTAAATAGGGCCCCTACATCTTAAGATGTCACTGTTTTGTATATGTGCAATAAAAGGTTCAAATTAAAATACTGTACAATTAGTTTGCCTAGAAAAATGACTTTTGCAGACCTCTCCAATAGACAGTTTAGAGAAATAAGCATTTTGTGTTTAAATTGTGCTCCTTAGTATTTTAAACAGATGGCAATGGCTTCCCTCTTGATTATAACTTTGAGGCAAGCTTTGCTAAATGGAATCAGCGGGGTTCATTAAGGTCCCATTTGATGTATCAGTATTATAAAAATACCATGTTAATTATCCTCAAACGTTGCAAGTTACCTCCATTTTCCTGCAATCAGAAGATGAGAGAAACCCTGTGAAGCAAATTAGTCCTAATTGAAAGAGGACTGATTAATATTTAAATAAGGCATTGTGTGAGGGATTCTGCCATGAGAAAAATAGGCTGAACATCTGAATTAATTGCATAGCAGGTTAAATTAAATTTCATATAATGGCTTGGAAGATGAGTTGGCGCAGTGTGCACAATGGCTGAAACACCAGCCTTTTCTCTCACTCTTGGCAGGATTCCATCGAGGGCCTTGTAGCCATTACCTCTTTGTTGTCTCCCTTTCAATGCAAACAAAGGTACTAACAGAAAATTGCTACCACATTTTAAAAAATGTTAATTCTTTTTGGGAGACAGCACCTGTCTACATTTTCTCCATTTCTCTCCACCTTGGCTGTAAAATTGGGAAACATTAGTATCTTTTTCCTTGCCAGGTTTAATGAGGATTGATGTCATAAAATGCTAATGGCTGGAATATAGTTAGAATTGTGCTATTAGTGGGTTATCACTGTCTGACATTTTCACTGCTCCGGAGCATGCATGTGGAGCCTGTTTAAAGTGATTGGGTTACTTAAGGGTCCCTGTTAGGGATATTTAATCCAACATAAATTACTTATGCACTTTGTTAGTGTTCAAAGGAAGAGTGTCACGTTGTACATGCTGGCAGTTTTCCAGTCAAGAGCTGTTAATTACTGTACAGCAAGTGAATACATTTTGCAGCAATAGAAGTCATGGGGGTGAGGGGGAGGGCGGGGACTGGATCTATATTCCATCTAACCAAATCGGAATATATGTGAGTTCGGGGGGAAAGAAGCTGGCTGAAGTCATTCTTGTCCTCAGGAGCCGCAGTTCTGTTTGTTTTCATTTTGAAAATAAAAACAAATGACAGTAGAGTTCCCTCCGGGGGAAAGTGCTTTAGTTAGGAAACATTCCTAGTCCCTCATGAGCGATTATCTATTTTATCTGCTGATGAAAACACAGTCAAATTCCTAAAACTTCAATTCACAATTTCACAACGTTATGAATCTCCGGATCTTTCTAACCTGCTGGCTGATAGAGCACAAAGTGGCAGCAGTGACAGAAAGAATTCTCAGAGCTATTTTAGGGTCGCTGTAATATTTCTAAAGTCAACTGCTTAGGAACTTTAGTAGACCAAGCTGCTTTCTTTCCAGCACAGCTCTGAAAGACAGAGCCGGCTCTGTTCAGAGTCAAGTCTTGAAACCTGCTATTGTCATGGTGAAGTTCCTTAAGAGTTCTATTTTGGCTTGGATTGTCGAAGCTAAATGAAGGCACTGTTCTGGTCACACTTCTAGACTGATTTGTACCTTTGACATCGTTTCAAAAAGTGTCCATATATACTTAGATGATTTCATGTTCATTATGTATACATGCACATGCATGAATATATCCAATCTCCCCAATATTATTCATTTGCTGAGATAGCTTGAACTGTCTATGATGAATATTTTGTTTCAAACAATCCCATTTTTTTGTATCCAAGGAGAAACAAAATATGTTTTCCAAGTCTTTTTGAAAACAAAAACAAAAAGCAAAAACCCTGAATTATGGCATTAGACAAAGAATAATTAACTTTTGTAGTCTTCACTGTAGCCATCAGTTTGAAATTAAGGGTTGTAAATACATGCCCAGCATACTGAGAAAGATATTTAAAAGTATTTTATGTAGAAATGATAAAGTAGACCTAATTGATTTAAAAATAACAGAAACGAAAATGTTTTGATTAGCATTATGAAAAGGAATTACTTGTTATGGGACCCTCACTGACCTTTATACAAATAAAATCTAGGAACAAGCACAAATCCATACAGTTAGTTCTAATGGGAAGGATATTATCTATTTATGAAGTCATGCTTCAAGAAATTTCAAAGATGTCTCACTTTAAACACAGAGTTTTAAGACCTGATGTTGGGAGACGGTGCTTAATAATTCACATGGGATTGCAGTGAAATATGAAACTCCCCTCCATCCAGCTGACTACAACCTCATGAACAAAGAGCTGGAGGGGGTGGTCACAGATATACAACACAGGATCTATTTCCCCATTCAAATGCATACAAGTCTACATTCATCATCTGATGAGGATCATATGTGAATGGGTAACTCCTAAGGCTGATGGAAGATCCCCAGAAATATTTCTTGTGCACTTCTGGGGAATGCCCTAATCTCATGAGTTCATTGTGAGTGATGAGATGATTTTAACAAAGTCCAGAGAAATCAGATGAAGCAAAGGTAATAATTCCATCATAATTGGCTTAGTGATGAGAGAGAACATGAAAAGATAAGTCTATGCAACAAATCAAGAATGTTTTAGAAAGGTACTTAGACTCAGTACAGTGAGTTTATGCTGTCAAACAGAAAAGCTGGTTTTAAACATTCCCATATTTTATACCATCTTTAAGTCATCGAAAAACCTTTTTTAAAAAAAACCTTCTCTGTGCATCATAAAGATGCAGGTCATGTGCTTGGCACAGAATCAAAGACAACAGACTACATAAATGTACACGGAACACAAAGATGGCAGGTTTTGATTGCAGCGTGATCGAAGGATGATTTTGTGGTGTGTAATTCTAAGGTCTCTTGGACAGACAGGTAGATGTATCTCCCTGCTGGAGACTGTGTATGTAGATATGACATTTGGAGCTGCCTCTCCCTTGTAATGGGGTGTTTTATTAACCTAATATCCAGCAGTCTAGGCCTAGCTGTCGGTTGTGCCTCCTTGAACAGCCAATCAGAAACCAGAAGTGTTTCACTAGAAGATCAAACCAAGTCTGTTCCTGAGCAGGTTTGCTTTCTTGATGAGACTGCAAATAAGAGCTGCAAACCGGACACTAGTCCCAGAATTTTCTAATCATAAAAGCATTCTGCGTTTCTGCTCCTCCTCCTTCCAGGCTGGCCTCCGAGTGTGCCGTGTACCTTTGTCTGAAGTGCAAGGATACTTACTTACTTTTCTTTTGCTAGTTGTTGTTGTCGTTTTTATAGGAATCCTGTAGCTGTATTCAATTCTCTGATGCTCGCACAGAAATTTTGCAGCCGAATATTTGATGTTTCTTAAGAAAACAGCAATAGAAGCCAACTTTTCTCGCTTGGGACTCGAGTAAAGCATTGTTTCTTTTTTTGTAACTTGGAACTTCGGAAAGTGAGATGATACAATCACTCTGTCTTAGGCCTGGTGGGTATCTGGATGTCACTCAAATGGCAAGCGCTGGTAATTGTGTCTCTCACCAGCCAAGGGTTATAGGTTTACCGCACTGACAGGAACAGTGAAATCTAGATCTTGTAAGCTTCCTCATCCAAACCAAGACTGCTAGAGAAGAATTATCAGATTGAAGCCACCCTTGCGGCATCTCTAGAATGTCGCTGAGAATGACGGGTGCCCATGTAGCTCAGGAAAGCGTCAGGAAGTGCGGCACCTGCGTCCAGTGCTTGCTGCATTTCACACGTCCACCGGTGTTCTTATGCAATTCTCTCACTAGTCCCTGACTTGCTGGTCTCTAAAATCTGTTCTTTAAGATTGCTCAGCTCTCAACCTGGAGGTAAGTCATCCCATGACAGAGCCTCAGACTCTCCTAGTTAGTCGCCATGGAATGTTCTTGCAGTCCTAGAGCCTTCAGAAACCAAGGCATGAGGATTGCTTGAACTTGAAGCATGAGACCAGCCAGGAGACCACAGGAGACCCCACCTAAAGAGAAGTTAGAGAGAGAAATGAATCCTGGTCCATGCATCAAAAATTCAGCGTGTGCATGGACAGTATGCATTTTCCTTTCTCGTGTGTGTGTGTGTGTGTGTGTGTGTGTGTGTGTGTGTGTGTGTGTGTCAAGGTGTTAGTGTGTCAGTCAGAGGACAGCTTGCAGAAGTTAGTGTCCATGTGGACTGAGGCCAGGGATTGAACTCGGGTCATCAGCCTTGACAGCAGACAGCTTTTCCACCTTCCACTCCAGTCTGGATTTACAATGCCATGGGCAGTTTGGAGAAGTGTGTAGCTTGTTGGATGAATAAGTAGGTGAACTATGTAAAACCAATGCTGCTGAAAAACAGGAATGGGTGAGGCTGGTGTATAGAGTCTTTCTTTATTATTATATTTTTCACCCTTGAAATGAACCTTGATAGAGTTGTTGGACTGTAGTCACTGCGTTGCGGATCCAGGGTGAAGGGGGCACAGAGAGTGAGCCTCCCTCCCTGGAGGAGGACCTTGCTGGGGCACTGGGCCCGCAGGAGTGGCTCCTCAGTCGCCATTGAGGGGAATAGTAGCCACCAGAAGGACCCAGTGGACCAGGCACAGAGACACAGGGAAATGTGTTGGGAATTCTCTGTTTGGAGCAATCAGATAGTGGGCTTACAATGTTGCAGTGACAGGGTTAGTGCAGCCTCAGAGTGGGTCAGAATGGAAGGGCGACAGTGTGTTTAAGAAGGTCTTATGGGTTGTCAGGCGAGGAATGTGACTTGGCAATCTTTTTAGAGAGGAAGATTGGACTTAGTCTTGTACTCAGTGCAGGGCTCATGCTTAGCAAAGGTCTGGACTAAATAGGCAGCTAGTAGAACTTGACATTGGTGTTTTTAATATATATATATATATATATATATATATATATATATATATAAACATTTTGTCACACTCATATGTGCGATAATGAAGCTCACTTATGAGAATGGCGTGGAATCGGGTATTTCACCCTTGAATAACCTAACAAACACACATTTCGGGCAGAATGTGAATCTGACAGATGTAGATTGTGATTGGTGTGTCCAGACTGAACAGCAAGGGGCCACCCACGCAGGGCCTGGCCCTTTTGAGTCACTTTCAAAGGTCTTTTCACTCAGTGGGCTTACTGAAACTTTCTGAGTTATTACGAAGAATTCTACTTCTTTACTTTCCCCCCAGACAGTACATTTATATCAAAGAATATTTAAAGAGATTAAGGAAGAAGCCAGGCACCTGGGAGGCAGAGGCAGGAGGATCTGTGTGAATTTGAGGCCAGCCTGGTCTACAAGAGCTAGTTTCAGGACAAGATCCAAAGCTTCAGAGAAACCCTGTCTCAAAAAACTGAGAGAGAGAGAGAGAGAGAGAGAGAGAGAGAGAGAGAGAGAGAGAGAGATTAGGTAAAGTTCAGTGGTAGAATATACTTTTATAGTACATACTAGGTCTGGATTTGAGCCCAAGAAATGGCAGGAGGGGGCGGCAGAGAAAGAAGATAAAATATGCCCTGTGTTTTTGTGACATTTCAGAAGCTAGGAGACTCTGGTAAGCGTGGTAACATACTTTCTCAAGTCTAGAAGGGATTCCAGTAGCTACTTTCAGTTTCTGCTGAGAGCGATACTTAAGACACCAGCATTCTAGTGGAGAGTTCCACTTTGCCAAATTAAATTAGCTTTGGAATTTTTATGCACTTACAGTTTTACTTTTTTAAAAAAAAAAAAGTGCATCAGTGGACACACTGCTCCAAGTTGTATGAGACAGTAACACTTCTGTGTCTCCAGAGCCCAAGCTTATTTTTCCCCCTTGTAAGGGATCAACGCACATAAATTAGTGTTTGGAAAGTAGCAGCCAGCATGGCGAGAGCTCAGGTGCCTGACCCTGTGCCTATGCAGTCAGGCCGTGTTGGTGAGGTTCCTTACACTACTGCATTTAGAAAGAGCAGAATATAGAACGCCGCTGGCCACTACTGTTGGGCCTTTCATTAGTAGACCACAGAAATGTGACAGCCTGCCAAATTCGTGGGCTCCTGAAGACCTGCCTTGAAACACTCCCCTCTGCAGCAGCAGGGAGGCATGGGGCCATTCACTACAGTGCTAGAAGCTCCGTGGCTCCGGAGACTCTCATCCTAGCCCAGGTTAGACTAACCAATGCTCCGACAAAAAGTGATCCAGGTTTACAAAAAAACAATTCAAAAACTTTTTAATGTGGCAATTACATCATGTATTTAGAAGTGCAGATTTTCAGGCTCGTTCAGGTATTTCAGAATTCCTGTCCCATCTGAACTCTGGGTGACAGTCAGCTCTGCAGAGTCATCTTTCGGGGTCAGCAAGCACACGCTGCAGGCTCCCGAGGCTCTGTCTTCACAGCTAGGGACACACTGAAAAGAAGTGCTGTGCTCTGCCTCCCAGCAGTTCCTAATGGGCTGCGCTGAGGTAGGCAGGAGAAAGGCCTCAAAGCAGAGAGGCTTCGTGCGAGATAGCTTTTCTCCAGTGCTGGGGACTGAACCTAGAACCTTTTGTGTGCTAGACTAGCACTCTGCCCCTGAGCCACACTCTCATCCCAGGCATGCACTGACTACAATACAAACTAAACTCCTTTCTTCCCTATGCCGAACTCAAATTGTCCCCTCTGCTTTCCTTGTTTCTTAACTAAAGTGAGTAACATGTAGAATTCGTGGGTTTGCTTTGTTTGATTTTGCTTCTTAAAGCCTATGCTCTGTGACCAACAGAATGGCTGTAATCACTTTCAGAGGAAGCATTATTGGAGGGACAGAACCTATTTATTTAGTGCCACAGTGCTACAGAGTAGATTTAATATAGTTATTTCCATCTTACAGATGGAAACATCAAGCTCCTAAGAAGTAAAACCAATCTACTTCATTTCCCAGAGCTATTAAGTTGAATAAGTAGTTAGCAATAAACTCCAAGACTAGGAAACAAGCCTGTTTTGTGTGCTTGCTTCTTTGAAACAGAGTCTCACTACATATCTCCGGCTGACCTTGAGCTCAAAGTGTAATGCAAGCTGACCTTGTACTCACATTCTCTCTGGCTCAGCCTCTTGGATAGTAGGATCCCAGGAGCCTGTCCTTGTGAGCTAAATCTCCATATTTGAAAATGTAACCATTAGATATTTTTGACTATGAGAAAACAATAGTGTCTTTGGAAATGGGAAAGAGCTGTGGCCTGAGACTCCCAGGACATGTTTTCCCACAAAAGCGACACTTTGAGAAAAACCCATTCCTTCCCCAAGTGGGTTTTTCCAGCTGTAAGATTAAGGGATTGATGAGACAAAATTCATAATTTTTATGCATCACACAATTATCGAATATTGAAAACCAGAGTCAGAGAGGGCCTTTAAAATAATTTGTAATAAAAATTGTCTATTCAAAGGTTTTCCCAGCTCCTGAGAGTCTGGAAGATCTGTGTGTGACGCCATGTTAGGATTATGTGCCACCCGCAGGCACAGGTGGGACACTAACGACTAAACCAGATTCGTGAGTTATCCGCAGCTGTGCACGAGATACAGCGAACACACATTAGCTCAGTTAGCTATAGGCTCAAAAGTTTCTCCCAAGACATTTGCCTTCTCCGCAGATTGAGAGTGGCTAAGCAGGTTTTCTGAACGTTAGTATGAACTTTGGAGTGTGAGGCTTGGGTGTGCAGCTCCGTGGTAGAAAACCTGCCTCATCTGTATGAGGCCCTGACTTCCATCACCCGCACTAGAAAAATGACCAGCAGTAGGGTTCTCGTTCACCTCTGAGATTTTCATGACGTAACATCACTGTCAGTGAGGAAATTCTCAGCTTGCCTTGGGAGATGGTGTGTTGCCCTTTCCGCACGAGTGTGTGCTTTTGTAGACATTCGGTTTTTATCTTTCTCCTCTGACTGGGTAGTCAAGGTCTCACTTCCAAGCCTTCCAAGCTGGGTTTTGTTGGTGTGCTCTATTTGGGTTCTCTCTCTTCCAGGCCTAACCTTAGAGCTCTGCTTTCTGTTTCTACTTTATGAGTCATTATGGATCACAAGCTTTAAGTCCCATTTTCATGATCTGCTCCCACAAGACATCACGTATGACCTCTCTCTTCACCACGAGTTTAGAGCACAGTTTCTGTGTCCATGGAGCATAAATTCTTCAAAGAAAGGCCACTCTACCACCACGCCCCAATTCATATGTATGGAGATGGTGTGAGGTGGAGGGGAACACAACAATTGTGAGTTCAGGATGGGTGTTGAATCTTGGCTTTATTGTTATTGGCTAGTGGAACCTAGCAAGATACAACCTCCCTTTTCTCCCTATTGTGGTCTAGAAAGGGCCTTGCAGAATTGTCCTGTGCAAACAAGGTTCGTAAATTCTAGAATTGCAACCCTCAAACCTTCTATATGGATCCTGCCTCCACTAATGACATAGTTCTGGGTGCCCAAAATGAAAATTGATGTGTTTAAATGCCAAGATGAGACGGATGGACCTCATAAACTTGATCGACTTTAGTTTGGCTCCATTTGTTGTTTGCTTAAAGTTTCTAAGTCATAGCAAAATATTCAGCCTAATTTAAAGATTCTCCATTGATATAACGATGGCTTCTCCATGTAAGCCTGGGTGCAACTTAAATTTTCCTAATTAAAAATGTGGAGAACTCTGAGGCTGGAAAGTGACAAAGGAATTCTGTAGCAATCCCTCCATAAGGAATATGCATGTTTGTAACAAATGATAACATGCTACATACAGGATTTCAAACCCTTACTACAGATCGGCTGGGTGGTGGTTTGGGTGATTTTTCTCCTTTATCTTTTATGATGGATCCACAAGGTAATATTGTGTCATTTATCACATCATAAAATTTAATGGAAACTTTTAAGAAAAGTTAATAAAAAGCTAATATTAGCACAGCTGTGATGGGTGGAATTTTGATCATAATGTTGGCGTTCTGCATATATTTGAAGGGAAATTTAAACAGCCTATACCAGCGCCTGTTAATTATTCAGAGGTGCGTGCACACAGAGTCCCTTTGTTTTGGAGAGCTGATTTGGAGCATGGACATGTTTCCAATTGTACTCTCCATGGTGACACCCCCTCCTAGGATGACCTGCTCAGTTAAGAAAAACTGTCAGATAGTTTTTTCTTCATTTGTAGAAAACCTGTTGCCTAGCAAAATTTAACAAGTGACCTTTTTTTCTGACAACAGATGGCAGTGTTTTCAGGGACAATAGCCATGTGTTTATTAGCTACCAAAGAATCTTTTTACTAAATTTCTCTCACCACCCCCACCCCCTGCCATTACCCTACCTCCCACAATAAGCCGCTCATATACTTGGGGAAGCAGAATGGATTTCATGAAATATTTTTTCTTAGTAGATAAAAAAAGCTCAGAGTGAATTATCCCTTTGTTAGGAAGTTTTCGATGCATTTTCTGATGCACTGTTTGTTCAAAATATTATACTTTCCAATTTTACTGTTATTAGCAAAAAGAAAGACATCCTTTGTGAAGGGTTAAAACCTAAATCCTGGCCTTGCATTTTTAAAGTAAACCGATCATGAGTTCAGAGCATGTGTGCAGTGAGGGCCTGACTTGTAACACTCTCAGGTAAGACAAAGGACTCTTCAGATGTCAATGGTGGATGTCTTTTCCTGAAAGATCTTGGCATTGAGGGCTTTGAAGGGAGCTATATCTTAACTATATCTTAACTCCTCCATCACATTCACTTAGTACAGTGTTAATGTGGCCATGGGAAACACTAACTTTCAGCTGGAATAGAAAATAAAATTAAGTTTTGAACCCAGGGAGAAAATAGAGAGAAGCATTCCTGTCTCAGTAGGGACAAGCAGTCACAGCAATGACAGACAGTTCAGAATGGGAAGGTCCTTGTGTTACTTAATGGACCAGCAGTTTTCACGTTACAAAAAAAAAAGCTACGCATCCTTTTTAGAAATAAAACTTCAAGGGCTGGAGAGGGGGCTCAGCTGTCACGAGCATTTGCTGTTGGTGCACAGGACTGGAGTTAACAGCTAGCACTGGAGTTCGGTGGGTGGCTAACTGTTACTGCAGCTTCCGGGGATCTCTTGCATCTGGCCTCTATGCGCATGTGTGCTCACACACAGATACACACCCACACACAGGATTAGAGACGAAATAAGGGTTTTGAAATACAAGGTAAAACCTTCAGTGGAAGACTAGCTGAATACAGCTACCGAAACAGAGTCAGTCGTTGCTTTTGAAGGCTACTCTTTAAACCACCTGTAAAATTCCATTACCCAAAATGCTTCAGGACTGGAAGTCTTTGAGACAGCTGAGTGTTTGCACATCTTGCAATATTTGTGTATTGGGAGCCGAGTCTAAACATGATACTCACTAATATTTTGTGTATTCCTTACTTGGATAGTTAAATTTTTATAGTAGTTTTCATAATTTTATGTGTGAAACATGATTTCCTTGTTTAAAATTTCCTCTTGTTTCATGTTGGAGCTCAAGACATTTCAGATTTTCGAGTCTTTTGTGTTGGCATGTTCAGGTTAGGGAAGCTCAGTTCATACAACCTTCCAAGCTGAGGTGAAAATGACCAATGGCAGAAACGACCCCTGATGAAATGAAGATACATGCATTCATTTGCTGCTTGCTTTTGCAAACAGCACCTCCTAGGTATGCCCTCTTCCGCTATTTCGTGTTTATCTATATCACACTTGAATTTGAAGAGTGGAAGAGATTCATTACAGAGATACAGTCAAGTTTTATGAGAATAAAAGCTTTTTATATGGTGAGTGAATCTCCTAAATGTCAAGTGCTCAAACTGCAAGACAGAGTAAATAAGCCAACTGTTGAGGGAGGTAGCACTGTGCAGTGATTCTAAAAGAGAACACCGCTTGTATTAGGCACATCCCCACTGCATCTGATGTAGCCATGTTTCCCTATGTATTGTATGCCTGTTCTAAGTGATTGTGGATCTGTGAGACAAGGCACCTAGGAAATGACCATTTATCTGTTAAATTATAAACACTTTGCCAGTTGAGACACGGAGTAAAATTTCTGTTTTGGCTGGGCAGTCTTCCATTGTCTTGTAGTTTCAACAGTAGTCTGGGTCTACTGTCAAGGGCCAAACGGCTGCCCCACTTCTGTCTGTTTCCATTAGGATCCTCATTCTGGGCCGCATTCTCTTTTTCTTTGTCCCTAGTGGGGGACATTAAAGGTTCATAATTATTTTGATAAGATCAGGGCTGTGGACTTTTTGTTGTTGTTCCAGTAACTTAGTTCCTAGTAACCCAGCTTTAGTGCTGAATGCTAACACATCTCTTAACCCGGTTGGGTTGGAGATGCAGAACTCTGAAAATGGTTGTAGCTATTAGTCTGTAGTCTGCTGTTCACTTTCGAATGGATCATGTAAACTCTCAGTGTGAAGAAGCACACTGTTCAAGTTCTTACAACTGAGAGAAGCAAATGAGGGCTTACTAACAAAATAGACAAAGAATGTCATCCCGATGACACAATTAATCAGGATTCTCCTGAGAAAACAGTATTAAGTATGCTTATCCAACTGTGTATAAGGTGCCCAAGCAACATAGTCATAGTGGCTTCAAATACTACAAGACTTAACATTATAAACAGATTTTTCAAGATTCTTTAGAACTGTTTCTGGTAACTTAAATTATCTAGTTAAATCAACTCTGAGCAAACAGAACTTGATTCTGTTTCTTTAAAAACATGACTAGCATGCAAGAAGTAATAAAATTATAGACGTGCTCTGAGTCCTAAGTGGTTATAGGCTTAGTGGCTGTAATTCAGTGCTGTTAATAAGACAGATATTAGTTACATGAGCATTATTTAAAATAAAAAGAGTTCACAGTGTCAGGACTGAGTGAGTCCACCCGAACTCAGTGTTTATCCTTCCTGCGATTCAGGAACACCAGGGAAAGGGGCAGAGCGAGTGGCATACGTGGATCTTTGTGTCACTTGGAACTCCTGGGAAATGATCATGACACCTACCTTGTCTTCATCTCTCAGGCGCCAACGTAGTAAACTTGTTCCAACATAGTTCATCCCACAGTGAAGCCCATTTTGAGAATTGCTAATCTCAAATCTTCTTCATTCTAAAATGAAGCCTGGGGGCTCCTCTGTGTCGCTGAACCCAAGTGTCAAGTGTAGGGGCAAAAATGGGGATCCTTCCAAAGCCTGCCCTGACTCCCCCTTCCTACACAGGCACTTCAGACATTTTCCTCCTCATGGGGGCCTTGGTCCATGAATCTCTGTCATGGCTTCTCTGAGCAGCATGCACAACTGCCATTCAATGACATCTGACAAGAAGCCATCATGCAGATTTCCTTAAAACGCTGTCATGTTCGTGGATGAAACAATTTCATTGAACCCTGTGGCTTTCTGAGTTCACATAGTCTTGGCTTGCAAGTTAGGGTCTTGGAGAAAAAAAAATGAAAAAATTAGGTCACCCGAAAACTTTTCAGAAGTGGAGCTGTTGTGCCACTAGGGAGTGCAAAACAGGCGAGTGTGTTTACCCTTTCCCCTGTGGTTGTTGGCACCATCGAGAACATACACTCTCTCTTTCTCTTTTTGACTGGAACACATCAAGGAAAGCAGTTGAGAGAGACGGAAACCAACTGTTTTTCCATTTACCTTATTATTGAGCTGTGGTTCCACTACTTCCGTTTTTGTTATCAGAAGATCTTCGGTGAAGCTTCAGTTCTTCAGAGAGAAAGAGTTAACATCTAATTGTGGGGGAAAATAGCTTTCAACACCTGTTCCGAATTTGTAATGTAATATTCAGAATAATATGACCCGGTAAATTACAGTTTAAAAGCAGTATAAGAAGCATGTCTTTATTATATTGTCTATCATGCGTTTAATGCCATTGTTCTTGTTTATTTCTTTTGCTCAAGTTTTAAAGAGTGTGGTTGATTCCTCTGAGAGATCTGGCACCAAACAGATGTTTAATAACAGTATGCTTCTATGAAAACTATCTCCAAGGCACGCTTATCACAGGAGAGCAAGTCATTACACACAAGTTTGAGAATGACCTTGAAGCTTTACAATTGAGCCAGTTGAGCAGCAAAGCTTTCTGGCTATGCTGTGCTCCCCCTAGGGGAGGGTGTGCTGCTTGGGCTAGTATGGTAGTGTCTTGAAAGACATGGAGAAAGACCAGGAAAGGAAGATTTCTCAGTGTCATCTAGAGAGAGAAAGACAGAGAAACACACAGAGAGAGAGGGGGAGAGATAGAAAGGGAAATGGGGGAGATGGAGAAAAGAAGGAGGAGGGGATGAGGGGG
The DNA here is from genome assembly GCF_037038515.1 of Microtus pennsylvanicus. Classification (NCBI taxonomy): domain Eukaryota; kingdom Metazoa; phylum Chordata; class Mammalia; order Rodentia; family Cricetidae; genus Microtus; species Microtus pennsylvanicus. The sequence goes on from NC_134581.1 coordinate 123,415,155, forward strand.
AGAGAGGGATCAAAGCAGAGTGTACACAGACATCGCCTTTCCAAATTCATTTCTTTCTAAACAGCACAGTAATGTGAGCTCCGCACTTCGGTGATAAGCAGTCTATGTGTTTATTGCAACTAATGTAAAGGCAGTGACTTCGTAGTGGGAGGATACTGGTCCAGAGAAGCCTGGTGGAGACATCACGCCTCCCAGAGGTGAAAAGTGGACTCTTTAAGGGTCCACTGTTGTCATGGAAGTGTCTGTGGCTGAGAGCGGTAAAGAAGCAATATAGACATCCCCAGCCAGTGTTCACTAGCCTTCATGAGAGGGGGGGATCAGGAAGGGTTTGGATTGGGGGATACCCCGCCAGACTCACACTCTACTGCTGTGAAAGTCGCATGCAGAAGTCTTTTATTGAAAACCCAGCATCTTAGGCAGGTAAAGCAAATAGGAAGGAATCACAGTAAAAAATAATAATAATAATTTATTCATATATACATAGCTTATTTTGTTGCACAAACGTAAATTGCTTTTTCCTCAGCAACTAGTTTGGATCCAATTGAGTACAATAAATGCCCGTGACAGTGCTTGCATTTTTGCTTTGTGATTTCGAGCAAACGCAGTAAGATTACTGATGCATTCCTAGTCCAGAAATATGGTCTCTATTGATTGTGCTGACATGATAAATAGCAGTTTTACATGTTAATATTTATTCAGAGATGCTATTGCATCTATTATGAGCATAAGTGCTTATGGAACCATTTATTGACATCCATTTTTAGTTGAGCCTACGTTATCATTAGTGGTCTTTCTGTAAATAGGCATTTGACACTTGAATATATTTAATAAAATGCACATGCTAATTGTATTTGCCTGGATTCACAAGTCATGTGTTTAAATGGGAAAAAAATTAAATTGATATTTTTAAGAAATGGATCATTTCAGCTTGGGAGAGGAATTATGTAAATGAAGACATGTCATAAGTTCCATGTTTTATTTTGCCCTGGATATTGAAAACCAAATAAAACAAAAATTCAACCCATTATTATAGTTTTTAACTAGCAGAAATCGAATAGTACTTACTTTCAAATTGTCATGTGTCCTAGCACCCAGAATAATTTCCTACACGCAGTAAGCCCTCCACATGAATTATAAGAAACAGTAGTATAGCTTAAAGAAGAAAAGACCAATTTAGTGGACTAAATTCTACTAAAAGTAAAAGAAATAAATCTCATAAAAATGGATTTCTTGAAACTAATTTGTTATTTGGGTCATCAGTATTAAACATTCTGAAGATAGTCGTTTGGCGATTAACTTTTAAGAGCATGAAACTGAAAGCTAGGGGTGGGGCAAGATCAGCCAGGGAATTCTGTATTGTCTTTTACGTCAGTGGAGCAACAGAAACACCTCAGACGGCTGACCATGAGTGTTCAGCCTTCCCTAAGACAAACAGGCATGATCTGGTCCTTCCCTGAGCCACATGATCACTGTGTGTGTTATATCAAAAGAGCTGATTTAAAAAAAAATTGTCTTCCTAGCTTTCATTTCACTTCCCCCCACCCCGCAATCCTCTTTAAACTGTTTGTTTTTGTTCCGGGGTTAGTCAGCTATTTATTTCATTAGGATCGCGCAGAACAAGCCAACAGATAAAGAACTGTCTTTTTTATCTATGGCTTTTATAATCACTTCTTTTTTAAGTAATAAATTTACATTTTATAATCGTAATCATGAAATTGCAAATGAAATCAGTTCTGGGAAGATTAATTTAGTCGTGCTCACAGCTGTGAAGATTGTGGAAATAAATATCATTTTGCAATAATGTATTCTTGACAAAGGGCATAACAAAAGAATGATTTCTATTCAGAGATAGTGGGGTATTTATTTTGCATGTTGGGGGAGGGGCATTCTGAGCCAGCTTTTCAACCCTGACCTAGTTTTGTAGCTGCTTATTATTCAGCTATATGTTTGAGCGATCCCTGTAATTTAATTTGGCATCCACTTCTGCATGTCTGCACCTAGCAGTAGGGGCTCATGATATTAGCAGTGTCCCGTGCTGAATTGTATTTATTTTTAAAACATCCGAACTCTCTGGGAACTCAGAAAGAAGGTGTTAATGTTACCAGGGAACTGCCTGATTGCAGCCAGGCTGTCCTGTCCCGGGCGTTGCCATAATTAGTAACCACTGTTGACATTTAGATCCAAATTGAATTTCCTTCTAATTAAACCCAGAGGGGGTTGATCCTCTCAGATGTACAGGTTAATAAAATTAGTCAGAAACTGTTAAACAGTAAGCCGAATTCTCCAAGAGAACTGTCCCAATGTATCGTGAAGAATTCTGTAATTAATACTAAAGGCATTCATTACATTTGAATTGTCTTTTTTTCTGCTTCAAGTTGCATGTGGATTTGGAGCAGCTAGTCCTTTAATTAGGCTTGTTTCTTTTGATAACTGCAGTATTACTAATTTCTCTCCATGTTTGTAAATTTTGCATTATAAGCATAAAAACAACTCCTTCGTGCTATTCTTCTGTACATAGTCACACCACCATGACTGGTGAAGTACCTAATGGATAATAACAAATACTAAACATAAACACAGTCGTGGGGTGGAATTGGGTTCTTCCAGATGATGTTCAGCTGTTCTCTCTTGATCATTGTCTTTGCAATCAAGCCACTGATGCTTTGGAGTGGGCCGTCAGCATTTCTCACGTTGGATTTTTCTCTGCAGTCTTCACAGGTTTGGGTGTGGGCAGTCGCTAGAATGGGGATGGCTTCATCTGCAGAGGGAAGCTGCTCTGTTAGTTCATTGTGTCAGGATGGTTATTCTTTTCCCCTCTCAAGGGAGTGGACAAGCACCACACTCATGAAAGGCAGAAAGGGCAGGAAAATGAGCAATGATCAGCCAGGAAAGAAAAGGTGACTGGTTATTTCACCAGGCGGCATCCCACTTTGAACTTGCTTTGGATGTAGTTGGACTTTCGGGAAGCCACAGCATCGATTCCTATTGTCTTTGCTTTATTTATGACCTCATTTGTTAACATATTATGAACTCTACAGAGGGAAAAAGCTATTGTCAAACTTTCAATCCTACGGGTTCTTGTTTTAATATGCTAATATTACTTTTAACTGTTGATTCTTAATGAATTGTGTTTTTTTAATTTACCTGGTTGAGATCCAGCTATCATTGTGCATTTTGTATTTGTAGACCATGATTCTCTTCTCCCCCTTCACTCGACTATAATAAAACCTTCTGAGGACAGAACTAGTCCCTTGGGGCAGTGGAGTTAGAACGTTTTCTATAGGATTTGGCAAGGTAGCTTTGATGTTCCACTCCTCGGGAGAAAGGTAGGATCCTGCAAACTGTTCCCCAATTTCTCCTCACAGAGAAGGAAGGGGACAGCTTCCTTTTCCTGCTTAAGCTACTTAATTAAATTGAATTAAATGAAAATGTTTCTAGTTACAATTAAATTCAGATGGAAGGACTGGAGGCAGACGAGGTCCACACATGAGTTGCTTAGCCAGTCATCAATGCTCAAAGCCCACAGCGTTTTAAACCAACAGAATTATTTTGTCTTGCCTTGTTTTGAGATAGTGTGGATGTATAGCCCAGGCTGACCTGGAACTCAAGATCTATCCCCCTCAGCCTCCCAAGTGCAGGGACTTCCCTCATATGACACCATGCCAGGCTAAAATGATGTACTTCCTACCTTTATAAACGGAGTACATTATGTAACTGATAGAAGCCCTCCTCGTGCAAGAAAATGCAAGCAGGATGGTCTTCTGCCTTCCCTTAGACTCCAGCTGGGTGGGCATGATACTCCAGGGTAGAGGATGTGAAGAGCGAGTCCAACCAGCGGCCTAATGGAAATTCTAGAAGTGAGGCCAGGCTGGTCCACTCACTACTACATGGAAGAATATGAGGCAAAGAGAAAGCCCTCTGAGCCGCTAGCACCAAGAGAAATGGAGTCATGGGTATGTTTGAGAGAACACTGATGCGGGTGTGAGCCATGGGCTTGTGTGATTTGTCCCCTGTATTTCCTGAGCAGTTTATTTCGGGGTTCTTTCAACCTCTGAGACGCATGTGGGTGGGGGAAGAATCCAGGGCCTGGGAACTGGAGGCTTCTGGCAGCCAGTGGCAAAGCCTGGGCCAGTCATTTCACCCCAGTTTCTGTTTCCTTTTCAAGGAAGGTGAGAGACAGTGAACTCTTCCGCCTTGCTCAGATTCTGCCACCTTTTAAATCAAAGGGAAAGTATGGCATTTTAATAAAGACAATTCTTTGAAAATGTGCTATGATCATGATCAATATTATATTAATCAAAGTTATCATTGTAGGATGAGTATTACCTCATTTTCCAGCCAGGGTACCATGCCTTTTCCAGAGAGAAACCAATATCCTGACTCTGGCCCTGAGTCTGAGGATTGTCTTATTTTTCTAAAAAAAATGAAAATAATCTCCTATGAGGTCTGGGGTGGGGGCTTTAGTCATCTCCCAGCCACAGCCACGACAATGGAACAGGTCAAGTTGTTCCTGAATATTGGTGGGTCCATAGTGTCTATTGCCCACCTGTCTTAGGCCTCCTAGGCCCAGTTCTCCTTCATAGACTCCCACTATTCACAGTATGTGCTAAGAGCTTAGAGCTGAACCATCTGCTCCCTGAGTGCTCCTCCTCCTCCCCCAAGCATGTTCCTTGGTTAGTTTTCTAAACTAGGATTCTTCCACTGCATGCTCCAAGTTCCAGATGAATGGTTATCTCAGGGACTCCATTATACGTTAATCTTTATGTTGGATTCCAAGTCGTTTGTTTATGCTCCTTGTGACCACTTTAGAGAGATAATAGGTTAGTCGCTTCTGTTGAGAGGAGAAAGGGAGTCAGGAAGGAAGCGAGAATGCATTGACTCTTAGTGGCCTTGTGCTATTCCAGCGTAAAGTCGACTTCAGCCATGTTGGACTTGTGCATCTTCCCTCTGGAAGTGTTTCAAAGCTCCATCTTCAGCTCTAACAAGTTCTTTACCAAGTTCCTCTGCATATCCTGCCTGCCCTCATCACATGCAGGACACAAGTTCATAAGGCATAGATAGCATCAGGGCACATCTTGTACAGTGGCTGAAAACAATCAGGTAGTATGTGTAGATTCTCGAGGAGAGGGGAGAGAAACTGGAGATGCTTTGGAAATGATGGGGCTCAACACCTTGATGGAGGTTTTTGCTTGTCTACTCACCAGCAAGAAAACTCAGAACAGGGCTGAGACCTTATCTCGGTTATTCCCAGGGAACAAGTTAGGAAACTGAAAGGAAAAATGGGTTGAGCTTGAATACCTGGTGGTAGTTCCAGACTGGAAGAGATAGAATTGATGAACCTTGAAGGCAAAGGCATGCTAAAGAAGCGTAGACATCAGATTTCAGAATACCAGAAAAAGAGTTTGCTGAGGTCTGCCAACCCAGCTGTCCCCAGAAGCTCTGGTTTCCTTTCTTTTTATTTTATTTTTTAATTTTATTTTCTGTGCATTGGTATTTTGTCTGCACTCATGTTTGTCTGAGGGTGTTGGATCCTCTGGAACTGTAAATACAGACAGTTGTGAGCTGCCATGTGGGTGCTGCAAATTGAACCACAGTCCTCTGGAAGAGCAGCCAATGCTCTTAACCACTGAGCCATCTCTCCGGTCCCCAGCTCTGCTTTTCTCAAACCTACAAGCAGCAATTTCCCTTGCCTCTTCTCCTTCCTAAGGCTTTCCCCTCAGGATCAGAAAACTGGGTCTGAGGACCCTGTGAGGTCTAACTAGGCTGTCGGCAGGCTTTTCTGGGGAGCACAGCTTCTTTTGGGAGCAGATTCTGCACAGAAAAGCTGCTCGTTGAATTTAAAAGATGGAAGAGAAATAAATAGGACCCCACCCAAGAGAAAGAGTTTCTGATGGATTGAAATCACATGGGTGGCAGCCTAGTCCTCGGTCTCTTTATTATCTTGACTTTTGTTGCACTGTCCAGACCCCACCTGTTTCTTTATGTGTGTTAGGTAAATCGTGTGTGATTGTCAAGCCTGATGTGGTTCATGAGCCACGTGAGAAGGGATGTAAAAACAGAAGACATCTGAATTTAACCCGACTGTTTTCCCAGAGTTTGCCCAGTTTCGAGGCAAGCTTCTTTCCCTGGAGCCCTGGCTTTGTCTCATTTCCCAAAGCAAGGACGAGACACCCTCTTTCTTGCTGTCTGGGCTATTCAGATGGTGAAGCCACTATGCAAATGGGCACATGTGCCAGCGACCTGAACCATATCAGAGGGGCTAATGGAGTTGACATGTACCATGATCCTTTGTCGGAAACCCTGCCAGTCCTTTCAATTAGCTCCCATTTGTTTTTAATAGAAGTCGTGATGATAGGAGGGATATACATGTGTTCTCGTGGTGCAGAAACAGCGGATAATAGCACTTGACTCATTATGGAGCATTGTCAAACACATCATTAGAGCCGATCCTCTTGATAATGCTATGTGGTACATATCGTTGTCCCAGTTTCGGTGAAGAGGGCTGTGAGAGCTTCAACTCAGAGGGGTTAAATGGATTTCACGATCTCCTGCAGTGAACAGGTGATACGACTGGGATCACAGCCCACGGAATCCACGGTACCGTGGGAGCTATCCCACCGATCGTACTGTGAAAAAAATGTATATTTCAATTCAAGTGGCCTCCTTACTCTTTAAAATTACTTGTAATGTTTTCATATTCTCTTCCTGGTGGCTGTCCAACCTAAAACACTTCAGCCATGTTATCCAGCTTTTAAATTATTTGTGGTGGCCTTTGTTAATAGATGAGCATTAACAATTACAGCCACGGTAATGGCCAACACTTATGACTGTTGAAGCATTAGGAATTTACTATACATTTTATCCACATTGTTTTCTTTATGTTTGCAATAATCTTTGGATTGGGCCACGTTATATATTCATTTTATTCACAAAAACCATCGAGTGTCCAGATTTTCGGTAACTGAGCCAACATTTTCCACTGATGTCATCTGATAAACCCACCTACTGGCTGGCGTTCACCAGATTTGTTCTAGCGTTTCGACAGAAACAGAAGACCCTTCTGAAATGAAGAGTTAGGTCTGACGGAAACGCTACAGTATCCAGTATTCCAAGCCAACACCTGCAGAGTTAGGCCAGCCATCTCGTTCTCCTTCCACATCTGTTCTAACACTGGATTGCACCTTGTGTACAGCTAAACCAGATTTTTGGCCACTGTTTCCTGCATGTTTGTATCTGTTTCCTACCTTGCTTGGCTGGCATCTGGCTGCCAGGGAAACTCCAAGTCAACAGGGGAAGTTAGTGATTTCTCTGGCAGTGATTGTTAGAGGGGGTGTACATGGGGCCTCTGTAGAGAAAGTTCTGCCTTGCTACAATCTGAGAAGCACCTGTCACGTGCCCCTTGTCTTCCATAGGAGTGAGTCAAACCAGCCAGCTGCTCCCCAGTTTCTTCCCAGATCATGTGGAATTGTGGTCTCCCTGACTTTTTATATTGTGGACGTGGTGTGTGTGTGTGTGTGTGTGTGTGTGTGTGTGTGTGTGTGTGTGTGGTGTGTGTGTGTGTGTGTGTAGCAGAGCATGGGTGTAGATGTCAGTGGACATTCTCAGTTGTCAGCCAGTCCTCATCTTCCTCTCTGGTTGAGACAAGGTCTCTCCGTTGTAACTGAGAACATTGATCTCCTGTCCTGAGAGTGCCTAGGGAGTCACCTGTTTCCACTCCTCTTCTGCCATGGGAGCCCTGGGTTTGCAGACCTGCATTACCCTGATGAACTTCACATAGGATCTGGTCCTTGGGTTCTGCAGCGAGTGCATTACCCACTTAGCCATCTCCCCAGTCTATGCTTTCCCTCTTTATTTCAGGAACACTGCATCAATAGCAATCCCCACCGCATCTTACGTATCCCTGGCCCATTACTGATCTTAACACAGCAACTCAAACCTGTATGATTTCCTCAAGATACTTCATTCTGCAATTGCCTTGACCTCAGCATATGGCCACCTGAGACAACTTATACATTTAGATATGGCAAGCGAAGACCCAGATAGTTCATCCAGTGCTTTACAGGCTAGCCCAAGGAGGCAGAAATTATCACTGATTAAAGCTATTTTCTTTCCCTGCAAGAAGAGCTAGGAAGCTGGTATGTGCCTATAATCTCAGCGCTCAGAAGGTTGAGGCAGGCAGAAAGTAAGGTCCAGGCCAGACGGGGATGTAGTGGCAAGATCCAGGCCATGAAAGCGAAAAACAGGGTCCCAATAGATGGCTCAGCAGTTAAGGGCTCTTCCAGAGTACTCAAGTTTGGTTCCCTGCATCTATGTCTGGTGGCTCACATTAATCTGTGATTATACACTTCCAGAGGATCTGATACCTGCTACCACTTGTACCTGCACACGTGTGGCAAACACACACATACACACACACACATACACACACAGACACACTAATAAAATCAAAAGTAAATCTTAAGAAGAAAACCAAAAGTGGATAGGATTTTTTAAAATCTTAGTTCCTAAAATAAAGCAATGGTGTTTAATTTTAACGTCGCGGACATAAGATGACTAAAGGGGTGTGTCATGGTAAATTTGGAAGCGGGTGGAGTTTTTTCGAGAAAGAAAACAGCTCAGCTACAGCTAATAACAGTCCAGCTTCATAGTCAGCCTTTCCCAGAATGCTCTGCTGCACCTGCCAGGTCAGAGTCTTCTCACGTTAGTAAATGTCGCATAACTCCACATGCTTCCTAAACAGCCACACACACAGACTGCCACAAAATGCTTCGCAGTTTAAATCTCTGTGTCTTAAGTGCTGTTTCCCTCTTTTTTTCCCCTTTTCCTAATTTGGATGTATTTTTAGTAGGTTAAACAAATATTTTCAAGATATTGACTCTACTGAACTATGAGAAATGAGGGTATAACAAAAAAAAGTTTGCGGAAGTTTATTACTTTTCTATTGCTGTAATTAACATCAGGACCAGCGCCACCTAAAAAAGGACGAGAATCTACAGTGAGGGAACACAGGTGGCAGACATGGGGGCTGGAGCTGAAAGTTCATTCTGGTTCTAACCACAAGCAGGTAGCGGAGAGGAGAGCACGGATCTTAAAACTCTCTCCAAGCCTGCCTCCAATGCCATCATTCCTCCAACAAGGAATTGCCCCCAAACAGTGCCATCAAGTGAGGACCACTTATTCAAATGCCTGGATATACAGTGGTTGTTTCCCATTCAGGCCATCCCAGTAATTGCAGGCAATGATGATGGCCTCGCATTTCTAGCCAAGCGGTGGTGGCAAGGGCCAGCCATAAGGACACAGAGAAAACAGTGTTTCCTTTGTAGGTGCAGAGAGAAAGAGACTCGCTGTTACTAGGCACCACCAAATAGACTAGAAACCGCCAGCTTTTCTTAGTGTCAGCAGCCCCAGGCTTTACTTCCCACTTTCATGGACATCAGCAACTGTATCCATGGTGCATACTACGGCTGGCGTTACTTTTAGTGGCTTTATGGTTTGCGGGAGGGAGGAAGAACTGAACCCCTGGCTTCCTCGTACCGGATAGGCACCTTCTGCCACTAGACCACATTCAGAGCCTTAACATTAGACTTCATGAAGCTGAGACAGGAGAGAGGATCCTTCCCTCCTACAGTGAGCAAGCAAATGGAACCAGAGCATTGGACGAGCCATCAGAAAGTCTTGACTTTAAACCTTTACTCTGAACATTATTTTTTAATGAGAAGATCTAGGCCCAGAAAATGCCCAGTTGTTGTAAATTTTGGCTTAGTTGTTGCAATTAGATTTAAATGCATACATCCAAAAGTAAAGGCTAGGGCTTTACCTCAGACCAGAGTTAATGACTGTGCTTAAAAGGACAGGTGTAGCGATTGCTGGCCACAGCTAGATTTTTACAGTAAATGTTACCAGAGAATTAGAGGCATCCTGCTCTCCAGCAAGTGGTATAAGGGACAAAAGAGATGAGACCTGTATCCTCGAAACACTTCCTATCTAGCAGTCTTTGGCTATGGGTAGGATTATGGGACTTACTAGGCTCAACACTGTGCATGTCTAAACCTAATTCTAACTTGCTCTGCTTCTCTTCTGATTCCACTGCCATGGAATGCCCCCCCCCCACACACACAGGCAAAGGAAGAAAGCCATTAGAGAACAGAATTACGTGGACATGCCGGTCAAGTAACCTAGGGATTTCGTGAAACAGAAGTCAGCTTCTTGTGAAATATTTTTTTCTGTTATTCTTTCCCAGCGGTCACATAACGTATGTTCCTACACATGTGTGCCACGACTAGAAGCTGAGGCGTTCATGTGGAGAAAGGAAAGGGATACAGGCTCGATGGGTCTAAAGTAGGACCATTTGGGACATCTTGTTTCCCAAGGACTGAAAATGGCCCTGGTCTACACTGCCGTACTGACTCACACATTAGACAGGATCTGTGTGGAACAGATCCGTGAACATAATCGTGTGATATTGTGGACACAACCACTGTGTCTGCTGGTGACCAGCAAAGGCAAGGCAGGCAACCGAGGACTGGGTCTGTAAGAGAACGGCACATGTGGACCCTAGAGCTGATGGTTTGTGCATAGAGTGACCTGAGGAAGAAAAGACTTCTGTACGACTCAACCAATGTCCTTAGACCCACGGGACAGCAGTGCTGTTTCTGTCCCAGCCCAGTAGACTGGCCTGGGCTTCGCTGAGTTAGAGGAAAAGATCCCGTGTTTCAGTTAGGGTTCCACGACCCATCACCCTGAGCCAATGTGCTCAGCACGTCTTCACTTTGCCCCAGATTCATTCTATTCAAAGGGATTTTTACAAGTTGGAAAGCCAGTTGTGCTATTTATGTTGAATTTTATGAGGAAGCCTCATAGTTATGCTTTAGTGTGGTGATTTTTTTTTGGAAAATTATTACTGATCAAATCCACAGTGTGGTCTTAGACGTCATTATTCATTAGGATAAGATTCCATCACAGGTACAGGACTTCACTGCCCATTTAATATCGAATGACTTCTAGAAGGTTCTAGAAAAAAATTAATCTATTTTTCAGATTAATTTAACATCTAGTATATTTAAACAAATGATAATTCTGATGCATGCTGTAATTATTTTCATTACAGAAAAAAATTTAAAACTACCTATGATCATGTTCATGTTCAGATTACATGAAGAAGTTCCTGGAAATAATGAAATATAGGCATAATAGATTCAAAATACTGTAATGTATCCCCGGCGTAGGCTGGGGCTGGGTCTCTTTGGGTGCTGGAAGAAGTGAATAAGAACTATTGATAACTGAAAAGTCTTCTATCCTATTATATTAGCAAGGTAATAGTAGGAAATCATTCAGTGTTAATGGTAACATGACTGCTATGTCGTCTGCACTTTCTGCCGAGTGCTGATCAGTGTGTTAGGTCTCATAATGCTGTCCCTGCAAGAGAGAACCTTAATCCAGTTTTTTCAGATGGCACCCCATCTCTATGGAATTGTAAAAAAAAAAAAATATCTGCTCAGATCTCTGTAGTTAGTTAAGCGGGGAAACCAAGACTTTCAGAAAAGCTATATTCTTCTGGCTTCACATTCAGTCAAATAAAACAGTCTTGATTACAGATCTTTCATTTTATAGTGCGTGTAAGTGGTGAAGCCTGTATTTCACGAAATGCAAACGTGACGTGGAGATTAGTTCTATAATTCGATGCTTAGCATCGCTGCTAAAAGCTTGACACACGGAGACAACCACAGATAAAGACAGTGTGCTCTGGGTTGTTCTAAAAGTCACCTCAGAGAGGGGAAAGATAAAGCCATGGAAAATCACACTCGACCGGACTCCAACTACCCTAGTTGTTCACAATTGATTGCGTGCTGTGCAACCACAGAGATAAATTAGAACCCGGGACACTGCAACAGCAAAGTGGCTTAGATGTCAGACAGACACTCTGCCTGTTTTTATCTCTCCGTTGTAACCCATAGCTTAGAGAGGCTGAAATGACATTGAGCTGTTTTTCTCTATGGTGATTTATGGCCTATAGAGTACATTTGTAAGAGCTGATGTCACGTTTTATGTATCTGAAGGTGTCAGCTCCCTGACTTATATCTCAAGATTCTGCCCTTGAATCAATAGAATGGAGTGATTTCCATTTCTTAAAAGTGACTTTTCCCATGTCGTAAAAGACATGTAGTGAGTATTGGTGATTATCCTGCTGTCCTGAAACGCGTCTTCCTGTTCTCGCTTTCGGTATACACCAGGATGCTGATCCTCACTTTGTGGCTCTGAAGGGAACGTGCACGCGTCCAATGAGCTGACCACATTTGCGTTTAAGCACATTAAAAAATATTTGCCTTTCATGGCAGACCTGGCTGTCCAAAGTCTGAGATGGATTGAGCACAAGAAAATACATCAGGGTTTCCATAATAAAATTTACTCTCTGAAAGTCCACATGTACGTTATTCATCCCATATTTCAAATTGATTTTCATTTTACCATTTAGGGTGCAGTTACTGGCAGCCTCATCTTTTAAAAAGTCAAATTTGCATTTAAATAGAAACTGTTTCAATCATTTAGCATCTCAAAAATCTAAACATTTTATTCATTCTTCATTTTTTTTTCTTTCCTGCCTTTCATTGTTGAAGAAAGATTCCAGCACTGTGCTTTCCCATGATTGCCATGGATTCTGAGCTCCATCCATGGGCTACAGTGCCCTTCCTCCTCACTCTAGAAAGCCCCTCCCTGTGCTCGTGGACAGTGCATCCTGCCCAGGTGAGAACAGGGTGTGAGCCAGGATGGAGAGCTTCAGAGCCGACCAGTCTTGGGAACTCAGGGTTTTCTTCAATTCGATCTGAAAGAGAAAATTCAATTCTTGCTCAGTTATAAATAAGTCCACAAATGGGAAATACATGTCGAAAATGGTGGTAAATGAGTTGTTAGTTTCAAGGACACTGAAATAATGCAGCTGCGGGATTTTGCTACCCAGTTACAGTGTTTGTTACAGTTACTTCGGCGTTTGTTCTGACTGCTGTTGACTTAGAACAAATCAGAAGTATTTCATTTTGGAAGAAGATGAGCCCAAGGATCAGTTTTATCAAGGTGGAATTAGAGGCGTCCAGGTACCACATGCAAACACATCTAAGCATCGGTGCGACATAGGCTTCAGTGAAGAAGTAGAACTTTCCTCTCTCTCGTAGTTGAGACGTGTAGGTCCCTTTTCGCTCCTTTGAGACACCGTTTCCACCCATCAGACGCTGTCAAGGAAGGACACTGGCTGACTTGAGCTATGGTTTATTCATTCTGCAACTAAATTGCTTAAGTTGTGACTAATTTATCCCTGCCGAAAAAGATGAATTCATGTATCTTATTGACTGGTTTTGGTAGCTTATGAAATAAAAAAAATAAGTAATTTTCATTTACCTAATGCTATCATATATATACCAAGTAGTTAGGGGATGTTTTTAAATGTATGTTTCTCATTGTATACCTACAAAGTATAGTATTTCAAAATAAGTTGATTTTAAAATTTCTTAACAATGAAAAGCTATTTTTATAGAAAAACTGTTATTTATTTATTTATATGTTTCTCTTGTGAGAATTTTATTCCTTATTACTCTGCTCTTCAACTTGTAGTATATCATTTTGTGTCTTGACTGACATAGTTTTTTATTGCTTCCCGAATATAATAACAACTTCTGACAAAAAAACAGGCCAAAGTTACCTAAAAGAATAGGATTCTTAAGTCTCAGTTTCTTTTCTTCCATTAATGGGTCCATGTGTTTAAAGGTCTTTATTTTAACCTGCAAAGTCAGGTCTATCCTTTAAACCCACAGCTGCCTCTTAGGTGTCCCTGTGAGCTCCCAAGGACCAGCAAAAGGCACATACTGCCACGTATCTAGTCACGATCAGTCTGTCCGTTGAAGACGCAAGAGAAATGACGAATTGACTCAGACAGAAGTGAAGGAGACCAATGTCCAATGTCACATATCTCAGTCAAGACTATTTACACAAAGCAGGTGACGTCCTTTGTAAGTGCATTGGTCGATGTGAGCATAGCCATGTCGAGAACCCCATGCCTCAGGCCCACGGGAGTAATAAAACCGTTGAGGCTCAGAAGCACGGCAAAGCCTCCTTCTGGTCCAAGTACCAGTGTTTAAGAAGGGCTGGCTGGTGTGTGTTAGAACTTTCAACCAACGGCTGCTAGCTATAGCCGGAGACTACTTCCTCCTCTACAGACAACTCCTACTGAGATTAGCTACACCTGCCTCTCTGTTCAGCTGTAAACCATAAACCTTCCCCTGAATTCATATATATGTATATATATATATATATATATATATATATATATATATAGTGATAAGGTTCCATATAAGGTGCTCTCCATCAGAATGAGCACACTTCATCAGATCCCAGCTTTCTCTTCATGTGTCTGTGTGTCTGTCCTTTCTTCATTCCCATAGTGCTCCAGTCATGTCGATCCCTGAGGCCAGGCAGAGCTTAGCATTATTAGTATATGATTAGAAGAAGAAATACCAAAGAGCTGTCAGGTGTCTTTTCTTGCTTACTCTGACATCTTAGCATCATGGTCTACATTGAAAACATAACACCCTGATATTTTCCCTAAGTGCCATAGCTAGGGTAAGCGCTTTGGTGCCATAATGGAGGTGAATAGCTGGGATTGAAGAAATGCAATGTTACTCTTGTAGATATTTAGCAGACTCGCTGCTACCTGAGACTGTTCAGGAGGGTTTGGGGTTTTGGTTTCATTTGTGCGGAGGCCACTATAATCACAAAAACCTTGCTCTCGTCACCCTATTGTGACTCCTTCTGGTGGACACTCTAAGTACATTAGCGGTAAGATGCATAGAAAGACAGACAAGCAGAGTAGGTAAGAACTCACCTTTCAGTCTCATAACTGAAGTGCTGGTTTGAGTTTAATTTCTTGAATTATTTCACATTTTCCTGAGCGATCTGAAGTTTTACTCTGAGAGTTGAGATGAATGACAAAACCGGACTTCTTTTCTGTGTGGTGTGGAGCTCTTTAACATGTGTGTCTGATACTGAGCGAACATTGCAACACAGAAGTCAAATGCAACCCATCCTCGACTCCCACTTCCTATAACCGAAACCACAAGAAGGATTGTCCCCCCAGTGATTTAATGACCTGGCTAAATTATAATACAGATTCTAATAAGAATTCCAAAGATTCTTAAGGACAATTTATATTGTTGGGTTGGTTGAAGGGTGTTTTAAGGAAAATTCTGGGGTCAGTTGTAAATCTTTTGGCCAGGTCAATGTGTAATGGCAGTTTTGCATGGCACCCAGCTCGTTTTCCCAGTGAACTTTAAATAATTTCCACGTAGCCTCTAGCACCTCCTTTCTCTCCCACGGGGTCTTCACTGTAATTATATTATTATTTCCAGAGTGTATAACCATAGACACAATTTTCCTTTCTTATCATTTTTTCCTTAATGTCATTCTCCCTTGCTGCCAGTCAATTTGGTTTTGCTTCATCGTCTAACCCTCAGCTAGTATCTGTAAGAGCGGAGTACTCACGCCCCTTCTTCTCACTTCCTCCAGACGGTGTCCCGCTAGTTAATCTGTGTGGAATAGATCTCTTTAGATCAAGTTCTCTTTCCTGGAAAAACAACAATTTAAAAAGATTCCTAATTGTTATAAAAGAAAGAGAAGAAAAAGTTACTAGGATTCAGGCTAAATAACGATTCTTATTTTACCTCAACTCTATTGTCTCAACTTCTGTCCTGACAGAATTCTAAGGAAATAATTTTAGGTTGCCTTAAGGTTTTTAAAATACATTTGTTTGTTTGTTTATTATTTTACATCCCAGCCACAGTTTCCCTTCCCCCCCTTCTCCCAGTCCCTCCCCCCACCTGCCTCTGTTCCCACCCCTTCCCTCCCACTCCTCTGTGTCTGTTTAAGAAAGGGCAGGTCTCCTGTTGAGTATCAACAAAACATGATGTATCAAGTTGCAGTAAGACTAAGTACCTCCTCACATATTAAGGATGGGCAAGGTGATCCAGTGTGAGGAGTAGGATCCTCAAAGCCCGTAAAAGACTTGGAGACAGCCCTTACTCCACTGGACCAAGCTACACAACTGTAACATATATTCAGAGAGCTTATGTCAGTCCCATACAGGCTCCCTGGTTGTAGGCTCAGCTTCTGTGAACCTCTCTGGGCCCAGGTTATTTGATTCTGTGGGTTTTTTTGGGGGGTGTCCTTGACCTCTTAGGTTCCTACAATCCTTATCTTCCTCTTCTGCAGGATTTCCTGAACTCCACCTAATGTTTGGCTGTGGGTCTGCGTCTGTTTCCATCAGTTGCTGGGTAACGCCTCTTGGATGACTATTGGGCTAGGTACCAATCTGGTCACAGGAAACAGCCAGTTCAGGCTATGCATTGGCCATTGCTAGGAATCTGACTTTTAAAATCAATCCAGCCTCATCTGTGACTATTAGATAAGATTCTATATGGATCTTACAAAATGGCTTGACTATGTCTTTTTGCACTGAAGGTGTTAGCAACTCATTCTAGTTTAAAAAGTCTAGTTTCTTTCTCTAGAAATTCTCCAGAGACAAGCACTTTGTCAGTTGGTTGTGAACCCCCCCCCCCCCATAGTGCTCCCTTTAAGGAGCACAGCGGCCTCTGCTGATGTGCTTTGCCTGCCTTTCACACACACAGAGGGCGCCTGGAACAGAAGGGCAGGACTCTGTCTCGTACCTTACCTCAGATGCGAGAACAAATATCTTTTTGTTCCATCCAAACTGCATATTCTGTTAAACCGTGCATAGTCATTGGCCTTAGCTGTTCCATACCTGTTTCTTCAAGGTCTACCATTTTCTCACAGTAATCTGGTCAATTCTTCTAACCCCTAGGTTTCAGTTTTTAGAACTTTTTCCACTTCTCAGTTTCCTTAATTTTTTATTCTTATTAATCAATCTGTAACTAACTGTGAATAATCAGTCACAATAACTCCCACTACTAATCAGTTGAAACTCCATATGAAATGAATGCCTGTTTCAAGCCAGAGTGCTTAAAGATTTTTTTTTTGAGACAAGATATTATTGTGTATCTCTGACTGAGCTAGAACTGTCTATCAGAACAGACTGCCACCCACTGTCAGAAATCCTTCTGCCCCTGCCTCCTGAGTGCTGGGATTAAAAGTATGTACAACTAACATTCATCCTATGCTTTGATTTTTTTCTCCTGCTCCGATCATGAGGAGTGTGTATATATATACTCTGTCCGAAGGATCAAAGATTCATATTTCATATGTTTTTAGATTTCCTCTATCTTTGATTTCAATGAACCAGATATTTGGGTTGTTTTAAAAAAAATCAGTTATTTTTTTTTCAGCCATGTCTCTAATCTCCAAAGCAAAAAGACATTGTTCCCTCTTCTGCTAGTCTGGTTTACCAGTGTGAAGGGAAAGAAGGAAAGAACAAAAACCCACTGTAACAATTGAAATTCGGTTTCTTTCCTCTTGCAGGGAATTATAGTCGCTCTTGGAAACCCTTGTCACCAACACAAATGTTTTCGTTTTAAAGCAAACATTTTGATTATAAACATGTTGCCAAAGAAAACATTTGGTGGGTCTCGGAAGCAACAGATTGAACTGAATTAATAAGAGAATTAGTAGCTGATGCTTTTAGAGTACTCTCTCAAAAGAACCCAGACTTTCGGCAGCTTGCGTCCTGCTCTGGATCCAGGCTATCATGCTGCAAAAGATCCAGTTCAGTCTCTGGACCTTCCTATTCAAAACCGAAAGTACTGTGAGTCAGCTCCAGGCTACCAGAAGCTGTGTGCATTGTGAGTTTCTCTCACAGGTGCCGGGTTTGGGGCAAACATACCCTCCAGGCTGCTAGAGATTAATAACAGCATGTATTAAAAATCTTACCTTATCATGTCACGGAGGTGAGACTAATCCTCGTTCTCATGTTCAATGAAACATTTTTGTATTAAATTAAATGTACATATTTACCCTTGATAATCTCATTAATATAATCAAAGTATTATATCTGCCATCATACTCTGCTTACGTAATATTTATGCCCCAGGAAGAAGTAATTTTGAGCTTTATACTTACAATGCACCGTCAATGGAGGGCCGGAAGAAGTCACTTGTAACGATTGATGGTCAACCAGCTGTGGTTCTGAAACTGTTTCGTCTCATTTATTTTGTAGTGCTAAGGATTTAATCCAGGACCCTGTGCAAGCTAGGCAACTGCTCTACCTCTGAAGTGCATTCTGAGCTTGAACCTTTATTTGTAAAAAATATACTCTGCATGCTCAGCAAGATATTGTCCTGGTGTCATCTGCAAATATGGCATGTCACATGAGGCAGACAAATAACTCACTTGCCTGGCATCTTTAAGCAGAGGCAGCCTGATGTACACAGGTGCCCAGCAGAAGGGGAGTCAGTGGATGTGCACAGATGTGCTGTCCCTGGCTGAAGCTCTAGACCTAATGACAGGCTCCAGAACTTTTCAAGTCTCGTCACGTCCTAGGGCCACAGACACGAGGCAGATGGGTCCGATGGTTGAAGAACTCGCTGCCTGTCAAGCTTTCTTCCTAAGAGTAATTTCTAATCCGTCCTTGCCCTTGCTTGCTCTGCTCTCAGAGCTACATCTAGAACCACAGACACTGTCAGCCCTTCACCAGGTGGCACAGTTCTTACCAGGCATCCTCCTGGGCCCGTGCAGGATGCAACTTCATCCTGTGGGTGTTTGGGGAGAGAGTTATGTTCAGGTCTGGGTATCATCAGGCCTACGCCTGTAGTAAGGCTGGTCTTCCAGTGTTTCTTTCCCGTGTGCTCTTCCCCCTGCTGTGAAGGTGGAGTTCTAGACACAGGCAAAGTGAGGCAGGGTGGAGACTGAGGTAGAGGGTGTAAGGACAGGGCAGTGGCAGGGATGAGGCTGAGATGGAAGCTACATGGGCAGGCAGGGTAGAAGCTGAGGTAAAGGTCACAACACCAGTCTCTGGAAGTGGCTGCTGCTAACTCCAGGGACTGCCATCACCATAAAGGACTAAGCTTTTGGAACTCTGGCATGACCAGTGTGGCTTTACTTAAACAAGCAAGAATAGTTTTTTAAAAGGGAACAAATGTGGGTATCATCTACCTATAAAGTTTATTTTATGTCATGATATTTGTTTCTAAGTAAAAAAGAATCTTATTTTCCTTGGAGACAGGTTGTCCCTATGTTTTCTTGGCTGCCCTTGAACTTTAAATTCTATTTGTACAGCCTTTTAAGTGCTGGGCTTAGGAGCAAGTGTCAACCATATATGGATGGCTCATCAGATATTTCTTTAAACTCATGAAAGTAAAAAACCAGTACTTCCTTATTAAGAAGTCAAATAACATTAGTGGCATTTTCTTCCTTCCTTCCTTCCTTCCTTCCTTCCTTCCTTCCTTCCTTCCTTCCTTCCTTCCTTCCTTCCTTCCTGTTCAATTACTTGGTTGTATTTTGCTTGTTTTGTTAAGTTCTCCATTTTCCAGCAAAGATTTCAAGAAAGAAACCTGGTCTGGGGTATAGCCTGATTGTATAACACATGCCAATCATAAAAGAGCCCTGAGTTCCACCCTTAGCCCTGGGAGGGAAACTGGAGATAGGTTGGGGGTTCCGGGAGAAGACAGAAGATGGAGGCAAAGGTGACATGATCTGTGTGAAGGGGGTGGAATCTGGGTGACTGGGAGAGAAGGGGTTATGAGCTTGATGCTGCTGTTAAGAAATGATACCCCTGCGCGAGAGAACGCTTAAAATTGAACTTAGAAATTGTATTTGCACCCAGCTATTCCTGCCTCAGTCATTCCACAGCCTCCACCTCTGCTTGCCTTCTTAGTGTGGGAGGAGGATGGGAGGCCTCATGGGGAAGACAGAGAAGAGGCCCTTAGGCAGTCTAAACCTGGAAATGGGTGCTGGTGTGTGGAGCACTTTCAGGAGAGAATGCATTCCTTCCTTCTCGTTCTTTAGGACTAAGGAGAGGGGAAATGTGCTTGTCAGAAAGAGTAAAACTGCGGTAAAAATTACAATGTTCCAACTGGATGAGGAATAGATTTCCATATTTATTGAGTAAGGGGAGAATGGGAATACCAACCAGATGAAATGTGGCCTCTGAGACAAGTAAATTAAAACACTCCCCAGTCCCAGGAAAAGCCCCACTGCAAACAACTGCTTTTTACTCTATCCCATTACCGAGTGAGTCACCTCAGGTTTGAAATGACACCGAGTAATGGAAATGATATTTTCCCTGTTGGTAAGGATTCATTCAGGCAAGTGCATCCTTCATAGCTGTGCAGAATGCTAACGGGTATGTTTTGTGACAGAAAACATGACCAGCACAGGAAGGGATGGGTCTGATTCTTGTCCTCCAATCCACCATGTTTTTGCCACCTAAAATGAACTTATTCACTTTTCCATTTTGGCCATAATCAGTTTTGTGTGTGTCCATAGCTCTATTGTTTAAGTCAGGTGCTTCGGTCAACTGTGTCAAGCAAAGGGATGTTGAGATCTTTACAAACAGAGCATTTGTGCTGCTGTCCTTTAGTTTTGAGTCTATTTGATATCAATAGTAAGTACCACTCGTGGTTATATTAAAACACAAGATGGTTCTCACGTTTCATGCTTAGTCTGGCTTTTAAAGATACCATAGTTCATCTGATTGCAGTTTGCTGGTCTTAAGCATAAGTTTAGAAGAAGTTTTGTGTATTAGAACTCAATTTTATATTTGAGAAATTGAAATAGAAACTTAATCTTTGGGAACTAAGTCCCAGCCCTCTGTGAAATGAAGGAAGTTCTTGTTTGGACTTCAATTATGAATACTAAGAAGAAGAAAAAAAGAAAGACTAAATTGGCACTTGTAAGAAATGCCAACCACTTGGACTTATATCTCTAATTATAGAGATGGCAATTATTCTTTCCTTGGTAATTAAATAAATGAAGTACCGGAGGATGGTAGGCATGATAAAAAAAAAAACTAAAACAAATTTAAATAAACCTTGCTTATGAAGTTAAAATATATAGATATAAAGACATATTCCCCGTCATTGAGGAGCCAGTTGTCTCTCGGTATGGATGGCTTTGTATCTACTTATAGAATAGAAGTGTGAGGTATAAAGTTATGTAACACGGCATGATGCCTAGGGACTGTGGCTCTGGAAGATAGGAGAATGCAAGAAAGAGGTCGATGAACGTGACCTGGGAGAGGTAGGGAGCCATCAGCTCTTCTCCACTTCTGACCCAGCTTTGGCCTGTGAAGCCATTTGTCAGGGAATAAGACCCGGACAAAAAGGGAAAACTGACAGCTTCCTTCAAAGCAACCAAGTTTGGGGCCACCTCTGAGTGATTAAGTGGTGCCTTAGGAGTTTGGCTTGATTTATGTCTACTTTAAATTTCATGTCTTTGCATCCCGTATGTGCTCTTACAGCTACAACACAGCCTGCCACAGCATCCCTGCCTCAATGGGCTTGGAGTGACCTAGGGAGTTCAGTTGAGTCAGGGCAGAAACACTAAATTCTATACTGCAGAACCCGTCCTACCACAGAGTCTGTGTTTAAAATGGGTTAACAGGATCTAGTCTTTAATTAAAACAATAAAATAAAAAGAAAAGGATAAAAAGAAATGTGTGTGTGTGCATATATGCACATTCACCTATGGAAGGCACAGTCTGTGAACGCTGACTTTACTGACCTTCGTGGAAATGAGTGTGTGCTCCTCCGTGACACACGTCCTCATGTGCAGTTTGGAAAGGATTCTTCTGCATTCTCCCCCACCCCATATACTTTAGCGATTCTTCTTCCAGAGCTGCAGTTTCTCAACCACAATCTTTACACCTCTGAAAAGAGGGTTGTTGGAATGTGTCTTCCTAAAGGGCTGACCACCAAGAGAGGTCATTTCTCAATGTCTACCTTTGTGCCTTCTGACTGCTCCATTCTTCATTCAGGTCTCTAAAAATCGCAGATACACGTTAGCAAGCAAACGTGGATCTTGGTTACTATAGGCTGTGTTCTATTTTTGAAAACTCTTTCCATAGGTAGACTGTTTTGTGAAATCTATGCTTAGGGACTACTTTGCTACCATGGCAACTTATCACCAGCCAGGCACAGAACCTCCATCTCGGTATTACAGAGGAAGTGTGGTAAGAAGCCTTTCCCCTTAGGTCATCATAGATCATACCAGGCTTGTCAGATGCATATACAGATGTTTGTCATTGACATCCTAAGGGTACAAAGCGTATGTAAGAGCACACTTAGTGTCTTAAGAGCAAGGATGGTGACCCTAAGTTTGAAGTGCTTCTCAAATTATCCTCCTGCTCTGTCCCTAGCCCTGACCTGAGGACAAGATGCTACTGGCCTCAGAACCCCATCTTCTCTCCCTCCAAGTGATATCCCTCTTCTCGTTTTCTCTCAGAAGAGAATTGGCCTCCGCTTAGGCATTCCATTTCTCTCTGTAATGACTCCGCTGCTTCTGCCCCTTGCATGCGAGTTGGGCTTCCTCCATCTATTCCTACTCAGTTCTTTAGCTATCCTGGGAGCATATGGCAGGCTCACCTTGCTACTGCTTCTGGTGGAATCTTACAGTAATGACTTATTAGGACCCGCAGAAGCCAGGGAGCCTGGGGAGTGGATCTAGCTATTGCTGTCCCTGACCACACGCCTGACATCCCAGATGACACCAAACTTGAATGGATACCAACTGCTTTCTGTTAATGGTTAGCTCTGGACATGAGTTTCTGGGTCTCTCACACCCAAGGTCCTCAATGCTGGTCTTTCACCATCCTGTCAACGCACAGATCCCTCTCATAGGTTCTAGTTCCAGACTGTGGGCCTAGTTCTTGTTCTCATCGAACAGGGTTCTGGCTCCCTTCTCTATTTAGGATCCAAAGACAGGCCATCATCCCATAGTAAGAATTCTCCAGTGCAAGAACACCTTCGGTATCCAGCAGAAGGGTTTGCAGATGAATGTAGTAACAGAAACAGCAAAGAATATTTCCCCATAATTTACCAACACTTCATCTTCAGACTTTTATTTCTAAATAAAGACAGTGAAAAATGTCAGGCTGTTAGTCGTGACCAAAGTGCTAGTTCAGTGGCTTGAAAGCCAGCAACAACAGCAAAGTGAAGAGGCACACGAGACAGCTCAGTCGGCATAGCGCTGGCAGGAGGACACAGCCTATCTCTGGACTGTAGGATGGGAGGGAGGGAGGGAGGGAGGGAGGGAGGGAGGGAGGGAGGGAGGGAGGGAGGGAGGGAGGGAGGAAAGAAGGAAGGAAGAAAGAGAGAGAGAGAGAAAGGAAGGAAAAAGGAAGGAAGGGGAGGAGAAAAGGAGAGAGAGAAAGGAAAGAATGAATGAACAAATGAATGAACTGGGCTTCAGATAAACTGATCCCAAGTCTTGCTAACAGTCCAGTCTAATCGAGTTGGCAAGTTTCAGAGTTAGCGAGAGACCTTCTTTCATGAATAGGTAGTATAGCAAAACAAGAACTTAGATTACACCAAGGAACGCTACCTGAGTTTATCCCCTGGACGTCATGTATCTGAGTGCACACACAGAGATCTACATAGGCGTGTGCAAGCACAAACACACACAAAAGATGGTAGTATTTAATTCAAGATGTTTTTACCCCAGAAGAGAAAGTTTTTAAATATTTAGTAACAACATTTAGAAGTGTTTGCAAGTTTTTTCCTTGAGAAGAAACTACCACTGTTCTCTAAAGAGGCTATCACTGAAGATTGGTGTTGTAAGTTTAGAATTTTACAGAGAGTAGGTGACCCTGAATCCATCTGGGAGAGAAAAAAACAAAACAAAAATTAAAACAGAGTTTGCTACCAAGGTCCCCAAATAATGTTATCAGTTTAAGAAATGCATGGGTTTTATTTTGCTTTTTCTGAGCTGGGGGTTGATTGAGCCTATGTTATTGTGAATCTTGAGACATGCCCTGACACCCAGCTAAGCATCTGTGTGTGTGTGGGTGTGCTTCGGAAGGCCAAAAAAAAAGTCTTTTACTGCAGCTAAATGAGGGATTCCTGCTCACTGGAGAGGAAGACATTCTGGGCCACTATAGGAGAGGAAAAAAGAAAGGAGTAAGCACAATGTTACAATGCTTCCCGTTGGAACAGCCAGATGGTTCCTACCTGTAGCAACCATCGTGTACAGACTGACCAAGACATCAAGGTAGCCATCATGTGGCGGCCTCCTGGCTGTCAGCCAAGGCTAGAGTCCCTGTGGGTATGGCATCTGTGCTGGAACGGGTCTGTTTCTTGCAGGCTCCAATTGCCACCCTCGGACTTGCTTTCGTTACATTTCCGAAAACAACTATTTTTCCATAAACTACAAAGTCTCGGCTGGCAGCCTACGTAGCAAAGACAGATCGCCTGAGGTTGCTCGGGGACTTTTCCTTTCATCTTTGCCCAGAGCCAGCACAGCCTGCCAGGTACAACTAGCGTAACAAGGGCTGCAACTTGAGCCCCTTGCTGCCAGCCCTGCCAGCTGATCTGTGCCTCCTGCAGCAGCTGCTCTCCAGTGAGGGCTGCAGTGGGAATGAGGACGCTGCTCTCAGGGACTGCAGCCTGCAAGCGCCCTGGCCCTCCTTAAGCTGCAAGATGCATCCTCTTCCCAAGCATCTGCTTGTGACCTCAACACATGGTAGAGGAGCTTTTGCAGATGAATCCATTGCTGGAGATGAAACACCTGCATCGAAGTAAGGAGAGAACCCAGGCGGTACCAGAGTGTGGGCCTCGATGTCTCTTTGGAATTATTTCTACAGATCTTATTTGTTGAACTTTGACAAGGGTTGAGAGAGCTTAGAAACCATTGTTGTCAAGCATGTCCTGGTGAACATTTTTTTAAGCCAGGAAGAAAAGATAGACTTTGCAAATGAAAGATACAGTTTTTAACAAAATGACGTTTTTGTGGATAGCGGGCGGGTTATGGTTCAGAAAACAGTGATGAGGAGCAGCCCGGCAGTGGGAGTTTGCTGAAGGCTTTGTTGGCAGGTAGTGTACTCAGTGTTCCCTAAGTTAAGTTCCCCTGTTGCCACCATAATGAAACACTTAAGACAAGTCGATTTCATGGAGTGAGTGTTGACTTTGGCTCAGGGTTTCAGAGGTCTCAGCCTCCATTTGCACGGCCTCCTTACCTTAGGGCTTTGTGACAGGCACCATAATTGATAAATACACACCTTGCGGTGGCTGGAAGCAGAAAGGGGAAGACGCTGGCTCCCGATATTGCTTTCAGGAGCATTCGTCCAACAACCTAACTTCCTCCCTCGAGGTCCGTGTCTGACAGGTTCCCCCATCCCCTAATGGTAGGACAAGGTAATGACCAAGCATTTGATGGAGGATTCTGGGACACAAACTTAAGAGTCAGTGAAGGCCTTGTTGGGTGTCTCTGAGAAAGTGCACCATTGTGAACATGGACAGTCAGACTTCCGCCTTTGCTTTGTGGGATGGGGTAAGTCTCTCTTTTCTAGCTGGAAGGCCAGCCTTAGTTTTCTTCCTGATTGGGTTCTGAGTTAGCAAATTTCCTTCAGACAATTTGGACTTGAAACTATGAAGCATCTCTGTGGTTTGGAGATAGATCAATGGGATGGACGTAAATATGTATACTTTGGGACATGCCACACGAATTTGAGTCTAACGGCACACCCTACCTCCATATCCATGGATAATGTTTCACGTGATCTTTTATGGGGATTTGTTGGAAATGCTCTCCATTTTTTAAAGCCCTGAATACATTTCAGATTAAAAACAAATAAACTGTCAGACAAAGGAATTCCTATTGAGAGTGTGAAAGCCACTGCTGTTCTGTCTAAAGGAACAGCCAGTGAACATGTCCGGCTTTGCCACTGACCCCTATGTGGACAGAGGAAACTGGAAGGGTGTCCTGAGTGTTAGAAGCCTTGCATCTGCTCAGTTGCAGACCTCGCTGATGAATGGCTTAGAGATGCATTGCCAAGCTGTGAAAAAGGAGAACCATAGTCTGTAGGATGCTCCAACGGGCCTTCTGCTACCAGCCTAGTCCCGACTGGTGCTAGTCTGTGTTTTATCCACATGACAGAATGGTAGCATTGAAGGTGAATAAGGATAGACGGCAGGGCCTTTCACACACAGTTATAGACAAGAAAGACCTCAAGGGGGATGAGTGCTTTCTTTGGTTCTCTAATCAAGAGGCCAAAAAACCAACTGCAGATGATGCAAGCAAAAATTAACATGCAGAAGAAGGGTCCCAAAGTAGTTCATGGAATCCAGAAAATACAACAAGTCCTGGGAAGACAGGCTTGCATTGAGATCACAACCAGAAAGTTAGAGCACAAAGTCTAGACATCAGCCTTTCTGAGCTCTCAGCTCTTTATCTGGCTGGTATAGGATTCAGGCCTCCTCTTTTTTCTTCTCTTCCTTCCCGTTCCCTTCTCCCTTTCTTTCTATTGGAAGTGGATACCTAACCCCAAGCCTTCCCTGCTATAGCAGCACTTGACCACTGAACCCACCAGCCATTATTTTACAGTTTATTTTGAGGGAGTGTCTCATGGGGTGTTGAAGCTGACCTTGAAATCATCCTGTCCCCAAGGCTGCTCTGAAACTTGCCATTCTCCTGCCTCAGAGGCCAAGTAATAGCAAGTAGCTGAGATTACAAAGCTGTGTCACTGGACCTGGGTGTAGGCTGGGTCTTTATGTGCTCTCCGTCTCTGCTTCCTCATTTTGAAAACAGCAGATAAAACTAACACCTACATTATAAGGTCTTCATACTATGATGTATTAAGAGTTGAATGTGACATGGTTAATTTAAACCATGGGAGCCAGTGAAAGAGTTCGCTGTATCTGGGACTCATTGCCAAGGACTTTGTGTCTCTGAGGCAAATCTGATTGGTCTGGCCTCTGCCTATCCTTGATGTGGAAACAAACTGATGCTGTTGTCTTGAAGTATGGATAATGTCCTTAAGGCTGACGCAGCTCCTACGGGGTCTGTTACCTTTTGGGGGGTTGGTTATGACCCTACTAGCCACACTGTACTTCTGTCTTTCTGACTACAAATAGATGAATGGTTACAGAACATTTTGCTTGAAAACAGTTTATGTTAATAACCAACACATTGTCAAATACAGCTAATGGGAATACGCTTAATTTTCCCCCTCCACAGAAGCACCAAAGCTCTTGCAGCTCTAATATTAGGCGGGCCTAAGGAGATGCTGGGCCAACAGCATATGTTCTTTTGTTAACACTAGAGAAACAATGACGAATGCTGACATTTAGCTCATAAAAAAACATTCAAGGCATGGTGTGCAAAGCTGCAAGGAAATATACCAAATCTGGGCCACAGCCTTGCATCAAGAGCACTCCTCCAGGTGCCTACCCTCATCTCAGCACCCACCTGGCCTCTGAGGAGTCCTAGGACTCCTGGGCAGACATGGGACAGACACGTCATTGCACCACACAGCCAGCATATCGAGAGAGTTACATTTTCTAAAGATTGACAATGCTTAATGTAGTTGGTCCCCAATTTTTAGTGGCTCAACTTAATGCTGTTTTTTGCTTAAACAAACAAACAAAATTCACAATCTATGGAACTGGACTTTATGTTTTAAGTTTCTCTCTGTTCTCGTCTTGAATATCCATAAAGCATACTGGCAGACTGGAAACTAGGGAATGCTGTAGTAAACTTGTTTTTTTTTTTTAAGTTGGGATTATTCCCCAGCATTGTGTCAGCCTTTCCCAAATTCACTGGTTCATTGTATCCATCCTTCCAAGATAATTTCTAATATCCGGAAGGCTCGATTTCCTAAGTCCCACTTGAAGGATTGTGCACCCTGATGACCAGGGATGGCCAGCTGGTCTCAACAGTTAGCCACAACTTTACAAGGCTTTTAGCCTGACCTCTCTGGAAAGTGTGCAAACTTCCTGAAAAGTGCAGGGTGATAGTGTCTGTGCAAGATCCAGAGCTGCTGTGCCACCTCCTTAGCTCTGTCCCTGTGGCCTAAAGGTAGCCTTGGAGGCGACAGAGATGAAGATGCATAGCTATGGTGATATAAAATATCAATCGAATCGGCAATCAGAAACACAGGTGGCAGGCCAGGCTGGATCCAACTGGTGGCGATAGTTTATGGGTCTCTAATCTAGATGAATTTATATGCTATGAATTCAGGCTTACTTTTTAGTCTGGGAGTATATAAAGCTCAATATAGGGCATATATATATATGAAGTGGCCATGTGAATTCATCGTCAGATAAAAGCATTTAAGATCAAAACTGAGCTTACTAAAGCTGGTCTTCTGAACTGAGTAATAATTCCAAGGTTGTGATCATTTGGATAGCTGCAAGTTGGTTGCCCAAGTTAAGGAGCCCCAGCATGATCCAAGGAGACACACAAACCCTCTAGTTCTAGTGGGAAACCCTGATTATTCCACAGCCTTTGAGCTGCCTCACTTCAGTCTTTGCAATGGTACAATTGTTAGGGTAGCTCATTATTTGGGCTTCTGCATCGCAGTTCATCCGAAGGTGCTGGGAGAGCTAACACCTGTGCATCATTGGCATTCTATTGGCCCTGCTGTTGCTAATCACACTGCATAGCCAATTAGATCAGTAGGGTTCTGGGTATTCCAAAGTAGGATTTCTGATCCTACTACCAAGGATGCGAGAAACCTAATTCTTTTGGCTTTTGCCATATCTGCATAAAAGGAAAAAGCCCTTCAAGGTGGGAGCAGAGATCTCTCTTAACATTCAGGGATGGGAAGGCATGAACGGCACGATTTGCCTGACTTCAAAGAAGTAAATCCAACCTCACTTCCACTGACCTGGTTTCTGGCACCTCGCCCCTGCCTGTTCTTCTGGTCATATGAGTGAGTGCTGAAATTGACCAATATCCTCACAGTTAAAGAAATCCCAGCCAGGCATCCTGGTGGAAACCTGTTATCTCACCTACCACTTGGCTGGTGGGGACAGAAGGAGCAGTTCAAGGCCATACTTGACTCTGTAGAGTTTTCAAAGACATTAGTGTTTAAGACATACTTGAGCTGCGTGAGAACCTGTCTTAAGACTCCAAAAGAAACAGAAAAAAAGGGGAATGGCACATCGTTTGCCTTTTCCTGTCCTTATTCATCTTTTCCCCTACTACTCAGGGCTGCCAGTGAGAGTATCATTTATTGGCTAATAAGTTGTCTGACAAGAGAGCCACTTTGTACCTAATTGTTTAGTTTATTTATGTATTATTGATGAATCAGGATGTGAACTCTGCTTCCCTCGGAGGCGTTTTGATAAATCTCTTGACTGTTGGGAAATGCTGAATTACCTGCAGGAGCGCAATGCATAGGCATGGCTTTTACGCTTTATCCCTAAAAGACCTTGGATATACAGTTGAACAGGGAGGAAGAAAATAGAACACATAATTCAGATTGCTCTTTGAGCTAAAATTTAAAAAAAAATAGATAGAAAGCATATTCCTCTACTGTCTTCCTGATTCCAGAGGTTCGGGCAATCCATACTGCTCTGAGTTATTTTGAACTGCATACAGGAAGCAGCAAACTGCATTCTCCCTTGATGTTCTGAGGCTTCAGTTACAACCGATGGACTCAGAAGGCAGAAACTTACGTCTGAGAATGTACAGAAAACCTCTCTCTAAGCCTGCCTTTGGTTCTCAGGCCACACCTTGGTGACGTCACCAGTGCTTGGCTGGGCTCTAATCCTGGTGAGGTCTTCCTCTTGCTTCCAAGGCTTTCTCTGATTAGCAAAACAGTAAGAACTTGGCTGAAGTGCTGGGTCCAGCCTGACTGTTTCCCCATCAGGAAATTTACATGATGAACCTTAAGTACTATGTTTATAAAGACTGGGGACAGTTTATAAATGAGCCATTGAAGTGTCCTGAAATGAAAATATGCCATTTATCATCATAAAGATTCATATTTGAGCAATAAGTAGATCCCATAAAATGTGGATCAACAGTCAGAATGTGTCCCTGGAAAGATGCATTGCCTAGATGGGTCCTTACAGAGCCTCTTGTTCTCTCAGGGGAAGAAAACCGAAGGCTTTGGCTAGGAGAGGGCCGCTAGGTAGCACCTCACACCTCTGATATCTGATACTTGATAATCAAGTCCCATTCAAAAAGACCAGCCAGAGAAGAGGCTCTGGGGACAGCTGATCTCTACCATAAAACCACATAACACATCATCCAACCTTAAAATTTGCTTTATATTTGCGTGTATGTGTGGTTCGCCTACATTTATGCCTGTGCACCTCTGAAGGCATGCAGTGCCCTCAGAGGCCAGAAGAGGGTGTCAGATCCACAGGGACTGGAGTACAGACAGTTGTGAGCTGCCATGTCGGTTGTAGGATTCACACCAGGGTTCTCTGTAAGAGTAGCAAGTGTTCTTAACCATGGGCCATTACTACACCCTCCTTATTTAACATTTTAATAATTTGTTAATTAAAAAATTTAGTTACCTATTAAAATCATAGTAAAATACACATAACAAAAATCTACCATCTTATTAATTTTTAAAGAGATATTTATTTTTATGCATTGGTGTTTTCTTGCATGCATATCTGTGTGAGGGTGTCAGATCCTCTGGAACAGGAGTTACAGACAGTTGAGAGCTGCCATGCAAATGCTGGAAGGAGAATCCTGGTCCTCTGGAGAGCAGCCAATGCTCTTAGCAAGTGAGCTATCGCTCCAGTCTTTATTTTACTCATTTTAAAAAGCACGGTCCAGTAGTGCTCAGTACATTCACATTGTTCGACAACCAGATTCTGGACCTTGCATGATTGACACTCTGCTCTTTAAACCGTGAACCCATTCTCTCCTCCTCAGGCTCCTGGTAACTGCCAAATACCTTTGTCTCCATAAATTTGGTTAGAAATGTCATATACGAAGTTGAGTATTGTTCTTTTAAGGTCTGTGAAGAATTTTGCTGGGCATAGCATTGAATCTGTAGATTGCTTTTGTTAAGATGGCTGTTTTTACTATGTTAATTCTACCTACCAAAGAGCATGGGAGATCTTTCCATTTTCTGGTGTCTTCTTCAATTTCTTTCTTCAAAGATTTAATGTTCTTATCATGTGGGTCTTCCACTTGTTAGGTTAGAGTTACTTCAAGATGTTTTGTGTTATGTGTGGCTATTGTGAAGGGTGATGTTTCTCTGATTTCTCTCTCAGCCCATTTGTCATCTGTGCAAAGGAGGGCTACTGATTTTTTTGGGTTAATCTTGTATCCTGCCACATTACATGTAAGTAGAACCCCATAGCATTTGACATTTTGTAACTGGCTTGTTTCACTGAGAAGAAGGTCCCCAAGTTTCACTCCTATTAAGCATGTGTTAGAATCTCTTTCATTTTGTGTCTGAGTCATATGTCCTTGCATTCCACATTTTGTGTAACTGTTTATCCATCCATGAACTCCTGAATTGTCTTTCCCTGTGGCTCTTATTCATACTGCTGCTATGACCATGTTGTTTATATGCATATATTCCACACAGTGCCTGCAATTATTTTTCCTTTCATTTCTTCTTTCTTTTCTAAATGTAGAAACATTTCTCGGTGTGGAGTGTATGTGTGTGGGGGGGGGGGTATGCTTGCCCATATGCTTCTTTCAGAGGTGCAGGAAGATGTCTGCTGGTTAGTTTTGGGTACCACTGTGTTTGCTTTTGTTCATTTCTCTTTCTTTGATGGGAAACGTCTCTAGTTTAAAATCATTTGTTGGCTATCTGCTATTTCTGAGTTGTTAGAATTTTCTTTACATTCTTCACATGATGTATTTAACATTTTCTCTCATATTGCTGACTGTGTTTATAAGAACATACAAGCTTATAGAATGATGTTATCTAATTGATGGTCTTTTCCTCTGTTACCCGTGATTTTTGAGGGAATCTACAAAGTCATTCCCAAATCCAGTGTTATCGCACGTACTTCAGTCACAATGGATTTTTTGCATTGATTTTTATGACTATTTTTTAAAATCCCATTTATCTTCACTATTCAATTCTTTAGCACTCTCTTGAGTTTTTCTCTTGAGAAAAATTCAGTTCGTCCTAGTACTGGCCATAAACTTAGGGAACACATAAAGATAGAACCATGTCTGTCATTCGTTTGTGGTGAAGGCGGTCTTTCAACTGATGGGCCAAATTGTCTTCCTGGGCATTTTGTTGACACGAAAGGAAATTTTTGGAATATATTGCTGTATCTGATTTTGAATATAGCATTGGTTTATCTAGCACTTAGAAAAGAGATGTAACAGTGTAGGGGGAAAATGCAAGTGATTATTTCCCTAGAGAACAAAACTCAGAAACATCCCCTGGAGCAAGAAGAAAGGCATATAGAGAAATGTCACCAAAACAGATTTGACATTCCGATGTGGATGGCTTAATTATTTTTCTTCATTTGACATTTGATTACGTGGATTTCTACAAACTTTCAGCGATTGATTTCAACAGCCACCGCTGATGTTTGTGGATTTGGCAGTATTGTGGTTTCACTTTTTCACAGAAGGAACTTGGCACAGAGAAAGCATGCCCACTTATTTGATATCCCATGCATTTAAGAGACAGAAACTACATTTAATCCAGACACAGAACTCTTTGCCAGTGTCTCTCAAAAGTGTGGCCCCTAGAACAGCAGGGGCCATACAGCCTGTGAACCTTCAAAGAATGGAAATTATCAGGCCCCATCTCTCTCCTGCTGACTCAGACACAGAGGAGTGTGGTCCAGCCATCTGTGTCTGACTCGACTCCCTGGGAGCTCTGCCTTCTGTCACGTATAGGAACCATCACTTTGCATAATGGCACATGCACAGGCACCGAGTTAGTCTTGAGACCCACCGGCTGACTTACAAGCAAATAGTTTGAGTGAGACACACACACATGTGTAGAGAAAGAGTTGACAATGTCATGGAAATATGGATACTTAATATGACGTCTTCTGGTTTTAGAAGAGAGTTAACTATCACTGTGATCTGAGGGTCAGGAAAGGATGCAGAAGAATGGTAGTGAAAATATGGGTACATTCAAATTAGAGCACCCACACGTATCAAGGTTGAGGCAAGAGCAGTGGTGATTTCACAGGGCATGGGGAGCAGCTTGGATTGGCAGCGGCACCAGCTTCACTAAGCAGGGAGTCAATGGCAAGAAACTTTGGAAACCAGAATTTATTTTTATTGACTTGGTAATGAGAAACTAGGATGTATATTTCTGATCAGGGAACCATGATGGAGGTTGAAATTTTAGAAGATTATTCTCATGATTAAGTTTGATTGATTGCATTAAGAGAAGCTGATAATGGCTATAGGGATACAGATCAGTAGTATTGTGTGGTTTTAGCATGTTTGAGGCCCTGGGTTCAGTGCCTAGCATAGAGGTATATATAAAGATGGAGATGAAGATGAAGATGCAAATACAGATGCAGATAGAGGAAAGAAACAGGACAGAAGTGATAGGGATGGGGGAGAGACAGGGCTTGTGGAAAATTAGATGACGATTTGCTAGGATGGCAACAGTCTAGACAAAAGGGAATAAAGGGCTGGGATTTTGCCAACTATCTGCTGCATATTAGTATATAAAGAAGAAAGAACAGTTCACAAGCTATTGAAGGGATTTAGGAAAAGGTGCCATTCCCCAAATACAAACAAGACCCAATATATAAGGAAGAAGAATTGAGCTATATACAGGCAGGTTGGGATTTTATCATGTCTATTTGCTGAAGATACTCAGGAAGGGGTGACAATAAAAATAGGAGGTGTCAAAGGTATCACTCCTCCAAAGAGGTCTCTGAAAGTCATCTTAGTTAAGAATGAGTCTCTTCTGAAAAGCTGGTGTGATAAGTCCTTTATCTGGGGGGAAGCTTTGTGTAAGGCCAAGCAATAGTGGCCTTGCAGAACCAACATGAGAGACCTTAGCAGGAAGGCCAACTAGGGGTTTTGGGTGAGAGAAAGAATGAGGAACAAATGTAAGGGATAAGGACACCAAATCAAGCCCTCAGAAGATGGGTGTGGTGTGAAAATGTGTTCAGCGGCATCTTTTGGCAATACTGTGATGCTGGGAGAAATGATTGAAGCCGTAGTTGCATGCAGTCATCAGTTGACAGTCTGTGTGTGAAAAAAAAAAGAAGAAGATTCCAAGACTTTTGGGCGCATAGGAGGTAAAGAAAGTTAAGCAACAACTCATCTGGCACACCGGTTGAGGAAAGGTGCAAGAGAAGTATTAGAATGGGAGAAGAATGCACCCCTGAAGCTAAAATTAGGGAGCAGAAAAAAGATTTTGGGTTCAAACAAAATTTTGAGACTTGGAACAGAGTGGCCAGCTCATACAGGTAGACCTCTCAGGGCATTAAGAGAGTGTGTCATCCCCAGAGAGGTCATCTAGACAGGCCTTTCAAAGATCAGAGGAAATCTGGAATAGACCAAGTGGAACATGCGGTGGCAAATCAGTGGAAAGAGTGAGCAATGATATTTGGGCCACGACAAGAGTGGAAAACATGACTGCGAAGAAGAATTAATAAACTGAGCTTTTCGATGGCTTCTGGATGGTGTCTTTGAAGCAAAGATTGAGTATGAGAACGATATCAGGGACAGGAAAGATGCTAGAGTAAAAAAAGTAAGGAGAACAAACCCAGGGGGCCAGGAAGCAAAAGCAGAATGCCAAGGATGTTGAAAACAAGCTATGGACAGTCAATGGCTTCTAGAAAAAGGAAAACCAGTTTTTTAAGGTTGTGGCCCCTGAAAGATTTGCCATGCTCTAGTGTCCGGCCCCACACCCAAGATTATATGGAAAGCACAAACTGGACCTGACCGTAAAGACAAACCGAAAACATGGTCAGGAAGTTAGGGGTGGGATGTATCTGGGAAGAGTTTGGAGGAAGAATGGAGGCGGGGAACATGATCAGACACATTGTATGAAGTGCTCTGAGAATTAATAAAACACTGTGTGGGAAATCAAAGCACCAGGATTACAGAAGTTTCCTTGCAATAACCAACTCTAAAGTTCACCTCTCAGATCAAATGATCAAGGGCTAGGGAGAAGTGAGTTTAAAGACAATTAATTGAAAGGGCCGATTGAAGACTCCTGTGTGGATCCCAAAGAGGAGAAGGAGGAAGATGGGGAGTTCGATTCCAGGCAGGTAATTTGACAACAGAGGCCCTTCTCTTCTCATATGGCCTGTGGTCTGTACCTCCATCTCTGCTTTTCGGAAGTCCATACACAGGCATTGGTGAACACTAAGCAGCCGTACAATGTGAAGCGACTTTTGTAAATACCAGTGACAGAAATGTGGCAATCGAGAGCAGATGCAGAAAGATGAGGTGCTTTTAATAAAGAAGAGGTGTCAGCTTTGAGACATAACACAGGATAAGCCGAGGGTCATCTAGAAGAACCATTGAGAAGAGCAGCGGAACATTCTTCAGGCAAGACTCAGTCTTCAGCTCTTCCTGGAAACTCACAACTTGAAGGCGCTTGAGCATTGGCTGCATGAAGAAGGTATTAACAGAGATAAATTGTCAAAGCTGTTCTCTTTAATGGTGAATAAGAGTAAGCTTGAAGATGGGCGAAGCCAGATGGGCTAGACCCAATAAGCAGCTGGAAGACTTTAGAGCAAAGAGATTTAATTATCTTGGCCTTTTTTTTTCTCTGTGTGTTCTAAAGAATAGAAAAATGAGCTAGTGGAAAGATGGTGAAATAAGAAGTAAACCGTTGGATCCATTGTACAAAGAAACTCTCAGTCAATGGATAGCAAGAGTGAGGAAAGCATATAGCCAGGCTACTGCGGTTGAGCTTAGTTCTTTCTTCTCTCTCGTTCTTTCCTCCCTCCCTCCCTCCCTTTTTCCTTCCTTCCTTCCTTCCTTCCTTCCTTCCTTCCTTCCTTCCTTTGGCCATTGTTGTTTTTCCTAATACAGAATTTCATGGGTTCCAGGCTAGCCTTAAGCTTCTCCTATTCCTGCCTCTGCCTCCAGAAGGCTAGGATCACAGTCACCTGTCACCATGGCCAGTGGCGGTAGGTCCTGGAAACTGAACCCCGAGCTTTATACATAGTAGGTAAACACACAACCAACTGAGCAACATCTCCAGCTTGTATCTGGTTTTTCTTTTCTGAGACATAAAAATAGCACACGATCCCTGCCTAGTGTTGCCTCCACACCGACAGACACTGTGTAATATTTAGACCAGGTAGCATTTATATTTCCTCAGTCACTGGTTCTACGTGGTAACAATGCCTGGGCTCGTTTCTTGTTGCATAGAAAAGGCTAGAGCACATTTCACTGTCTCTAGGCTCTCCGCTGTGTAAGAGAATACCAAAACTCTTTTCTGCCTTCCTGTGATTTACTGTCTGCTGACCAGTCCCTCCCCATCACTCCTGCCTTCATCGATGATAAAGACAATCTTGCTCTCATCTCTGAGGTCCAGACTTGTAGGTGAGGTCATACCGTGTTTGTCTTCCTGTTTCTGGTCTACCTCAGTCACTCTCATGTCCCGGTGTTCTTATAAATGTCAAGGTCTGATCTTTTTATGGCTTCCTCATTTCCCATATGTACCTTGTTTTCCTTTATCCACTCATCAGCTGATGGACACTTAATTCCATTTAGTGGCTACCATGACCAGCGCTACAGTGAATGAAAGTAAGACATCTCTCCAGGAGGCTGACTTCATTTCCTAAATTCAAGTGTGTCTCCAGCATGTCGATTGCTGGGTCATGTGGTAAGCCCATTCATTGTACTTGATTTTAAGGAATAAAAGAGTAGAAAACAAAAGATTTAGCGTAGTCTTAAAACATCCTAAATGTGGCTACAATTCTAGCCTCGTACCTAGACTTTTTAGGCCACACATACCAGAGCTGCATAGGTAATCTCTGCCTCCTCACGGGACAGAGGGTGCCAGGCTATGGACCAGTACAGAGGCGAGATGCTCTACAGATACACCAGTGTCATTGACTTTCATATTTCCTTTGCAGACCTTACAGACTTTATATCCCAGGAGCCCAGGGCTATTGGCTTGAATAGTCTTTTTCTTATAAAATAATAGCTTTATTTACCATGAAATCCTCCTCCTCTCTGATAAGTAAATACTTGAATAGTTTTATATTAAAGCTATAGTAATGCACCCATCTAAAAATTCAATTTCAGAACAGTTTCATTATCTCAAATTTTTCTTTATAGCTTTGGTCAGTGTTGTTTTTCGTGTGTGTGTGTGTGTGTGTGTGTGTGTGTGTGTGTGTGTGTGCGCGCACACACGTATGAATGTAGCATGTGTGTGCCACAGTGCACACGTGGAGGTGGGGCGGGATTGATAATTAGTCCTAGCCTTCTACCTTGTTTAAAGGGGGTCTCTTGCTTGCCGTGACATGTACCAAGCTATCTGGCCCATGAGATCTTGGAAATTCTCCCCTTTCCCCTTCACATCTCTCCCTAGGAATACTAGCATCACACATAAGCATGACTGCATCAGGCTTTGAATCAGTTCTGGGGATCCAAACTCCAGTCCTCATGCCTGTGGGAGAGGGACTTTCCCCGCTGGACCATCTCCCCAGACCATATGTTTAATATATGGAATATGGCTGCATTTGGGAGAGTACTTCCAAGTAAGCTCCATTTACAGTGGGGATATGCTGACTCATTTGCTCCTTATATTCTGACCCGCAAATCAAAAGTGTGCTTTCCTCACTGTGCAAAGACTGACTATTGAACAAATTGTAAAAAGCAGACCAGGAGTGGCCGTCCTGCTTCGAGGCTACTGATCTAGGTCCCTGTGCTTGGCAGTCTTCTTTCCAATTCCTGCCAGCCATTTGAGAGCCAAGAGAAGGTCCCTGTGATTGTGTCTCCTCTTTCCAAACTTCACTTTACACTGTCAGTACAGATCTGAGACATGGCACCAATGCTAAAATACTAAGGTGTTTGCACAGTGCACATGGGAGATAATGAAAATTTTAAAGAATTTTCTGAAATCAGAGTCTTGGCAGTTATCTAGTAAAGAGAAAGTATTGTCTGGAGGTTTAAAGTATTAAGTCTGTTGTCCACATTCATCAGGCTCATAGGACAATAGCTGGTTCTCTACCCTGCTCTGTTCTGGATCCACATACCGGAAACACGAATGAAATTTTTATCCAAATTATGAAGTCGTTTGTGAACAGTTGAGACCTAGAATGACTGTGGGGGATAATTGGAAATATTCCTGGAAGTTCAGTGCAAGTGAGGCCAGCCCAAGAAATGACCACTGTGGATCGCCTCTGTGGATCCGCCCTCCGACCTCTTAATCCTTGTGAAATTTCCTATCTCGTTATATATGTTTAGAAAGGCATCATGTCAGATGAGCAGAGCATTAAAGGGGGTGTCATTCCCATAGCCTTTCCCTCCTATGGATTTATGAAAGTGTCCACAAGTACCCGGTGCCAGCAGGAGCTACGGCACGGAGGCAGAGGGCGAGGCCTCGTCCTCCTTTGCAGCCCCTGTCCCTGCTGGAGGCAGAGCTGGAAGGAGCGGCTGTGAAGAATTCTCTTAAGATAAGATGTGTAGGTGAAAACTATTTATGCCAAAAATCCCAGTCAGAGCTTTTTCCTAGACGACACCACAAGGGCAAACACGTGTTGTTCTCCATTGCTCAGAACCCATAGGCTGTGCACCACCCGCTGGGGCCCAGTGGGAACTGTGGGCTTAGCGTGGCAGCTGGTCAGTAGGCTGAGGGCTACTCCTGGGGAAGGTGCCGTTCACAGGATGGGTGCAGGTGTAGAAAGGCTTGGGAATCCTCAGTCCTTGCTGTATATAGTGCACTGACACCGTACACAAATAAGTTTTTAAAGCTATTTTAAAAGTGAAATATACATGAGAAATTTCACTTAAGAATGTTCAAACCCTTATGAACATAAAGTTGTTTATGTCCTCTGAGATCACCAGCGTACTCGGCCAGCAAATCCATAGTCTTTTTAAGGAAAACTGTCTAACCCATTTGAAAGTTTGCCCCAGAAGCCTAGAGAGTGCCTGAGAGGTTAAGATAGTGAAGAGAACTTGGATCAACCCTTCCCAGAATTCTTGTTGTCATTGTTTCTCTGAATACTCCTACCTGGTGGACCTTGTCCTTTGCTCAGACCAGTGTGACCATGGGCCCCCATCCTCACTTCTGGCTGTCTGCAAAGGGAGGGACCTGCACCTCCTCTATTTGCCAGAGGCCATCTAAAGGCTCCCTCGGTAGCCATGGGCACTTACTGCTGAGGTTCTCCTCTACCCACGCAGCACATGAACAGAACAAGTCTGCAACTGTAATGGTAATGTCACCTACAAGTTTAATTACAGCTGCAGAGACAGACGTGCTGCCTAAAGTCTGTAGAACACGCCATGAACCTGCTCTCCTAGGGGACACCTTGATATAGATTCTACTTCTGTAGAAAACTAGGAGAGGCTTTTTTTTCTTTAAAATGGAATCTCCACCCTCAGTACCGTTTATTACATACAAAATTTATGTATATTTTTATATGCACAACAGAAATGTTATATATAATAAGACCATCTGAAAATCCCTGGATAGTATGGCTTGGATTTAACTGGCTTTGTTTGCTGTAAGGCATTGCCCATTTTCAATATTTAACTGATAAACTTATGGGCTGCCATATGATGTTTCTATACGCCCAAACATTACATCATATCTGGGTAAACACAGCTATTTCCTAAAACATTTATCATTTTTCCATAGTGAAAACATTTAAAGGTCCCTTTATAGCTTATTAAAAACACACAGAATGCTATGGTTCTAAGTCACATTGCTATAGGCCTGCATGTCAGAAGCTCCTTTCTCCCAGCGATAGCTTCTGGCCCTTTAGTTGATCTGTCTCGTCCATTCCTCTGGCCTCTCTCCAGACTTCGATTCTCATCGTGCCATTCTCAAAACCAGTTTTCTTAGACTTTACATGTGAGTGAGATCAAGAGATACTTATCTTTTGTCTGCTTTTTATCACCAGTCCATCCGTGTTGTCACACATGATGGGGTTTTATCCTTTTTGTGACTAGGTAGCATTCCATAGTGGGCCACATTTTCTTCATTCAGTCCTAAGCTGATGGATGGTTTGGCTATTATGCATCCATTGCAATAAGCAGACAGAGCAACTGTCTTTTCGGGGCTTCGTTTTCTTTCTCCCTATGCCCAGGAATGGGATTTCTGGGGCACAAACTGTTCTAGCTTTGGTATTTTGAACAACCTGCATATTGTTTCCTATAAAGGCTGAACTAATATCCATTCTGACAAATGCTGTGTTCTCTTTTTATTACATATAAAATGAATATATTTTCCTCCACATCTTAGCATCTTTTCCTTTTGGTAGTAGCTATGCTAACTAAAGAGAAGTCCTGTCTCACTGTGGCCTTGGTGTACCTGTGTGCCAGGTTTAGTGGTATTGCCTACTTTCCGAAATACCTGTTGGCATGATTGCACATTTGAAACAGATTATAGTTTGGGGGAATGTTCACTTGTAAGAGCTGCTGGAAACAGCAGTGGCATTCCAGTTCTGTTTAGAAAATTGGTACAACCATCTACTTGGAATACTAATGACTTTAATGAAGATGCAGCATCTTGCAAACAAATGATTATATTTGTACAGGAAAGATTATAAATAGACTGCTAATTGACAGATTGCCAGTTTTTCCTAGAGCTCTTAGGTTTTAACCATGGCAAGTGACCACACTGTGTATCATTTGAAGAACTTGTTTTCTTATTCCCTATTTACTCAGAGTATCTCTAACTGCAATGTGCACGCAGCACACTGTCTGTCCATCTTGAAATGATGGACTATATATCTAAGACCCTCAAGGTTCTATCATTCTTTTGGGCAACATCCCCCAAAGACCTGAGACAGCTGCAGGCCAGGTGAGAGTTCTGTGGTTATACCATGTTGTTAGGACCGTGTCTACATGACTTTTCAGAATGACATATTGTCTCATCTAGAATGTGAGCGGCCACGCTTGTTCTTCACATGAGCCATTTCACGGTTCGTCCCGTCTTTCTTGTAGATTTGTCATCAAAATGACACAACCCACAAGCTGCTCAACATAGACCTTGCTTTCGCAGCAGCAACAACACTGTCTGCATGCGGCTAGACCATTCTTGGCAGTCTGTCTTGTGCACTGAAGAATATAGAGAACCCCAAACCCCAGTCTCCTAATTGTAAAAATACCCACATTCAGCAATCAAAAATACCTCTAGATATTACCAAATGTCAAATGCCCACCTCAGAGCAGAGTAGAATTATCTATGGAAGGTGTGAGTTGCATTGTATGCCCATCATAATATTTTTAATAAGCATTGATAAATCTATGAATAAGCAACTAAGATAATAATCAAAACAAAATTTATATTAAAAAGGGAAGAAAATACTAATCACTCTTAAATAGTGTTATCTTTTACATCATATTTTTAGTAAGTCTAACCCCCCAAAAATATCTGACTGAACACCATGTACAGTGGCTGCTAATGCAGAAAATATAAAGAGAAGTTACTGAGAAAAAAAGCAAAGGCTTGGAGCCTCATGATCACTTCTGTAAATGCATGTCCATAAACTCTTTCCCATCAACAGTCTAACAATGTGAAACGCACTGTTTAAAAACCACAGTTTACAGAGCACTTCAAGGTTGTGAAGTGTGTGTTGTGAGAAACACGTTAGCTTCTGGAAGCATGAATGCAGATGGACCTTCACACGTGTGGGGTCATTGCCTGGAAATGAAATGCAGCCGATATTATAAGAGACGGATTTTAAATAACCACTGTGAGCCTATTCCCTGCCCTGTGTCCAGAGAGCTTTGCTCCTAGATTATGTGAAATGAGAATTAGACACAATCCGGTGAGTTTGGAGGAAACATCTATGAGCTCTGAAGAAAGGGCAACATTGTTCTGCTTTTGAGAATAAAAATTCATTTTGATCATTTAATCTGCTCTACTGTTTAACTTTCATCCTGTTCTTACTTCAGTGTGTTTAACGTATTTGTTCAAGTTTAATGTCTCAAGTAACATAGAAGGATTTCTTGGAGACAAGTCTCATTAGACATATTTAAAATATGTGCATGCTGCCCAGAGCTGCTCAGAAGGCATTTCTAGCAAAAAGTCTGGAAACCACTTAATCTAACATTAATATTAATTTACTTAATGACTATAAAAATATATTATGTCAAAATCTTTCACAGCAAGTATGAGATGTGCTGGAGATATTAATAACGCATCTCTTCTTGCAGAGGTGAATAATAGAACAGAGACGGTTAGAGGTGATGTCGTTTCTTCTACTGTAGCAAGAGAAGAGTGGCCATTGAAGAGGGGCCACTGACCACTGAAATGCCTTGGAGTCCAGCTAGGTCATGTAATTGTCGACCTGGAACAGCAAATGGTCACTGAGTTCAATGGAATACAGGAACTGTTAGCTTGTGGGTTATTTCATGCCCCAAACTATTAAGCTATGAAAAATAAAATATATAGAAATCTATGCCCCCATATTGCACAACCACACTGAGGCACATACTCCTGTACTTTAGGGACAAACTACTTGGTGTCTTCGTTTTCAATGAAAATAAACTAGTTCGATGGATAAATTAGCTCTATGACTGAGACATGATGTATTTTGCTATGGAAGAGTAATATTTTCTGTTTACAAGAGAAGAGTTGCACAGGGTTTTGTCCTTCCAGACTTTCGTGGGTTTTTTTTAGCAGTGCACCTCAAAAGCTTTCCACAAGCATGGTTAGAAATTAGTTAAATATTAGCTGATTGAAAACTTATACGAGAAAAATATTTTGTGTACATGGGAAGTAAGTATGTGCAAGTTTGAATAACATGTTTAGCACACATCCTTACCACACATGCAGACCTGGAATGATCTCTGTGTTGTTATTGATCTCAGGACTTAATTATGAATTTTTTTCTTTCCCTACTTTTCCACTATCATTTAATGTTGGACTGGATTTGTATATATGGCAATAAGCTTAAGTCTACATATAATTTTCTGTATTAACGATATATTACAGACAAATTTAGGCACACTGAGTTGATTGTTTCTACCGCTTTCCTCTTATTAATGTTTCCTGTCACTAATGGAAACCGTTAAACAAGTTGGCCTGTGGGGAAGTCCCATGGTTACCACAACAGAACCCAGCTCATGTGGGTTTATAACTTCACAATTCGTAAATACATTTGCACATCTCATTTGAATCTGACAAAATCGCAGAAGGAAATTAGAATTTTCGCTCTCCATTCCAATGCCAATCTGATAGGAAACACCAGGCCCAGACTCCCATCTGGGTCTTTGGTTTCAGACATCTCCAAAATGACATCTCTCTGCATATCTGTCCTGTTATGCCATGCCTCCACATGGACAAGATCCCGAAATTACCCTTGAGTCACGTGGGAAAGGGAAAGAAGGAAGCACCATTGGTCTGCTGGTCCTATCAACTTGTCATGAGCATGTCTGTCATGGGCTTTAGTAAAGTGTTGGCTTTCAACTTCATGTTGAGTGTGAAATCACACAAACAGTTTGACCTGGAGCATCTTGGCCATCATCTGATCTCAGGCTAATGCCAGGATGAAGGAACTTGAAACCTGCTCAACTCTGTACCATAAAGTCTGTAACTGCTGTCTAAGCTTCTACAAAATGAGCTCCCTTCCAAAATATTCCAACCATAGAGTGCTTGGCGAAAGTTCATCTCATAAAAACCAGAAAACTGATATGCGATCTGGGTACCTTTGCTCCATGGCCCCAGAAGATCAGAAACCATGCATAAATGCTGTTTGGAAATTGTGTGTGCTAAACGAGCATCTGGTGGAGAAACGACAGGTCATTATCACAGTGCTATCTAGAAGTGCATGGATTATCACTTAATTTTGATGAGTCGCCATGGTCATCTTAGGTTTGAGTGTTAGCATCAAATAGGATTATCTTCCAGTCTCAATTTTTCCATAAAAGATGCTGTTCCAGAAATAAGACACAGGCAGCCAGCTGCCCCTCACTATAGAGTGAACAAGGCTTCAGGTGAAGAACACACAGTGCCTCACACAGGAGTTCCAATATCTGGGACAGTGTGACCCTGAC
The DNA here is from genome assembly GCF_037038515.1 of Microtus pennsylvanicus. Lineage (NCBI taxonomy): Eukaryota > Metazoa > Chordata > Mammalia > Rodentia > Cricetidae > Microtus > Microtus pennsylvanicus. The sequence goes on from NC_134581.1 coordinate 123,459,150, forward strand.
AAAGTATCAGGTTCTGCAAAGGGGAGGCTAAAATATTTAGGACATAGTCCCAAAAATGTGAAATGAGCGGGAGGATGAGTGAATGAATCTGTGGAATAGTTAGATCTTCTGCAAGGAGGGGACCATAGGGGACCTTCAGACTTTAGTTCAGAACACTTGTATGGAAGAGTCCCTGGGGAAAGGAAACCTGATATATAAAACTTAAGCAGAAGCACACACACACACACACACACACACACACACACACACACACACCACGCACGCACACACACAAATTCTATCTCCATTCAATTGTGGATAAAATCAAAGCAAGTCCCATTAGATCACAAGGTCATGAGCTCATCCAAGGAAATGGCAGCAATGTATGGAACCACATGATATTTGAAGATGTTAAAGGAAAACACACAATTTCACTCCTTTCCCTGACTTACTATCTCCCAAGCAGACGTATGTGGTCCTTAAGGGGTAAACCGAGCTGCCCGGAACCCAGAGACTTGGAGGGTTATTCTCCTGCAATCTTTAAAATGTCATCATGTTTTCGCTTAGAATAGAGGAACTCCAGACTCTAAAGCAATACCAAAATCAGTCTCTAGAAAGAAAAAAAGAGTGGCCAAAATGTGTCACGGTGGAGCCCGCTGCATTTCTCATTGGCCAGACTCTCCCTGGGTGCACCAACATGCAGTCCCACACCCACGCTGCTGGCAGATGGAAATATTTGAGTCCGTTCCTGTAATGTGATTGTCAACTCAATGCAAAGGCTGTTTGTCCGAGTCCTTCCTACAGAGAGATGAAACTCTCTGGCTCATAACCATGAACCTCCATAGATGCTCTTTAGAATCACTTTTCATCTCCAGATGATTCAATTGCTATTTGTCAGATGATGGAACTGTCTTTTGCTTAAGAGGGAAATGACCAGGCAGGAGCCAGCGCCCCATGCTGATTGCCTCCACGTGTCTCGTTCCTCACTAAGTAGAACTTAGGTTCTGGGGTAAACTTGGTGATAACTGAAGTAAGTTAGCTTAGTTAAATGCTGTCAGCAAGTTTGATGAGCTCCTCAAATGTTCCTTTCATAGATTCAGAAGCAATCGGCCTAACACAAGAAAAGGCCAGGGAACATTCTGAAGCAAGGATTTGGCTCTGGGCTCACTCAGAGCAGCTTAGTTTTACAGCTCCAAGCTTTATAGAATTTCAGAATTACGTAGGTATTTCCTAATGGGATGAGGCCACTGCGTGGTGTTGGGAACATTTGCTCCTTATTAGCTGCCACGGACAGTTTTTAGGTGCGTATTTTACAAGGATGTGTAAGCGTATCATGAGGGTTTTGATTGAATTGAATGACTTTTCATTAAACTCGGCAGAATAGCTAGGTAGTTCGGCTTTCCACACATTCTTTCCTTTCTGACACAATGAATAATGAAAATGGATCACTTGGTTTTGAAGGTTTGGGATAGATGATGCTTCTTCTTCTAGAAACTTGGACTTTGGGTATTAAATGGAGGAATGTTGTTCATGTGCAGGTAATCTCGTGCTCGTGTGTTCTACCTATGGACTTCCAAGGTGGTTTCTGTCTTTGCATACGAATGTAAGGGAGAACCAATCACTCTTACCCATAATAACATGGCAACAGAATAAACACTGGGTGAGATTAGCCCTGCAGACCAGTCACTTAGCCACTAGTGCCATTTGAAATTGCTTTAGGCCACCCTGTGGTGAATGCAAGCTCTCAGGTTAACAGTGGCAATGAAAGGCTTGGCATTCCCAACTGATGGGATAGAAGGTAATCTGGGAGGAGGAAAAGGGAACAAATCACACAGCATATACTCCCAAGCATCCCTGGCTCACTAGTTGTTGGGTGTGAGATCCATTTCCAGCAAGACACAGGAAACACAAGGGGCCTCTTCCTCCCTTGTCTAATAACCCTGCATCCAAGCCTTTGGATGCTGAGGCAGGGTCAGCTTCCTCTGGCCCCCACTCAGAAGCAGGGTCATTGCATGATAACCATGCCCCCTGAAATTTAGAGGCTTCTCCGTGAGACTCACACCACTGACATGATGTACTTACTACAAGACATGCTCTAGAGAAATGCCTGATAATGACAATCTCAGGTTTGGGCATTATCCATGCATCCCTAGGTAAATGTTTTCCCTAGGTAAAATGCTTTTCTCAGACAGAAAAGCAAGGAGGTTCGCGTGTGCCTTCAGAGCAGAAGGCAGGTTAAAAGCGGTGATAGAGTATTCTTTCTCTCCTACTCAATGCCATGCTGTGGATTCTTTACCACTCCAGTTCAAGTCACAGGAGCTGGAGGTGGCAGCGGTCCCTTTTCCAGTTCAGCTCTTGTAACCAGCTCTCCTACCATGTTATAGCTCACTGGAATCCCCAGCTCTGCTTGCATCCAGACAAAAAAGCAATAGGCTTGGACTTGCTGCCCAAAGTTATTTCTTTCATTACAATAAAGAAAGAAAGGAATGCAGCTTTCAATGTTGAACCAAATAATACAGAAATGGAAATTTTGCTTTGAAAACTATTCCTCCTTCTTATGATTAATATAATGGATTTCCTAAGAAATAGCATTTTAAGTCCTGTCAGTATTATACACATTTCCATTGTTAGTTTGTTTTGTTCCTACAGAAAACACATAGAAATGTGTGGATATTCGCTCATAGATAGAGTGTGGCACCTTTGCATGAATTCTTTGGAGGTCCCCCCCTATGTGTGTGTTTGTGTGTCCCTTCCTCCCCTGCTCCCCCTCCTTTATCAGCAGTTTTCTCATTTTTCTTTTGGTTGCCGTAAGAAAATATGCCATGTTCCAGGCTCATGTTCTTGCTCAGCTCTCTAATGTTCCTGTTTGGAGAGCCTGCCTTCCATTGCCCACTGGTGCTCCTCACTGACTAACTTCACACAGGACTAGATCCTGTTTGCTGTTTTTAAACAGACGAAATAATGACTACCTAGTTTGAAAGGCTCTTTGGGATTATAGGCTTGGTTAATATCCTCTAAAAACAATTTCCCAAAACTGTTGCAGAAGATTATAAATGACTTTTTATGTGATTGCATCCCCTGGTGCTTTGAAATGAAAGCACAATAAAGAATATAAAAGCGCTTGGTCAGAAAAGCTAATCTTGAGTTGATGCCATTTACATTTAGATTTAAAGAAGTCGGTCTATTTATTCCTTCAAACTTTGCTGCCGGTTTTAAATTGAGAAAGCATGGAAATTAAAAGCCCTAGTTTGGTCATATACATTGTGAAAAGTTTTAATGCCTAAATCCAGTTGATTTCCAAGAATTCTGACTGTGATAAACATAAGGCACGGGCAAATACAGTTAGTTATGTTTAATGAAACAACTTTATTGCGGTAATTACTAATAATCTAATAATGGTTATCTAATATGTGATCCATGTAGAGGGAATTGAGGCCATTAGAGTGTAATAATGTCCCCGCTGTGCCTCCAGATCTGCAGATCCACAAGTCCACATTACGCGTAAGACAGCCCCTGACTAACAACGGCTCAACTCAACGCTTTTTTCTTTGCCTTATGAGAATGAAGAAGTGATATGAACTCAGTAGACACCACAATCATAGTATTTGTTTAGCTAATGGTGCCAGGGCTAAAAACCAGGGCTTTGTGTATGCTAAGAGAGTGCTCTGTTCCTAAACAGCATCCCCAGCTCCCTAGTCCTAATTTTGAATATTGTAGTTTTTCTTGGGCTTGCAACATGCAATTCAATTCTCGCGGTGATACTGGGCAGCGACAGCAATTTCCAGCTCCCAGTCAGCCAGGCAATCACAGGCAGAAGCAATCAACACTCTGTAGAGCGTTCTGTTGCTAAGCTGGTATGTTTAGTAGGTTAGGTGTAGTCCCTGTATTTTTTCACTCACTTGACAATGATTTTATCAGGGCATAACTCCATTGCATGCTGTGGAACATCTGTAGTGGTCCAGTCCAATTCCCACCTTTTATGGGTAATAGAAAATAAAGCAGTATATCATAGTGGAAAGCTTTTCTGCTCAGAATCCAGACCTTGGTTCTATTCCCAGATGGTCCATGTGACTAACAAAGCATCTATTCCTCCCATCGTGATGTGAGAAATTCAGATAAATGTCTTCAGGGAGCTTTCCAAACCCAAAATTCTAGGACTCTCTGAGCTATAATTCTACTTCAAATGACAACTGGCCTTAAGCCCACAACATGGGATGCCTTTTAAGATGGCTGGAGTAGTGGGAAGCCTGCTGAGCCCCTGGCAACAGCTCCGGGACAGGGTGCGGTGAGCTATGAAAAGTCAGCCTGAGGGGGGGGAAATCTGGTTGGGATACCCTTGCCCTCTCCCCTTTCATCCAGGGTCCAATTGCAAGCCTTCAACCACAAGGAGATGGAGGAGGCCTCTTTGGACATGTACAGATTTTTGTTTTACAACTCATATGGAGGGAGCCTGCTTATACAGGGTCGGGCTCTTGGTTCCCAGCCAACCTATGTTTCTTATATTAAATACAGTCTTACAAATCAGAATATTAAGGAAGTGGAGACAGCATTTGAATGATGGTGTGCTTACCATTTCTGTACTTTTCTTCTTTTCCTCTTAAGGGTTCTGATTATAAATCAATCAGTTGTTCATGGGTATGTGCACACACACACATACACATGCCTATTTTCATATGTGTATCATACATATGTGTGTGCCTGTGGAGGCCGGAGGTCATTTTTATGTGTCCTTCCTCAGATGTCATCCACTTTACTGCTTAGACCCAGTCTTTCTCTGAGAGTTGGGGTTTACCAGTTAGGCTAGACAGGGATCTGCCCGTTTCCACCTCCACGAGTGGCAGGGACTCGAAGTTCATGCCACCACACTAGGCATTTGTGTGGGCACTGTAGACTAAACTCGGGTTCCCACGCTTGCACGGAAAGCTATCTCCCCAGTCCTTCAGCCAGTTGTAATCCACTGCAAACTTGAATGCTTCACCCTCAAAGCACTCATGAGGGCTACAGATGTAGCTCAGTGGTAGGAGTGTCCACGTCATGTCTAAGCCCTAGATTCCACTCAAGAACAAACAAGCAAGACTCCATTAAAACCTTGTCTGGAAACTGAATCTTCTTCCTCTCCTCCTCTCCTAAAATTGCTCTCACTTTCTTTGGGAAGATAATTTGTTTAATGACACAAGTATGATCTGAGTTTTGTTAATTAGATAATAAACATCTGTGATGTAATGCTGATTCTATGTTATGGGGTCCCAAAGAGTAACAGGAGTGTGTTCAGGTCACCCACTATCTAGTATAGCTCATCCCTAACCATGACACCGGCCCAGAAACCCAGACCTACTCAGGGGAGCCCATAGACTGAGCATGGCTGGCCCTGACTAATGGAATTAGTGGACCCTAGGAAATACTTCCAAATGTAGAAGGGAAGGGGAGTAACTTTATGGGTGATGGGAAGGCACAGGAGGTAAGTAGCATGGTGGGAAAGAGACCCAGGATCTGTCTGAGCAAAACAGCAAAACTCTCCTAGCAAACTAGGCCCTGGTCTCTAGAAAGCAAGTAAAGCGCCCCTAAGAACTGAGTGTTTATGTGTGCTCCGCTTTCCGGAAATACTGCATGTGTTCTTTACTCCTTAGCTTCCCCACTCTACCTCTTCTTCCCCGCTCCTCCCATAAAACAAGGTCTATCTGTATAGGCCAGGCTGGTCTTAAACCTCAAACAGGAGATCTTGTTGCTCCCAAGTACTGGGACAATAGATGTGCTGTTACAGTGTGCCCACAGAACATATGATCTGAAAGAGTTCTGGATAGTATGGTAGTAATAAAAGAGCCACCTGTGTTAACTGTTCTCTGGAGAAATAAAACCATTAAAAGATGTTATCTAGATAGATAGACAAACAGACATAGAGATTGATGATTGATAGATAAATGGATAGATAGGTAGATAGATAAATAATAGATAGATAGATAGATAGATAGATAGATAGATAGATAGATAGATAGATAGATAGATAGATGAGTGTGTGTGTGTGTGTGTGTGTGTGTGTGTGTGTGTGTGTGTGTGTAAGTGGGAGGGTTATAAGGAACTAACCCATAGAGTTAGAGGCTGAGTAACTGCAAAATCTACAATTAGCAAGTCTGAGAGAGCTATCAACAGGTTGAGACTTTAGAAAAGCCAGTGTTTCTGTTGACTGTGAAGGTGGGAAAACACTGGTGTGACATTTTAGCACCAGACTGGAGAAGTCAGGCCTTCAGGAGGTTGGATATGGCGCATGTACATTGGAGTGGTGTGCTTTGCTCAGGTCGCCTATTTAAATGTCATTATCCATAAGTACTCTCAGAGACACAGCCAGAAAAACATTTCCCCAGATCCTTGGGCACCCCAACACCCAGTCAGTTTAACTAACACAATTAACCACCAAAACCTCCATAGTCTTTTGAGGATGCAATGACATTCCAACAAGCTTAACACCAAACAGTCTTTTGGGGCATTAAAAAAAAAAAGGCACCTTGTTAGACCACGGAAATTCTGGGCAGTGTCTCAAAATTGTAGAGATACAGGTTAAATAGCCCTTATCTGAAATCTTGAGGTGACAGGTGTTCCAAATTTCCTATTTTTTTCAAATTTTAGACTGTGTGTATGTGTGTGTCTGTGTGCCTGCATGTCTGTGTGTCTATGTGAGAGAGGTGACCTAAATGTACACAAGACACATTTTATTTATCTATATATCCATAATCAAAATGCAACTTCATATACTGTTTTTAGTATGCCTGCATTATTTTGACTGTAGAAAAATGCATGGAGTTTGTACTTGAAACATCATGGTGGCACGTAAAACATCTTGTATTTAAAAGCAATTTGGCCTTGTAACTTCCAGATTTGGGCTACGCAGCCTGAAGTGCACCAGTCTGCAATAGTGCCATCTTCAGAACGGGTAGCTAGCTCACCATGCTGACTCAGAGTATGTTGACGTGCTCCGGTGGGTGAGGGCACGTGCCGGTCAGCCTTGACTTAATCCCAGACATAGCTCGCAGCAGCTCCATAGCTCAGCATCTGGTCTAACTGCTCTGTCCTTTTCTATGCTCCTTTACAATATTCAAGTACTAATAATAATAATACCTAACTCTTGGTAGTCGGAAGATTAAATTAGTTAATGCATAGCAGCGGACATGTGTGCAGGTAGAAGGGACATGGTATATACTGAAAAACTGACAATGTTGATAACTGCATACATTTTATTGTGAAATGCTATTTCAGCCTTGGCTCCAAAGCGCTTCACGTTGGTACATTTGGAGGGAACACCATCCAGAACAGTAACATGAACACATTCAATTAGCCCACACTTTGGATAAACTAAAACCAAAACTTCAAAGCTTTAGCTGGCTGGAGGCTGCTGCCAGATTTAGAAAATGAGTTTGAGAAGATGAGATAGAAAGTAACACATTCTCAAATATGCATGGGCCGCCGAGCGTCTGATTCACTTCGCTACTTCTGTTCCGTTTAGTTTGTCAGAGTCAAAAAACTGTCCACGTTTTAAGTGGTTCTTTGGCATCTTAACTTTGAAAACATTTGCAAACAAACCAGAGGACCCAGAGCAGGCCGTGCTGGAGAATTCCCCCACCAAACTCTTTGTCGGGATTTGAGTTGTTGGATGGTTGGGTGATTGGTCTTAGGGGAGCTCACCTGACCGATGGAGCGTCATCCTTTGGTAAGTTGCTAGGACTCAAGACTCCTGAACCCGTTGGCAGAGCAGCTGAGTGGCATAGCTCTTCTCTCTGCTTGTGCTAACTCTGGATTGCACAAACAACCGTGTCATTCGATAAAGGATTCTGTGACCTCGAGACAGGAGTGTGCACGATATGAGATGTGTTTATATGGTGGTACACGAAGAAATCCTTTCAGTCTTTGAGGTGAACCTGATGAGTGTTCCAGTGTCATTAGGGGGACTTTTACCACTGAATCTCTATTACTGAGTATAGCAGAGGCTCTGATGCATCTGTGGGGGCTTGTATAGCATTCTTAGAGGGCTAGTAACCCATAGGTGATAGATTAGCATGTCTCTGACTCATGGCTTTCTGTTCCTCTATCAGTTTGGTGGTATGTAAAAGGTTCCATGTTACCATTAACTTGTATTTCTATCAATGATCATTTCGTTTTGACAAGTGGATTCTCACATTTGCAAGTTCCTCTGTTTGAGAAGCCTGTCACTGAGCACATATCTACACCTAGCTTTGAAGCTGGCGATACTGGCCCATTTGATGATTACCTTAGGAAAAACCATACTTTAACTGAAGAGGAATACTTGCCTCATTTGCCAAGTGACTCAAGATAGACACAGATTGAATGGAGCGGTTCAAAGCCAGAGTCACCAAGGGCCCTGTGCATGTGGCTGTCCATGTTATGGCTTGTGTGATAGTTTTGCACCAGGGCTGCCCTGTGAATACCCTCCTCCTCCTCTCTTGTTCCTAACTTGCAAATATAAGGGTTAATTTGTATGCACTGGTCTGTTTGTACTCGTTCTATGTATTTGAAAAATTTCAGGAAAAGAAATTTGATCATGGTACCTGTATGTTATTGTTGGTTTTCTTTGTTATTCTTATACTCCGTTCTTCGCTGCGGTTATGGTGGCACATGCTTTCTTTGAATGCTACTATAAATTTAAAATGCTTTTCTAATCAAAAGGCTGTTAGAGGGAAGCCAGTTTTAGTCCATTATGAAACTCTGCAGTTTTTCTTTCCTGAGAGCTGAACTCAGAATGCACGGAGCTGTGCCTCCTTGTATTTTCCATTTATTTTTTTTCTTTCGGAAAGCATGCCGTTCATTTAATACTTCATTACAGCCCAACTGCAGTATGTATACACGGCGTGCAAAATGAGCCATTTTGTTTTAAAACAGATTGCAGATGAAAGGGAACCATTCATTTCTTGCTTGCTTGCTGTAATTACTAGAGCACTAATTACTCCAAATCACTGACACACAGGGTCAGGAAAGATGACAACAGAAACATCAAAGGAAAGATGTGGCCCACTTACTATGACAGATTTTTCATATTCTCAGCCATGTTGTTTTTTTTTTTTTTTAGTGGCTACTGTTTTCCAGTTTGATGGTGGGGAGGTGGGGGGCGGAGAAAGAAATACACATACACACAAACACACACACACACACAGTCAAGATTGCTCAATGTTTACTATTATTTTATTCGCAGTTTGACGGTGAGAACATGTATATGAGCATGACAGAGCCGAGCCAGGACTATGTGCCAGCCAGCCAGGTGGGTTAATTAATCTTCTCTGCCTTGTTTCAAATTGTAATTAAACAAATTCAAAGAGTTGCATTGCAAATGAGTAGCACTATCAGTAACTGCCGCAATCAGGAATAATCATAATTTATAAACAAAGCATTTAAGCCTTGTTTCCAGTTAATGAGATGGAGCTGATAAAACACCAGCTTTGGCATTTGTTGAGGGATGCTGCTACCTTGCTTCCCCTCCAGAATGGCGAGCAGCTGTTTTGCCAGCGTGAGCTTTCCCAAACAGTTGTGTTACCTTTAGGAAATAAAGTTGCTACAGGTGCAAGTTATTTGTGTTGCTGCCGGTGGATGAGTTTATCATTGGAAGCTACACATGCCACCAATAGCTTCAATTATCAACTGAGTGGGACCTTCTTCAAGCGTGCATATTGTTCATCACTGAGGTCCTACGGCTGCTGAGTCCTAGATGGCTGCTTTTAGGACTTTCGGGCGGGCTGGGGGGAGAATGGCTTTTAGGTCCCCGAGCACAAGCATGATTGAAATCTTTCAAGGGCACCTTTGTGTCCATTTCCCTGGGAAAGGTTGACAAGGTATTTAATCATGAGAAGTGACAGCGAAAGTGGAACGTGAATGTAAATGGTTACATTTATAAAAGTAAATGCTTGGCTATTTATTTTTAGATACTTAAAACCGGGCCCTCTAATCTGGAGAGGGCAGTTAAAGCAAAATTATAACTGCCCTAGGGTGCCAGGAGAGCACAGAATATCAGAACACTATAAGCAAAAATAAATAAGCGAATAAATGCGAGTGAGGAGAGTTCACAGGAGCATCGCATGGACATGAATCTATTTTTTTTTCTTCAATAGTAAAAATCACATTTGCCGGGGATTTCATATACCAGTCACTGAAAGCATGAACTCCCAGGTAGTAGTAGTTTTCAGTGCCTATTTATTGGCTTGAGTTTGTTTGACCACTGAGAGGAGAGGGGGTGCAAAGGGCCTATGTACAGCAGCGTTTTCTTTCATGGTGGTTGTCAGAAAACGTAGCCTAGTGCACAGAGTAGGAGGGCTGCCTGTGAGCGAGTGTCTTCTGCTTCCCTAACAACAGGCATGCACACTTCCATGAACTCAGCATTTAGTTAGGAGTCATTATGACCACTGCCATGTCTGACAGACATTCTAGACGCTCCACTATATGGTCCAACCATAAAGGTCATCATGATGTTCAGAGACCCAGACTCTGCCGACTCCCACACTATCGAGGACATCGGTGCATGCACCTCTCTGAAAGGCACGCTTTGCATGCAGAATCCTTCCTTCCCTGAATTCCTGCCGCTAAATACCCTCCAGGACCCATAGGTAGTTCTGAATAGGACTGTTTGATTAAAAAATGAAAAATGTTACTATTAATTTGCTTCTAACCATCAATCCCAAAACTGTACTGACAAGTTTAGTATTACTATTAGATTAAAGCAAGCCAGTACCATCTCTTTGGGCCTTTAGGGTTTTGAAGTGTGAAGGCTAATTGAATTTGTTTGAAACAGTAGAAACACAAACTCAATAAATGATTACTGTTATAAGGCAGCTGCTCGCTCGCAGAGAATCATTATGTCCGTCTTAAGGAGTTTTGGATAAAGAATGGCAACTTCAGAATATCTGCATCTTTTCAATTCAGCTCCTTAGAGTTCTAAATTTGACTACAGTGCGGAATATTAATTCCTTTCTAAAATCAAACCACCAGCACTGTTTTTCATAATGTTTTGGTCAGGAGTTCGTAAGACTATTTCCAATGCGGTGATTGTTTATAATAAAGGAATAAAGAGATGTAAATAATTCTGTGCTTCCTAAAGATATGGCGGCTTAGTGAGCCAGCAGCAAGGTATTTCTGTGTAAACAATGCAGAGTGTATGCACGTGCTTTGCTTTGTTTTACATTTGAAAATGAGTTCTTTTGAGAGTTAGACTAATGAAAGGTAATACAAATGAACTTCACAAATTACCCGAGTCAAAAGGCCTTTGGTAAACTTTGCACTTAATATTCTTTTTGTTTCCTGCAATATACTGTGTTCAAGAATTCATTACCCGTTCTTTTGGGGGAATTTCAATCAAGGTATCCTTGAGGCAACCATAAATAAGATCTCAGTCATCCTGGAGGAAAGCAAAGAGTTTTGTTCCGTTTCCTGCCTCACATCAAACAGCTGCACAGCTTAGTCGTCCCGGACAACTCTGCTCATGGCTGCACTCAACATTTTAATTCCTGTTCAGTTTTCAGCTCAGTGCCTGCTGTGGAACGTACGGACTAGGTTGCTAAGTAGCAGCATATGGAAAAGGGTTTTTGCTGCAATGCTTCTGCAAGCATACAGCATAATCCTTAACTTGAGAAGATTTTTATAGAAAGCCTAGGCTGGAACTGCTCCAGAAATGAAAGAACCCTGTAAAAATTAATGATATTCTTTTAGACAGTCTCAAAGGGCTCCTTGCCCTATCTGCCAAGTGCACTCCCTACCTCTTAAACTAGTGTATACAGACCCTTAAAATGTTTTGCATATGGTTTGGTAATTGATAGGCAGGTTTTAAATGGAATACACCAGGATAATAAGACTGACGAGTATGTAATAAAAGCCCATAACACCGCCATTGCACCCTGACACCATGCTTGCAAAACTGACTATTTTCTGCTCTAGCAGGTGTAGCCGTTCTGGGCACTTGGGCTATTCACCTTGTTTTAACCTGGAATATAATCATCCGAACCCTGTCTGAAGGGACCACGTTGCTAGATAGTGCATGATCTTGCAGGATCAGGGTTGTCCAATTTGAGAGAAAGTGTGAAGAGACTATAGGAGAGCCAGATGAGAAGGGGACAGAAGTCCCTCAGAGCCCTCAGCCTTCTTGCCACCCCTGAGTGAGACAACGGAGTTAGACTAAGATACCAGAGTGGACATGTAGAGAGAACAAGTCAGGAGATGGAGCTTGAAGACCATCATTATCATCCTTGAGATCTCCCAAGTGAGTGGATGCTATCCTTGCCACACACATAGATAAGGGCTCCTCTGTGATGGTGGCCACACTCATCCTTGCAACCATTTTTATGTATATGAGCCCCATATCTTGCTGCATATCGTAAATAGATATAACAATATCTATTTAGAATTTATCTAGACTATTATGCCAGAAAGCATAGCATGGTGGTGGGGAGCTGGGCTTCCTGCCTGAACAGGATTTCCATCAGAACCTTCCATCAGGCATCTAGGCTCCACCGTCTGTGCTGCCCTGCTTATGGCTCACCATGTTAAGTTCTTCTCTCTGGGTCCCAGCAGCAGTGCAGCGCCTTCCATTGCTTCTCAGATGTGTCTTAAGATGCCAGCGACCTTCTAAATTAAGGACATCACAGGGATGAGTATCATCTGGTTTTCTTCATCAGTGCTCTCTGTGGCCCCTGAGATAGCTTATTCTTGGGTGTATGTCATGGCTTCCCGTTCTTTCTTCTTCTGCAATAACAGGAATCTTTGTCACAGCAACTTGTTGCTGTTTGTAATTAACAATCCCATAGCCCTGTGGCCACTTGACTCTTTAAGTTCATTGTTGCACCAATGTTTTCTCAAACCTGTTCTTAGAATGATGTTCTAAACTTTGCAGGCACGCCAATGACTATTTTGTAATTTATGCTTTCCCAATGAGAAAACACTCTAGATCAGAGTATAAATGAGGTATGGCAAAAAGAGCATAGAAAGGGTAGTAGTGTTTTTAAGAGTATTTTTAAAGAAAAAAATCCTTTAACATGGGCCATAAAACATCCATGATTGTGTCATAAATTTGAACTACAGATTAGACCGATTGCTTTTAGATTGGTTCCTTTTGGAAATTTTTCTGAAGTAAACTTGACTTTTTGACCACTGGCCCAAGAAAATGATGAAGCTGCATGCATTGAGTAATCTAGTTAGCCCAACAGAGTCTGGCATCTTAGCAAGCACAGACTAGTTACTCAAACCAGTCCTCAATCCCACATCCACGTGATTACTGTGCAGTCCCTGAGGTATTCATTACAGACAAAATTGCTCCTGTTGCCTCGCATACAAGCTGAGTTTTCAATGGGAAATGAAAGGATGCCTGGAAAAATAGGCCACCTAATTAAGTCAAACTACTCTAGCATTTGGCTTGACATCTTCATTACTCAAAATTTAAAAGATGCCTCACTTGAACACACAAGTTACTATTGTTTATGTTGTTTTCTTCCTAAATTGGCTTCTTACATGAAAGTCTGTTTCTCTTCATTATATCTTGAAATAGCTCACATATTTCTTCCACTTTATGAAAATGTCTTAATGGTTGTGTGGATACTGAATACCAGCACCATACAAACAGACACTGTTGAACTCACGCTCGTTAAAGGTGCATCAGTTTTCTTGTGTATTTTCTGGAACACTTATGCACCAGCATGGTTAAACTTAAATTTATCGTCATTATTAATTACTATTTTATTTCATGATTACTTTGCAGACTGTTGGCTCTGTTAATTACAAATGACGATCCATGTGTGAAATACAAATTTCTTAAAAATGTAAATAGACCGTAAAATGGAGACTGAGCGCCATTTGTCCCAGGGAAGGGTTGTGTTTCAACCCTGCCAGCAGAGCTATTTCGGGAACATTTTAAAACATAAACACATGTGAAGCTCACCATCCCCTGATTGCCAGTTTCTACTCATTGACACTAATGAGGCTGCTGACAGGTTAAATGTTGTGTATCATATACATTTCCAAGCGGTGGGATTTGTGAATATAAGACTCATTTTTTACTTTCAGAAAATGAATGTTTGTTGCCGGGCATGCTGCAGCATTTCATTATAATTGTCTAATAGTCTGTTTTTTCAGGCATTAGGGAAATGCATCTCAAGTGATAAAAATTATGAAAACATGTGAATGGAACCGCATTAGTGGTAAAAACAGATCTCGGAAATGCCAGGCTCCATTTGGAGCTAGGTTGGCTCCATGGGGAGGGGGGACCTCCAGAGACTGGAAGCCTGGCAGGCAATGGGGGGGAGGCCTGTGCAATAGAACACAGCTGACCATCACACAAAGAATAGTTTGAAACTAATTCTTTGCCTTGTTCGCAGTTATACTTTGAATTTCTTTTTTTATAACACCTCGATGAGCCTGACCTTTTGTGTTCAAATGTGTGTTTATAGCACACTATTTTGGATCAGTCCTAATAAACTTGTCACCAAAGAATGCCTAAAAACATAGTGGCATTTCAGTCTCCGAACAGTAGTGTTGAGTCATGATGCCTGTGTGTGCCAACCGTTTCCAAGGCAATTAAAGTTTGTTCTAAACAATTACCAAAACCTTAATATGTCAAGTAGGAAAGATTATGTTCATGTTAGTACAAGAACAATGCCAAGGCCTGAGGGATTTTTTTTCCACTCACCCCAGATCTCTGGTTCTTTCTGTTGTCCCCTCACCTGCCACCCCAAACACCTTTCAGAAGTGTCAAGTTTCCCTCAGTAGTTTCAGTGCCTGGGTTTGGAAACACAACCAGCTACACTTCCCAGAAGCTCAAAGAGGTTTCACTTTAATTTTGATTTATTTCTGTATTTTTTTCTCTGCTTCATCTCACCTATCTGATTTAATAGTATGGATAGTTAAAATATTTAGTAGAATCCCTAAGAGGTTGGCTTCAGTTGGTGGCCTCAGAATGTGTTCTCCATACTGTCCTAGATGTCTGTTGGTTCTGGTTATTGATCTGTCACCAGGAAAGTGAAGTGACTGCTAAGATCAGCACCAAATTATTGAGATGGGATAGTTCACCAGATCTCTGTGGGTCACGGGTTGAGACCAACAATGAAAGCTTTTCTGGATACAGTGGGAAGGGCATTCTCCAAGAACTAAGCCTACTGTGAGTTCTTATTTCCTGAAATCATAAAGCAGAAAGGTTTTAGAGGGCATGAGGGTAAGGGGTGGCAGCTCTACACGGCACATGTTTTTGTGGGAAGCTGAACTCATCCTTATCCGTACTCAAAGGGGGTCTTTATTTCGGAAACCAGAAACTGGGGGATAGCCAGTTTCTCAGGGTCCATGCTTTTGTGAAGGCAGCTTAGTGGCTGTATAGCTGGTCATGTGAGCCTCTCTGAGGAGACAGCCACAAGCCTGGTCATCTTACTCAGCTACCATCCTGCTCCACTGAGGAGACAGTCACAAGGCTGGCCATCTTACTCGGCCGCCATCTTGTTTCATTCATTTGTCATCTATTTCTTATGCTCTGAAGCGGAGGATGAATTTTAGTAGGACATTTAAGTTTGCTGAAAGATTAAGTTAGTATGCCCCATCCTCATGTCAAGTATGAATTAGATTCATAAAACTAAAAGTGCTGCCAACTACCAAGTTCTGCCAGGGAAACTAAGGAAAAGCTTTACCAACATCTCCTTCTATCCTTATAACCGATCAAGGAGGCTGAGATAGATTGAGTGATGTGGAAAACACCGAAAAGTGAATCTGACGTGAACTCTTTGGGCTCGGGAAGGGTAGCCTCCATCTTTGCCCAATGAGGCTTCATTCAATTTTAAAATTCTGTCACTTGTTGGCATCTCAGCCTCAGTCCTTTTCCCCATGAAGAGAGCTGCACGGTGTCACATGTGTAGGGTGCTTAGAGAAACACTAGGTTGGATCAAATGAAACAATAGTTTCTTGAACTTTTTAAGCTACAGAGTCAGCAAATGCATCTCTGCTCACATATAAAAGTCTTATGTTTATGTAGGTGACTGTTTGCAGCATCTGGATTGGCTTGTCATGCATGGTGATTGCCCCCCCCCACTAGACAGTTGGTCTCTGCACCGCTGCAGGTACACACTGCAGACATGGGGACTGAAGCCCAGAAACCCTGCCAGATTTGCTCATTTTACACATACTTAGGAACAGGAGAAAGCCATAAGTTCTGGGTTTTTTTTTTTTTTACTTAATACGTTGACAAAATTTATTAGATTTCAACACACTATTTTAAACATGAAATTTTTTTAGCCCCCTGTGATTCCGTTTGAGCATAAACATAGAACTGTAGGATAGTCTAAGGAAATAAATAGATAGGATTCACTACAGTGATTCATAACAGGAAAATTGGGGAAAGTCTCGATAGTCAAAATTAAAGCCACATGAAATAAGTTACCGAACAATGAAATTATATACACAGATTTAAACAATGGTCTAACTGGTGTTCATTAGCAGTAGAACCCATTGGTGATCATCATATGTGAAAAGGTTGAATTACACAGTGTTGAAATAAATATATCTTACAGTTGTTGACTGCTTTCTCCTGAACCAGAGAGAGCATCACCCATAGCCTGTACATTCTTCCATTTTCTTATTTCACCATGACAATCTCTGCGTGAGCTAGTCGCCGTTGTCTCTAGTGTATAGTCTTAGAGCCTGAAAACTGAAGAAACAAAGTGGTGGTTCTTACTAAGAGGTGCTCGAAATTTGTGCCTGGCGCTTCTATCTCCTAAATCAGACCCCTGTGAAAGGATTTTTCCTAGTAAGAATGAAAACCAAGGTCAAAATGGAATATCAAGTGTGCAGTAGAAAGGCCCTGGACAGATGGACATTTCAGAGCTGTTCATCTTTTTCAAAACTTGGTCTACTTGGGCTATTTATATAAAACAATTTGTAAAATAAGATCTCTGGGTGTATCCACTCATAAGAATTAAAAAAGAAAACAGTTGAGGAAGTCTATGTTACATTTTATCTAGGATTATATATTAAACATTGAAACGAAATACTTCATTTAGCCCAGTAAACAGCAAACATGGAACAGTGGCCTGCTGCTGAAAATCAGGTATGGCCCTCACCGCGGTCTTGAAGCAATTCCTCAGCTTTGGCCGGCTTTCCCTCATGACCCACATGAGTAGAGGGTGCACACTTTTGTCAGGGAACTGGTTACTGTTTTCACATTTGTCTTCCCTTATTTATGACAACCACACCCCATAATTGGTTTTAAAATGTCCTCTAATATACTGTGAGGACACCCTAACAGGAAGCGATTCTCTTTCCAAGATCATTAATAAAGAATGGCAGAAGAAGCTCTTTGTTACCAGACAGATGTGGGTCAGGCAACTATGTCCCATGCACATCTGGTGTAAGTGCTGGTCTCGTGACTCCCAGAATGCTTGAAGGTCCAGTTTATTAATCTGACCTCAGCTCCCCAGTCCTAGCTCCTGGATTCTTGGGGTATGCTCAGGTTGACCCCATTTTCTAGATTCACACAGGTTTGCATCCTGGTTTCTTCTAACTAAGCTCTATTCTTACACCCCAGTGCCAGCAGAGGTCTGCTCTGGCTCCATACCACACTCTGCTTTGATTGGTGACATTGGTCTTGCCGGGGAAGGCCTTACTTTGAACCTCGTTGCAGCTGCCTGTTCAGGCCTGGGTCCACATCACAGTCCTCCCTCAGCACATTGAACAGAAAGATCTGATCAGCATGCCCTCTGGTCTGTGTAATCTGCACATAGCAACACTTTAACATTCTGGCGCACACAATTCCCCTTCCATTGCCTTCTGTGATCACCTAGTTTGACATTTCAAGCATATGGCCTTTACAGGGGACTTGGATTTCCTATTCTGCTTTCCAGTTTGCTCCTTCCTACAGACTGTTTTCTGATTTTTTTTTTGTAGTTCAACTTGCTCTTTGCAGAATATCTTTAACATCATAGTCATATTAGGCATTCAACAAACGTCTCTATACTCAATGAACATGAATTATCTATTTTTAACAAGGTTCTAAAAATTAATGAGCAAAACTAAAATAAATGTTATGCTTTCTGCCCCAAATTTTTTTTTGATAACTATTGGTTGAAAAATTAGTAGATTGTGTGTTTTTAAATGAAGATGATTTATGGCTATTGTCTAGCATGTGAAGAAAGAAAAAAGTTGTTTTCAGGATCATTGGCTTGGGCACATCAATGGCACTGTTGGACAATTCTTGCTGAGTGTTAAGATGATTTATGTAACAGACCAAGGCTTTCTACAGCAATACATTTTAGTCTCAAGCTATCAACCCTTGTTCATGCAGACACAAAGGAATCAGAAAAAGATCTAACTCTGGAGGTCTTCTCAAAAGAAATTAGAGATTTAACTGATGCTGTTCAAAGCCTTTGGGGAAAATCACCTCTGCATTGCAGGGTTTGAACTTCAGAATGTGTATGGAGAATGGTGGCGGGGGTGTTGAGTTTAGTTTTGGTTTTTGGAATTTTTTTCAGCTAAATTTCTCAGCTCACTTTGCTTTCCATTGATTTGTTTGAATCCTGCAGTGAGAATACTCAATAACAGAAGATAAAACATGTTTAAACATTGGCATTTTTCTGCCCTTGACTTTCAGGAATTACGTTACAGATTAAAAATTAAGGCATCCTGGATATGTTTGATGGCAGTAGTATTTATTTATCTTTCAAATAATGTTTTATATGAGAACCATATTTTACAGCACTCTAACTATAGCCATATTTTTGGTGTTTGCATGGCTGCATGAGTCCATCACATAATTTAAAGATGTGTACAAGATGCTATCTTTTGAATTCTTCTGAGTTATGGGACTTCTTGTCACCAGAGATTGAGTGCTATGCATAATGATTGCAATATGTGGTCAGGACCCACAAAATATAATGCCCCACTGGTAGAGATTAGATTTTTGGAAAGAGAAGAAAAGACAAAAAAACTACAAGAAACTCTTTATTATTTGTTTCTGGTCAGTATGAATGAACTCTCTCACTGGATGATATGAAAACCTGAAATCTCTATGGCCCAAACTAAAGTCAGCGTAATTAACATTCCACTTGCAGATGCAGTGATGTGGAATGGGAGGACAAAATAAAGACCAGGCTGTAGAAAAGGAAATGTGGGCTGCAGACGGAGAAAATAATGTAAACAGGAAACTCAGGGCATGGGGTCTGTAAAGCAGGGTGACTCATGAAGGGAGTACCGATGCAATTAAACAGTCAGGAGACTGAGACCTACGCATGATGTTGGCTTTAGTCAAATGGCTAAAATGGCCCCCGCAAGCAGATCCATCCAAAGCTAAGCAGAATGTTCCCTGGATTTTAGCTAACCCTGGTCTCTTTGGTTGTAGGCTTAGAATTGAACCCTTTCCTTAGCAATTTGCCTCTTTGCCAAAAATTGCCCCGGGAGACCCCCGACACACACCCCAAATCCAGGATACAACCAGGAGGCTGGCAATACATTGTTTGTGCATGGTTGGCGTGGCCGTTTGGGCTCACAAATGCTTCCACGTTTGGCCTGGATGGGAACGCAGCAGTTCCAGGGTGCATGGCTGCAGGGCTCCTTAAGGAACCAAGTTATTGGCTTTCCCGAGTAAGTCAGTCCCATCTTTTCAGTTTTCCTTGCACACTCTCTGCTCACTATGACTTTATTCTTTGATTTAAACACACGCTGTAGGGACTGGATAGACACCTCAGTTGGGCAAGGGCCTGTCACACAAGCATGAGGACATGAGTTCAATCCCCAGTCCCTATAAAGGCCAGGTGTAGGTCCCTATGCCTCTATTCCTAGAGCTGGGAAGATAGAGCCAGGAGAATCATGGGAGCTCCCTGGCCGAAAAGCCAACTCCGTAGGCAAGCTCTAAGTTTAGTGAGAGACCTTGTTTCCGAAACTAAGGTGACAGGGCTGGAGAGATGGTTCACACCTTAAGAGCACTGACTGCTGTCCCAGAGGACCCAGGATCAGTTCCTGACACCCACGTGACGGACAGCAAGCATCTGTAACTTTGTTCCCAAGTTATCTGATGCCCTCCTCTGGCACCCAGCATTTATCTATGGCCTGTACTAACACACACACACACACACACATGCACACACACACACACACACACAACACACACGCACATGCACACGTACTGCACATGCCCTGTGCACACAAACATGTGCCTACATCATAGACCCATATATGTTACTGGTGTGCATATACACATGCAAGCACACGCACGACAATAAAGACATGCAATCTAATTCCACTCAACTAAGTGTGAAACTTGATTTTGGCTGTTTGTTTAAATACACTAATATTTGTTTAAAAACAAATGGAGAAATATACATTTCTCCATTACCGGGTCTTATCAATGGCAAATAGATAGCAAGGCCTATATAATCTCAGTGTGTTAAACATCCAGCCCCCAACAGACTGTCTGGAAGTATTATTATTATAATAGTATATTTTTATTAGACATTCAGACATGACCCAGTCTAAGACACTTACAAATTTATTTAGCAACAGCCCCTTTCCAGGCACATTTTATCTGGAAAACATAAACTATTGGGCTTTTAATGTATGTTTTAAATGCTCCTAAAATCTATATGAACTGAGTTTCAAAATAGGCTCAAGAGGACTACAAAACTTGCTTCAGACACCAAACTCCTGAGTGCTCTAAAGACCCTAAAGGCAGACTTAACTGTTGAACTCCATAGCTGCAAGACTTTCCAACAGGTGGTGACTCTTTGTGGTCACTAAAGGAATCATTACCATTCGCAGCCCATCCAAGCCTCATCAGAGAACGAGGTGGCACTTTCTGGGTGAAATGGGCAGATACCACTTTTCCAGTTTTTTGGGGGAGCAGGGAGAAGCAGGGAGGAGACCAGAGAAAAATGTAGAGCTCAATAAAAATCAAAAAAATAAAAAAAAATAAAATGATTTGCAATAGCCACGGATCCTGGCTATTTACAACTACAAACATACTCTCTTGAAGAGGAGAACAGTTTAAAGTTGCTACTTTAATGCTTCAAACAATCCCCTTGAAGCCTAGTTCACTTGTTTTTCCAGAATTAACTGAGCCCTTCTAGTATGCCCTGTCCCAGCCCGCGCTCAGTGGTGGTTGGATTCTGCAGAACACAGTGAGGTTCAGCACCTGTATTGCCATGAGAGCTCCTTGTGTCTGTGAGCAGTGAAGAGCCTGCAATCAAGGGAGCTCTGAGTTCTTTTGCGTCACTGGATCATGGCAAATGTGCTTAGATTAGTTTATTTGCATGCCTGTTTCCAAATTACCTTTCATCAAGGCGAATTTCAACAGGAAAATGGAAAGTATAGGAATGCATTTTACCTCGCTGTCCCTGAGTACTTCCTTCTATTTATGGAGATGGTGATCAATGGCTTCCGTATTTGTAGGAAGCAAGGGAGGCAAATGGTTTAGATTCTGGCCTCTGATATGAGACTATAGATGCTAACCAAGAAGTCAGTACCACTTTGAAACTTTGTACCTATCTTTCTCTGCATTCTGCCCAAGGGAGCCTCCTAGTACATAGGATAAACTCTAAGGTAACCTCTATGTCAAGCTATTTTTTAAAAAGTAGCATTATTGCCTTATAGGAATATGGAGACCTTAGAAAGGATCACATGATCATTGTTCCTGGGAGGGTTGATTGCTTAGAATCCAGGCCACAATGGGAGGGGAAAACTAAGTGGGAAACAGAAAGGGACCATATTGATGAGTAAGTACTACATCTGGTCCTGTGTGCACAGGATGGCCTTACCTTAGTCTTACCAAGCTGGTCCTTCTGGAATGTTCTATTGCTGTGATCAGAATTCTCACTCCTTTCAGCAGACTCTGAAGATGGGGCTCAGACTTTCCATGACTTGACCTCAGGCTCCCTAGCTGTCACCCCAGGTGCCCTCACGACACTGAGAGAATTAGGTGCCAACAGTTCTGAGAGTCAGAGTTCATAAACTGTGTTATGAATTGTTTATGTTCTCTGGGATGGGAAAGAAGTCCCTTCCAGGCCAGGTCATGGGACACTCAGACACTGGACCCTGAAGTCACTCTGCCCAGACTCCCTTGGGCTGTTGCAGCCATCACTCTTCTCACAGGACAGTCTGACTGTTGGGCACGGTGTGAGGTGACTGTTGCCCTCTGTGCTATGAACTGCGCAGGGTAATCTTGGGTACAGAAGATAATCATTTAAGCCTGGGAAATAATTGAAATATATTCACAAGCTTCGTGCTTTGAAACACAGAGTTTCGCACTCATTCATTCATGAATGCATGCATTTGGTGATCTTCTTTTTTTATTCATTCAACAAATGCTAAATACCCATCCTAACAAGCACTCTCACGAATAAGAATTGAATCATGGGGGCTGGAGAGATGGCTCAGCCGTTAAGAGCATTGCCTGCTCTTCCAAAGGTCCTGAGTTCAATTCCCAGCAACCACATGGTGGCTCACAACCATCTGTAATGAGGTCTGGTGCCCTCTTCTGGCCTGCAGGCATACACGCAGACAGAATATTGTATATAATAATAAATAAATAAATGTTTTAAAAAAATAATTGAATCACACCCTATTGTGCTGTGTCCCTCCAAACTGGATGTAACAGAAATCTCACTTGTTAACACACCCCCAAGTCAGGTCTGGAATCAGAGTTACCTGCCTTGTCATAGAAGCCAGCACTGGAGATTCATTTCTATGTTCAAAAAAAAAAATACGTCTGCAGTTGCACTTCTAAAAACTCCTGGTACGTTCTGACGCTCAAAGAATTACAATGGTACTTTTATAGGGCATCAGTTACTCTCTAATAGGCTCGTGGCAAATAACCACATCACGGCTTCAGATGTAAGAGACAGAACTGCTAAGTAACCTTACGTTGTTAAAATTCTTGACCCACATAACTACGCATTACCAGTTAAGTTGTGGAGTCTGCGGCTTTGGCATATAATTGTACGGATTAAATAACCTTAATGTGTAATTACATGAAAATAAACCATGTAGCTTAGCTAAATTGAAGTGCAATTGTTATCACCGAGTGTAAGTCGATACCAATTAAACCTTCCCTTCAAACTCCACAAATTAAGATTTAACTACCGAAGAAACTCTAGAATGTAAAGTCACGGTACACCCTGACTGAAATATCCCTGAGTATTTTTGGACGGTTAATGGCACATCTGAAATTAAAACCAGCTTTCTGCCTTACTGCTGTGTTAGTTTTGCCTTATGGAGGAAAGTTTCAAACAGGCACCGATTTACGTCTTAAACGCTGTGCAGCAAAAACTCAGGATCTGCAATGCCGGCGGAGAGATTGTGAATTCTTGTGCTTATGTCAAGCAAATAATTCATCTTGGTGGGTAGGATTTAAGACAAGGAAGAGTAAGCTGGTGGCGGTCATAATTCTGAAAGTGTGGACAGTTTGTGTAACAAAGGTGTTTTGCATCATTCGGTCAGATAAAATGGTAACAATTAGCAATGGAGCTCAGGGACAGCAGTCTCTCATCTGCAGAACCCTGGGTTGGATCCCAACAAAGAGAGAGAAAGGGAGGGAAGGGGTAAAATGGCTTCTTTCCTTTTTCACTCTTCCCACACACACGGACTAAGTCAGTCACTACAGAGCTTCTGGACCCCAGTTTCCTCATCAGCAAAAGGAGGAACAAGAGCCACACAGAGAAGGTGGTTCTAAGGCTTTCATGAAGACAGGACAGTGAAAGGGCCTTTGCCGTACTTTATGTGACACAGTAGTGGCGAAATACACAGTTTCCTCCTTCTTCATTGGGTCTTTTCGTATCTTAGACTGAATACTCCTACAAGGAGCTGTGAGCTGGGGTCTGTATTTCCAGGTAACCAAACTTACAATATTGACACAGGGCACTAAATTGTTTTTGAGACATAAAAAAATTACACTACTAATGAAAGACTTTAGTAAGGGTCACTAAACTTTTAGAACTGGTGGTATTTTTTTTAAGCAGACTGTTGTATATTTAAGAAAAAGTATCTGTGAAGAGGCTGCAAACCTTCCCTTCACGGCCTTTGGATGTTACCTGCACATTCTTCTTCATGAGCACCTCCAGACTCCAGATGTTCCAAGTAGCTCTTCGTCTAATTGTGCCTTCTGACAGCACCTAAGCAAATACATCAGAACTTGTTCAACATTTAGCAAGTGCAAGTTGAAGATTTTCTTTCTGTTAGACAAATAGACGCCATCTGGAAAACATAACCCCAGGCATTTGGACAGGGAGGCATAAAGCTTATTGGCTGAACACCCAATGAACACAGAACACTACTTTCTTTGGCTCCTCCACTCTGCCTGCGCATTTCAAATCTTACACACTGTAGCAGGCGCTGTACAGTTAGACAAGAGAATCTTTGTTACCCGCGCACACCAACCTTTAAGGCCCCTGGAATTTGAAAGATTGACTTGTAAGAATTATCCGGGCCAGAATGTTTCCTTTCCTATTATGACACCTGTTTAACAAAATAAGTTCTTTCTGACCCTGTATATTGATGTTAATCGCTAACAATGTTTATTCAGCTCCCTCTCCCATTTTCAACTTTTCCCATATTCTCTTCTTAAGCAGGCTTGTCTTCATATACCCTTTCTCTTCCTCTTCAATCTCTTCCTGTTTCCAAGCTACGTCATAAAAAAGCAATCTCTGATGTGTTAATGCTATTTATTTTACTGATTAACTTTTATTTCATAATCATTATTATATAGTATTAATAGTGTTTGTGTCTTTCACTGTGGAAGGGGATGAATTTAAATGGTTGCAGTGTTATCAGCCTTTAGGAGAAAATCAAATAAATGTTCACAGAGGTCATGAGAACAATCTTCACTTTTATTTTGATGGTAAAATGTTAGTGACAAAGTTAGCATCTAATAGCATTTTAAAAGTGTTACAAACTTTCAATGAATACACCCGTAGGCACAGACTTAGCTTACTTCTTAACTAACAACTTTTTTTTAAATTATAAGTTGTTAGGTTTTTCACACTGAAAAGCAACTGCCCCAGACTTCTGGAATTCATTTTTACTACATCCCATAATCTTAGCAGTAGGGAGTCTAATGAAACATGTTTGATCAAACAATTTTATAAATTGCCACAATTCTCAGGGGGGAAAAAAGGTATTCAGTTAGATTAATACTCTAAAAAATTTGAATGGAATCATTGAAATCTGGTTGAGTTCAACTTCCTAGGAAAATAAGCCACATAACAGAGGCAGGTTTTCGACCAAAAAAGGGTGTCTCAAGAGCAGAGGATGTAACACAGGCATCTTCTATACATAAGAGACACAAAGCACCAGGGTGATCCCAATGTTTGAATATCTTAGCCAAATCTGTAATGCTTCTGGTAGGTATCACCAGAGGGCCACTGTGCCCCTGCGCTTGACAGTAGTGACCAAGTGGATGCTAACAGCCGTCTGTGTAACTCCTGTCTTTCAGTCCTACCCTGGCCCAAGTCTGGAAAGTGAAGACTTTAACATTCCACCCATCACACCTCCTTCCCTTCCCGACCACTCTCTGGTGCACCTGAATGAGGTGGAGTCGGGGTACCACTCCCTCTGTCACCCCATGAACCACAACGGCCTGCTTCCGTTCCATCCGCAAAACATGGACCTGCCAGAGATCACCGTGTCCAACATGCTGGGCCAGGACGGCACACTGCTCACCAACTCCATCTCTGTGGTAAGAATGGGCATGTCTGACTGTGCTGGCCTTGGGTGGCACAGGAAATGCAAGGGAAAGCTCCATGCAAGGGTCTTTAAATCGTGTTAACGGCCTTCTAAAACCAGGGAGAGGTTTGAGCTACAGCAATGGTCTCTGTAGATCTTGCAAATTTCTAAAGTCATTTTTTATTATTTTTACATTGAAATCAGTGAATTGCTTGTGTAATCTCTCATATTTGTCAAGGTTCCAAATACTGTTGATGATGCTGTTAGGAAAAAATGGCTTGCAAGATTCCAGATAAAAGGTCACTATCGGCGGTATCGCTTCTGGGCTCATGTTGGGTTCCTAGCAACAAGTGAGATGCCTGCATCCTCTGGGCAGTGCCCGATGTCAGCCTCAATTTTGTTATTTGCTCTCTGAGGTTCTGCACGTTTGCTTTGAAGAGTAGCAAGGACGCAGTTGTTTTGTTTCTGCTTTGGAAGTGGAATTCTATTGATTGAAATGGTCTCCATCAAGATGTCTCAGCCAGCGGGGCATTCTGTTACTTTAAAGTGTCCAAAGATGAAAATCTTACCCTCTAGAAATTAGCAAAAAGTCGAGTTCCCAGGCCCTCCTATGAAGTCCAGACTTCCGTATTTCTAAGGAGCATCTCATAATTGAGAAACACTGGCTTATCAAAAAGGACCTCATTCTGATTTTTAATGTCGTCTACAAACATAATTTTGGTCTACACTCCTAGAAGTGGGAACAAGGGAGGTCATTGGTGTTGCAGCCTGGGAAAAACAGGGCACCAAGCCTGCCTCATAGGTTAACAGTGAGGTTTCATTCATGTTCCCGGGCTTTCGTTGGTTGACCAGTTAGCAATCCAGTTGTCCCTCTCTGGTCAGCACAGGGTCACAAGGAACAAGCTGAGAATCTTGTTTCTGAGTTCTTAAAGAGTGTTCCCTACCACCGTTCTCCCATGTGTGTAGAAATGTCTCTGTGTGTGTGGCTTCACAGGAATTCTTCTGGGATTCGGATGTCTGACAGGAGAGTCAAAAGAAACCCCAACAGGGCTTTTCTGGAAAACCTAACACTACACAGTGGACAGGACTGAATCCAGCCTCTATAGACACAGCCAAGAGGGGAAAACTCATTTGTAGTATTGTCAGAAGTGAGAAACATTACCATCACCAGACTGTCTACATGATATTCCTCCTAAAAATTGAAGTTGAATACTTAAAAATGCATGCATATATGTAAATCTGAAGAAATGTGTGCCAACATAATCATCATCTTTTAAAAAATTTAAGTATGGACTAATTTATTTTTATGAGTCTATGTGTTTCCCTCCATAAATGTCTGTATATCGTGTGTATGAAATTCCCAAGGAGGCCAGAAGAGGGCATCAGATCCCCTGTGCCTGGAGTTATATGAACAATTTTATTTCTTTTGATTTTATAATCTTGACATAGATTGCATGTACCTGGTGGCCACCATCTTATGCAGTATTGATATAGTAAGTGATTGCAGGGAAAACCTGGAAGAACTTTGCTGGGATAACAGTGAGGACAAAGATGGGGTGGGGGCTAGGACACCATGACTGCATCATCCCCAAGTAGATATGGATCTCAAGATGAGCAGCTCCTTATAAGCCCCCATTTTAATTATTAAAAAAACAAAAACCAAGGATCACTTTCTTTGGAAAAGACCAGATGTTAAGGCTGTCTGCTCACACATCATCATACTTCCTGACAACAACCAAAAAACTCTTTCCTAGGAATGTAGCTCCGGCCCATAGGGTCACAGCCCACCACACCGTTCAGCATCACGCAGGGGCATGTGCTCAGCTGTGGATCACAGAGGACCTCCACCCACACCTACCCAAAGTCCATGCAGCAGCTAGAAAATTCACGGGAAAAATAAACGACAAAAGCATGCATACAGTTCAACATCACACATGTGAAGACACGTGGCAGAGCATCACAGAGACCCCTGTGTAGTCCACAAACATGTGTCAGCTCGAAACTTCACTTTAAAATCAAGCGAAGAAGCCACAGAACTTCAGTGGGGCTTCCATGCCTGGAAAGGTGTTCACGCGTAAGGGAAGCTTGGGTTAAGGTCACAATAGCTGCAGGGCTCAGATGACATGTGCTCCGCAAGCCTGTTCCTGTGAGATTCTTTTGGAGGGGTTAAAAAATGTGTGGAAGGGAGGAAAAATTCAGAGTGAAAATCCTAGAAATTTAATGTTCCTTTGGAGATCTCTCAAGATCTCCTCCGACAGCGACACAGCTTATAAGAGCCGACATGTGCAGATTCTCAGGGAGGAATTTGCTGTGAGTTTTGGAAATCTGATGACTGGGAGCCACACGGGGCGGTTTAGAGAAGAATCAACTAGCCCCAACTGTATTTTCCAGATGAAAGTTCACGGAACCTGCTGCTCTTACAGCCGTGATCCCAACTTTGTATTAGCGTTTTCCCATTCCAGAACTTTAGTATTTGAATGAAGGAAGGAGACGGAAATACTTTAGTTCTTATTCAGAAATTGTATATATTTCCGATATTGTGATGCTCACTGTAAATACATTAATATATATCATATACATTACTGTTTGAAATGTTATAATGCATAATCTTTAGTGAGAACGTATCTTAAAGTTAAATTTTTCTCGTTATATATTTTGTTTCTAATTGTTACTGGCAACAGAAGTGCCAGTCTCGCTGTTAATAAGAGTTTCCTACAGTTATCTAACATGTTAGACACAAAACATTTAGTTCATAGCTAAAAATATATATCTGTAGGAAGCATTAGTGTACCGGTTTACCAATGAAAAGTGGGGGCTTCGAGTTCTTCAGGGGGTTCTCAATGGCTCAGCTGATAAAGACTCTTGGTTCATCTTCTGGGAAAGTGGGGACAACGGGTCTTACCTTGTGGGGTTAAAGGAGTCTGACAGATTGCTGGGACCACTCACCGCTGGCAACGGGTCTTACCTTGTGGGGTTAAAGGAGTCTGACAGATTGCTGGGACCACTCACCGCTGGCAACACTTAGGATGCATTATGTAAGCACTGCTTGGATAAAATGGTTTTCCCAAGTCTCTGCCCATGTGACTCTTTCAGGGCAGTTAAAAAGTTAGAGTGAAGACTTTTCTAAGAGTTATTTATACTTTGATCCTGAATCTTTTTCTGTCAAAAAGACAGAAGCAAGCCGGCTGTTCACTCAAGGCGTCTTCCCTTGCTTGGAGTACCCTTGTACATCACTGCAATAACATCGCCATCCTTGAGCTGAATTGCCTCAGTTCAGATCCTGGGGCTTCCACCTTAATGCTGTGCAACCCCAAGCCACTTAAATAATCTTTCTGTGCTCTCGCATCCTCACCTATCACACGGCTGTAGCTGACTGTGATACTCCAGCATCCTTACCTATCACACGGCTGTAGCTGACTGGTACTCCAGCATCCTCACCTATCACACGGCTGTAGCTGACTGTGATACTCCAGCATCCTCACCTATCACACGGCTGTAGCTGACTGGTACTCCAGCATCCTCACCTATCACACGGCTGTAGCTGACTGTGGTACTCCAGCATCCTCACCTATCACACGGCTGTAGCTGACTGGTACTCCAGCATCCTCACCTATCACACGGCTGTAGCTGACTGGTACTCCAGCATCCTCACCTATCACACGGCTGTAGCTGACTGGTACTCCAGCATCCTCACCTATCACACGGCTGTAGCTGACTGGTACTCCAGCATCCTCACCTGTCACACGGCTGTAGCTGACTGGTACTCCAGCATCCTCACCTGTCACACGGCTGTAGCTGACTGTGGTACTCCAGCATCCTCACCTATAACATGGCTGTAACTGACTGATACCCCAGCATCCTCACCCATTGCATGGCTTTAACTGGATGTGGTAGACCAGGGCGGTAGGCCCAAGTGCTTCTGAGGCTGAGAATAAAGAATGATGTATAACCAAAGTGTGGGGCCAGCCCGAGCAATGCAGTGACACCTCATCTTCTAAAACAATAGGCATAAAATTAGAAGGACATAAATATAATATTGAATCCCATAGTGTGGTAATTATTAAGGTAATCATTAATCATTATGGTAGGTTATAACCGTTAAATGGTACCTGGTTCACAATAGGTTTAAGTCTATTCTACCAAAATGCCTTTCAATGTATAAACTTTTTCACCAGAGTAGAAAATGTATATTGCCTTCTATAATTTTCCAAAGTACTATACAGGGTACAGCACACAAAAGGTGAAGGTTCAGCCTTCCCAAATTTTCCTCCGTTATTTCTGTATTGAAAACTCTTGCCTGTGCTATGTTATGGTCCCCTGGGACTCCTTAGCCAGTAGTTATTCAGAGCTCCAGCAACAACTTAGGCTTTGGCACTCCTAAAATGCTTACATATTCTTGAAGTCTGCCTGTTCCAAGAACAGTCTATAAAGCACATAAATTTCTGTAGAACACACTGGTTGGTGGGCGTCAATTAATTCTCATTCTCTACGCTCACATCCAGCAGCCGCTCAAGACCCAATAGGCAAGGGCTCCAGTTCCTCAAAAGTCCTCTGAGATGGTTCCATGGTGGGGATCTAATCCGCCTGCGCTTCCTGAGAAGTGTGTCTGGTTGGAGATGCAGTAGGGCGGGTGGGACCCCCAGCAAGTCCTCCTGTTCTTCACACCAACAGGGGTGGATTTGCCCAGCGGCACAAGCTCAGCTCCCTAGAGCTGAGAAGGGCAACTCAAAGGCAATAAGGCAGAGTTTTCCTCATGTTTCACTTAGATCCGTTTCTTATAAAAAGCATCCTTGAACAAAAGTTCCTCTCCCCAAGGCAGAAACCCGCTAGTGGATGATGGAGGGTCGGAACCCTTCCAGGCTGCCAGTTTTCTGATTCTTACTGAGACCATACACCCTTTGTGCAAACTCTTAAGAGCCACTAGACTAAATTAGCTATTTGTCTTCTTGCTGTGGCATAATACCTGGCAAGCACAGTTGAAACGGGGACTAGCTGATTTTGGCTCACAGTTTGAGAATACAGTCCCCCATGGTGAAGATTGTGCGACTCTAGGCACCTGATGATCCAGTCACGATGTATCCAGATAGGAAACAGAGAAATGTGGGTGCTCAGCTGTGTCCTTCTTTCCATTTGGTCCAGGACCCAAGCCAATAGGATGATGCCACTCACATTTAGGACGTGTCTTCCCACCTCAGCTCACTCTAGAAACTCTATGACAGATCCTCCTGGAACAGTGGTTCTCAGCCTGTGGGTCGCCACCACTTTGGGAGTTCATACAACAGATATTCACATTACGATTCATAGCAATTGCACAATTACAGCTATGATGTAGTAATGAAATAATTTGCTAGTTGGCAGTCACCACAGCATGAAGAACTGTCTTAAAGGGTTGCAGCTTTAGGAAGGCTGTGCACCACACTGGCCTTAAAGTTTATCTTCTAGATGACTCTGGATTTTGTAGAGTTTTGAATGTCAGGATTGAACATCCCAGTTACTTAATGACTCTTCTTTCCTGTTGCTTCTTCCTTTCCTTTGTTGAGCTTCTGACAGACTCTTACAGGGTAGCCCAGGCTACCCTTGAACTTGAAGTCTGCCTTTCCAAGTAGCGAGATAGCAGGTGCGTCCCCATTGTACCTGGCCACTTTTTCTTACTGTGGCTTTGGCCATCTCAGTTTTAAGTGTTTCCCTCAGAGGTCAATTAGTTGTAAAGATATTGAACAGGGGCTAATGCCATTTCTCTCTTACAACAAAGGAGGTGATGGCTCAGTGGTTAGGAACACAGTTGCTCTTCCAGAAGAAGGACCCAGGTTTGATCCTCTGCACCCACATGATCCATCAAACCTGTCAGTAACTACAGTCTCCATGCGATCCAGTGCCTTCTTCGGGGTTCCATGGGCACTACACGCCTATGGTACACAGACATACAGGAAGGCAAAACACCCATACACGTAACATGAATAAAAATATTTTTTAAAGAAGCGATGTTGTTTTGTGTAGATAGATGAGGTTTTCTTGTTGTTGGAAGGAAACCAGAAAGCTAGTTTGGAAGAAGGAAAAATAAGACCATGCCCCAGTCAATATTCATGACTTCAGAAAATTCCTTTGATTTCTGCAAATTAAAACCAAGCGCCCCTCTTTGGCTCCTCACCCCAATAGCAGTCACTGCTGAGTTTAATCACGGATTGGTGGATGGGAAAAAGGCCACCTTGTATAAAGTCATCCCGGCTGCTCGGCCTGGCCTATATGTGGCAACCGCTTGTTCTTTGTGCACTCAACAGAAGCCCTTTCATGCAAAGAAAAACCGTGCAAAGTTTTCAAATGGCCTCACAGAAAGGATCCGTTTAGAAGCCGGGCTTTGTGGAGTGTGGTTTCTAACGGCACATTATAGAAATTTACAATGAGAAAAGCAACAAAGGAGATTTCAGTTTCTTTGAATGCTTCAAATTTCAAGTTCTGGAGCTTAAAATGGAAAAAAAGATGTTAAAAGGCAATAAAATTGGGGGGTTTATTTCCCAAATGCCTCCCTTTTTTTCCAGGCAACAAAAGCCAGCATAATGTATATACTCAGATTTATTGTCATTGGTAGCATGCAGACATGGCACACTTTGCATTCAAAGGCCACTGTACCACTGTTTTGACAACCATCACTTCAGTAGGTACCATACAAAACTCATGAAACGGAAGCAAGAGCGCTCCTCTGGGCCCATGGGGAGCGCCGTACATCAAGTAGTTCAGATGCATGCGAACAGCATGAGCCTCTAAGATGTTGCCATTATGGGAAGGACCACTGATGTACTGAATAATGCAGCTTTCAAGGCCAAGCAGAAAGATGTGATTACAGACAATTTGCTGTTTTTTTAAAAAAAAATAAATATTTTCAAAAATCTTGAGGTATTTTCTTTCATGTAATGCATGAAGTCTGTAGCGTGAACAGAGCTGAAGACATACGAGCAAAGACGGGACTGGTGGTGTCGCCCATGGCCTTATAGAGTAATGGATGCATCCGTTTAAAATGGAGGGGATGTCAGAGAGGCTGATTTCTTTCTCTAAAAAATACAAGAAGGGCAATAAAAAGAAATGAAGCTACCCACCATGACAGGAGAAAAAAACCATACAGATAATTATTCAGAATTATGCCATAATTTGCCAAAATTATTGATTGCCATATGCCCACACAGAAGAATTATTCTTTTTCAGTATCACAGAATAGAGAGAAAACAGTCTTCTAAAGTTCTTTAAGACCATGGGAAAAATGGCTGCCTTTTTGTTCTCATATTTGACCATGCTTAAGGAATAAGTGAGATTGTGTGGGGGTTTTTGTTTGTTTTTTTTTCCTTTTCTTATTTGTTTTTGTGTTTGGTAAATTCCTAATAAGACCTAATAATTCCTAATAAAACCTAAAAATTTCTAATAAGTGTTTAAATATTAAGCTCTGTGCTCTTCCACTGTTCAGAGCAGAGCATTTTGGATGTGGAACTCATAAGCAGTTCTATGGCTTCACTATGCTAATGATTTGGGCTATCTTTTAGTGTTAGGATAAAATATTCCAAGCTAGGGCTGTCATTGCTAGTATCTGGGAAAGGAGCCAATTGAGAAACAACACTTCCCTTTGTAGACCAAGCAATCAAAGTCAAATTTCACTGGGGTACAGGCCTTGCCCATTTTCTAAGTTTCTGGAACTCACATTAATCCGCACTTCGCTCTCATGTAGTAGGAGTCAAATGACTGTAAAAATGAGTTACTTGATCTTCTGTGAGAAACGGGGGACTACTCACTTCAGCCTGTTCAGTCTAGGCAGCCGTCAACCGAAGCCAGTTGAGATGTGTGGTTTCCTAGCCAAGAGCCAAGATTCCACAGCTTTCTTGGTAGCCTGTTTGTGTTTGATTAACCTTGTAACACTATGTTAAATTGCAGTAAGAGATTTAGGGTCCTTCCAGGGAAGGCCTATTAAAGTTAGCCCAAAATCTCCTAGTGCAGTTTATGCCTGCTCCATGGGCTCTACCCATCGGAACGCTTTGAGAGCAGGTGAGTCCAAATAGCTGACATTTATTAAGTCTCTCTGGTAGTTGAGTTTTGCCTATGCCAAGTAAGTCCCATTTCTTGAACAGTTCCTCAAAGGTCACTGTGTTTCAACCTGTAAATCGAATTAGCTTCCTTTTTCATGATTGTTTTCCTTTTAATATTTATAATCCTAAAGAATGCTGGCAACAATAGAAGGCAGACTTACAGAGATTGGAGAATAATTTTTGAATTTTTTAAATTGTCCTCGGCCTCCTTGTGGATTTTCTACAGGGTCTTTAATAGCATCCCTGATTGCTAATGTTTTTACTTTATTCATCCATCACTCCTAGTTGCATGCAGTATCTTTTGCAGCCTTGGTATCTAGCCAGCAATTTTCCATCTTGTGTTTGTGCAACTCATTTTGCATCCTAAAGGCAAACATCTGGGAGGGCCTTCATAGGGCTGTTCTTCATGGCATTCCCGTTCACACCCTCCCCCCACTGGGCATCCATTAGTTAAATAGCCCTTAGCGAAAGAAGAAGAAAGAAAATGGGGCTATGGAATTACAATGGACTAACAGATTTCCAAATAGGCCACTAAAAAGGAACTGCCAGACTTGAACCAAGCTTCTGCTTCTTCCCTGGATCCTTCAAATAGTATGCTTTCTGGGTTGTTAAATGGGGAAGGCAGCAGAGAATCGGGATCGCAATTAGCTAAGTACAAGAAACAACAGATCTATGAGCCCAAGTGTAGCTCAGCGATAGAACGTGTGCTTAGATGACTTAAGACCCTGGGCTAAAAACCCAGCGAACCCATGGGGGTGTATGTGGAGGTTCTGCATGGCTATGTAATTCTGTTAGTTGTGCCCGCTTCTAGAACTGGGCTCCTGACGTGTTGCTTGTTTACTGTTTGTAGTCCAAGAAATGATCCTTTCTCTAGCCCTCTTAAATAATAGCAATACCAGTCAGCAATGTGTAACTCTCTTGTATCGCAGATTGCTTCTCTGCGTCTATAACTGTGCTGATCAGATCTTAGGAAATACCCTGCCCTTCGCCCCTAGCCCCTATCACTAATCAAGAAGATACCCACAGGCTTGTCTGCAGTCCAGTTTGGGGGAGGCATTTCCTCAAATTGAGAGGCCCTCTTCCCAAATGACTCTAGCTTTTGTCAAGTTGACAAACAGACAAGGATAAAATCCTAGCACAGCTATTTCCAGCTAAGCGAGTGACTGAACCCAAAGGTTCCCATTGGAAAACTGTGCTTCTCCCCCAGGTACCTACAGGACTATCCCTACTTTTGGTGAGGTTCCACATGTGGTCTTTGCCTCAGCAGTCACTTGGGACCTGTCTATAAGAGGCAATTTAGTCTTTATAAATGATACAAATATTCTTTTTGTTTATTCAATTTTGTTGCATTTTGTAGATCAATGCTGGCCTCAAACTCAGATCCTCCCACCTCAGCCCACCAAGCTATGAGCTGCAGGCATGTGCCGTCCTGCTCGGCTCCAACAGTCCAGGTTTTAGATACACTGACAGCATGCATCATGGAGGCTAAACACATTTAATTAAGCCGGTTTTAGCCCTAAACATAAACTCAGTTTTGTCGTCTTAATCGGCTACTGCTAGTTATTCTAACTCATAGTACAATTAAATTGATGCATTTGTCAATTAATTACAGCATCTATTGATCCTCCTTTTTAGATACTTTTATTTTCTGAGGAGAGAGATCGCCTTATGAAGAAATATTATCTATAAAATTACGACTTCAGAAGGAACTCATTTCTCTCAGTGTCTCAGGCAAGGACAGAGATAGGAATGTAGAAGATGCCCATATTTGAGAGATTTGCCTGTATGACCAATGTTTGGTTTATTTCCAAAAAATCCTGCCTTTGACTCCCCATTTGCTTGGTTTGTTCAAGTGGATTATTAGCATTAAGACATTGCATTATCAACCTGTTTTCTCATGGAGTCATGGAAGAATTATTCTAAAATGGGCTTCAGGAGAACAGTGAAAAAGTCTCCTTTCAAAGCCCCACTTCCTCCAAAGTTCATTGACTATTCTTACCCAGAACACTGGGAGGATTTTAAGAGTAAGTTTGCTTTTCTATTACAGTTTTCATTTTTTTAGTTTCCACTTTAATTTTCCTTTTCTTCTAGTCTGAAAGCTACAAGTTCTCTGATGTGGACAAGTGTACTGTGGGAACATGGTAATCTTTATCTTTGGCCGTTGGCCATTTGTGTTCTAACTCTGCCCGCAGCGGTACATGCCGCACTGAGGGAAGCACAAAGAGCTCTAGGAGTGCATATTTGTTTGCATCACAAGGATATTAGATCTGACTCTCATGGTTTTGATCCTTTAAAATGATGCAGACACTGTAGTCATCCGGAAAACAACGTCTTTTTTCTCCTTGCCTAATACGTGTAGTGGACATCGTGATAAACATGTAGTCTTGAAATCAATAGTCGAACATCCCTGAGTTTAATTATTGTACAAATTCCCTAGGGAAATAGAAGTCCTGTTTAAACAGAAAACACTAATCTTCTTTTCAAAATTCAGATTTTCATTCTGGCTTTGATAAGCAAGATACTTTATCAAAACATGTTACATTTGAAAAGCATTATTCTTCAGGATTTCAGGGAGTTTTGTTTTCTGTAAGACGACCCCACATAATTTTTAATAAAAAATTACCCAACCCTGAAAACATATTAGACTGTGAAAAAAACATCTCCTATCTTGTATTTCAGTTGTCTATCTAATCACATTCTTTACTAAACAGCAGATATGACTAATGGTTTCTAAGCAGAGCAAGGGCCTCCCTTCACACACTGAAACTAGCAGTTTCCTTGAATGAAACAAGCCTGCCCTTCTCTGGATGGTGACTTCTTAAAGATTCTTGCTAAAGATGCTATTCTGCCAAGGCTATCAAAAATTAAACCAAGCAGGCCTAGCGATGCAGGCCTGGACTCCAGACACAGTTCAGAAGGCAGAGGCGGGAGCTATCAGGAGGGTATGGAGTCTTTAGCATGTGAGACTTTGTGAATGAGTAAGTCAGAGGGACGTAGCCTTGAAGGTGGATATTGGGTCCCTAGCACTTGCTGTCCCTCATGGTCACCAGAAGGAGAGCTTCCACCTCTGCCGCATACCCCATACTTCTCCTCCAGAGGCATACGGGCAACACAATGATGAGGTCAGAAGCCACAATAAGTTTCTTCCCTGTGTAAGTTGGTTCTTCTGCTATTTGTTACAGTGACTGGTGGACAGTTATCTGGCTAACATAGCAAGTCTGGCCAGATGTGAGTCTACAGGTTCCTTATAAATCACCCTACCCCACCCCTGTTCACACCAGGTAGTAGGTGATGTGACCTTTATCCTGCCCCAGGGGAACAGGATATATCCTAGGCAGGGTAGTTGGGCCAGTGTTTATGTCCTCAGCATATATACCATGACAGGGCCTGGCTTCACACATGGTAGCCATGTGCTGGGTTTGCATTTAGTCTTGAGAAAGAGTCCTGATGACATTGGTCCTTTGGCTGCTCAAACTGAGCTAAACACGCCAGCCCACACGCCACCCATAGTTCTGCCTTCACATGGGTTTTCTTTAAACAACCTCGCACTCCTTTGACATTGCTGAAGCAATGAGTGTGTAGGAAAAGCAGTCCAATACTCCACAGAGACAAAGGGGTGTGTGCGGAGCTCTGCCTGGGTTCTGGACAAATCACATGGTTTTGCTGAATCTCAGTTCCTCTGTCTGTTGAAGAAGTGGAGGAGGCGTGACAATAATAATATTCAGGCTGCTCTGCGGCGATGGGGATTGAGATGTAAGAACAGGATCTCTGATGTTTCCAGGCCTAGGTGCCCTCTCTATGCCATGTACAATGCATCAACATTGCAACTGAGGTCCTTTGACCACATACCCAGTGACTGGAACTGTCCCGGTCGGAAGGAAGATAGTGCCATCTCCAATAGCAGCAGACTCTGCTCACAGACAAGGTCTCCTGTAGCTAGGCCTCAGGCCAGGAACTGGGCTGGCACCCAGTGCCACATAGCTGTATTTGACCAACCTTTGAAGGACTACTCCCCTTCCATCGTACTGTAAGAAATTTCATAAGGAAGGCATCTAAATTTTTTTCAAAAGCAAAAGGAAGGAAACTCCAGGTAGCTTGCCAATAATTCTGCTACTTATTCTGCTTTGTTCTTACCAATTAGAGTTTTCTCAGAAATTCGAATACTATATGCAACAGGGAATTGATAAAAAGTGAAAGAGTGTTCTAAGAATGACCTTCAACCAAATAGTCTTCCTTTCTGAGCAGTGATGTATATGTGAATGGAATCTTAAAATCAAGTATTTCCCAAGGGCTGAGGACATCCCTGATATGGAATGTCAGTCCCCAGAAGATAACCATGCAAATGGGCTGCTGACCTCCTCCTCTCATGTATGTCCCCACTCTATATGTATATGGACGACATATCCGGGGCAATATGTTCCCACACGAGCACCGTTCCACTGATATTGCCACACAGAGCAGAAACTGTCTGCCTGCCAAGGCTATGATTAGCTAGAAGAGGAACCCTAGGGTCTGGACACCTCAGGTATTGAGAGATGTTCACAGTAATTGAAATCAAGGTCAGCTCAGATACTAAGCAGACTGCAGGAATCTCTCTTTTTTTTTTTTGGAGGAATCTCTTGAGTAGGCTTTGGTCTCCCATGGATACTGGGAGATCCACATGATGAAGGCATTCCATTCCAAGAACGGAATCTGTGCCGATTCAGAGTAGCAACTTCTACCAGGCACCGTGGCATGTGGGCAGGTGAGGGTTATATATAAGACATGATAAAAATATGGACCATGGGAGAGCAAATCCTCAAATATGGAGGAACTTGCTTCAAATCGTAAGTGGCATCTGGTCAGAGCCTGCTCACTGCCGCTGTGTGCCAATTGCGGTGGTGCGTGCTGCATTCTTAGCCGAGAAAGGAGGAATGTCGTGACGTGTAAGCCATTGTGGACTGCTGAGTGAGGCCCTGTCCCATAAACAATAAAATTAAGTTGAAGTTAAAAGACAGGCTAATGCTCACCAAAATGACAGCATAAAGCCAGGTGCCATTGACTGTGGAAAATCTGCTTCTCAATAGAATTTAAAAGATGCTTCTCAGCACGGATGCAGAGACTTCTCCATGGTTCAAGATGTTTTTCACCAACTCTGATGACCAGAGTCCAATCCCAAAAGCCCATGTGGTAGAAGGAAAGAACAGACTCCCACAAATTTTCCTGAGCTTCATATTCAGGCCATGGCATGTGCATGCACCCCATACCAACCCCCCCTCATACACACACACACTGGTGATGAAGGAAGGGAAGGAGGGAGGGAGGGAGGGAGGGAGGGAGGGAGGGAGGGAGGGAGGGAGGGAAAGGGCAGAAGAGAGAGGTGGGGAAGTCTTTTAAAAACCGTTAGTTCAGATACAAATTATCTGAAAATTTAAAAGAATGCTATTGAGATTCTTTATGCCTGAAGATATAGAATCCCAAACTTAACAGAATGGGGGAATGCGGCTACTTACAGTGGCCCCAAAGGCCCAGTGCCGAAGGTTTATGCACTGTTGCTGGTGCTCCTGGGAGGTAGTGGGGGCTTTACAAGAATGGCTCATGGTGGAAGGAAGCTAGATTATTGAGATCATGTCCTTGAATGGATAATAGGAAATTGGTAACTTCCTGTCTCTCTCCCTTTGCCTCCTGCCTGGGGATGATCGGACACACTCCACTGTGAGCTCCTCCTGGACTTCAGTGTGTCACCACAGGCCCAACATCAAGGGGATCGACAACCATGGAATGAACCCTCTGAAGCCATTAACCAAAAGTGAAACTTCCCTTTATAAACTGATAGTCCGAGGTATTTTCCTGGCAAACAGTGTCCAAAACAACAACCATAATTTTGAGTGCTCAGAAGCATGAGCCCTCCCTGGGTTCAGAAAGCAGAGCGAGGTATTCCTGAGTCTCCTATTTGAAAAGTGGGGGAAAGGTTTGGCATGTGGTACTTACCACCACCCCATTTTAATGAGGAGTAAATGAGATTATACATAGTAATTTACAAATGTGACGATTCATAAAAGCTGAAATTCTTCTACATATGAGAATTACACTGAAATAATTTGCACAGTAGTTTTTTAACCATATTTATTGGATTTTGGTGTTGTTAATTTAAACGATAACAGATTCAAATTTCCTGAATACATGAAGGATCCAGGGTTATTGAATGAAGCATTTGGATTAAACATAAGCTCTCTTCTGCTTTGTCGTTAGAAGCTTAGATGGGGATAGGAAGGGGAACACCAGGTGAACAGGGCATGCTTCCTTGAAATTTCATTATTCCAGCACAGAAGAGGTCCTGGGCCTCACATTGTCTTACATCAGCATTTTATTGAGTATTTTTGCATTAGTGTTCATGAGGGAAATTGGTCTGTAATTCTCTGTCTTAGTTGTGACTTTATGTGGTTTGGATATCAGGGGAACTAAGTGTAGTGCTTTCTCAAAAAATTGGGAATCAATCTACCTCAAGACCCAGCAATACCACTCTTAGGCATATACCCAAAGGATACATGCTCATACCACAAGGACATTTGCTCAGCTATGTTCATAGCAGCATTATTTGTAATAGCCAGAACCTGGGAACAACCTAGATGCCCCTCAACCAAAGAATGTATAAGGAAAATGTGGTACATTTATACAATGGAGTACAACTCAGTGTATTCCAATGGCATCTTGAAATTTTCAGGCAAATGGATGGGACTAGAAAAAGCTATCCTGAGTAGGGTAACCCAGACCCAGAAAGACAAATACAATATGTACTTACTCATAAATAGATAATAGACATAAAGGGAAGGACAGCCCGCCTAAAGCTACAACCCCGGAGGCATTAAGTAACAAAGAGAACCCTAAGAGATACGTACATGGATCCACCTAGGAAGGGGGAAAAAAAGACAAGCACCTCCTGGGGGTGCAGAGGGTATGAGGGGAAGGGGGAGAGCAGAAAAGCAGTGGAGAAAAAAATGTATAAAAATCCTCTCGGAACAATTAAAATGAGAAAGACTTTTTTTAAAAAGCAAAGAAAGACCAATTAGAAATCACACTACAGTTTTGCTTTTCAGATTTAAAATTTTTAAATTTCCTTAAATTAATCAAGGAAACTATACACTTGCACATTAAATGGAATAAAGATAAAAAAAAAACCTTTGACTTATATCCTGGAACAATCTTATAAAAATAAAAAACAAAATGTAAAAGGGGAACTAGTCCACAAATACAAAGAAAGTATATATAGAGAGAACAACTAGGGGTTTCCTGAATAGTTCAGAAAAAAACAAACAAACAAATAAATAAAAACAAATAACAAAAAAGGCATTAAATTTCCCTGGGCAATCTATCAAAATGTTGAGAAAAATATGTTGGAAATGAGAAAATATCAAACACCCATCGGGAGACAAATGCACGTAACTAAATCATGGATCACAGAAGGGTTCCCTCAGGCAC
Organism: Microtus pennsylvanicus; assembly: GCF_037038515.1. Taxonomy (NCBI): domain Eukaryota; kingdom Metazoa; phylum Chordata; class Mammalia; order Rodentia; family Cricetidae; genus Microtus; species Microtus pennsylvanicus. Next base: position 123,500,309 of record NC_134581.1, read on the forward strand.
CTCGGTGACAACTTCATGATGCATAAAATAGTGTATTCCTCCTATTACCGGTTATTGGATAAGCACCTCATGAACACAGGGCTCTACTATACAGGGGAGAAAGGATCTTGGCCAGAGGACCCTTGGGGATAAAATGAACAAAAAAAGAAAGTGATTAGAGTTATACCCACAAGAAAGCGATTAAACGTTTGAACAGGGAATAGGCCTGGTCACAGGTGCTTTTCCTTAACAATCATTGAGTTACCACTTTTAACAACAGTCCTATTGAGAGTGGTTAGGGTGTTCTGTTTTAAACCCTCTACTTCTGCTAGGTATAAACATATAGAGGTGAACCCAATTCATATTTACTGTGTGTGCTGGAAATCTCTCCGTATATATTCTACAACTACACCATTACTGAATATACAGAAATAACACTGCTATCAATTACTGTAGTTGGAATTTTCTTTGGGCTACCAACCAACTCCCCAATAAAGACATGGAAACTTATTGTTAGTTATGAATGCTTGGCCTTAGCTTAGTCTTGTCCCTCTAGCTCTTTTAACTCAATTGAACCTGTTTGTATTCATCTGTGTTTCACTTTGGGGTTTTTACCTTTCATTCTGTATGCCCCACCCCCTTTTCTGCCTTCTCCATGTCTGACTGACTGACTCCTGGCATCTTCCTGTCATCTCCTTTTCTTTCTTCCCAAGCCTAAATCCCTCCTCCTACTTACTCTCCCTGCCTGCAAGTCCCACCTATACCTCCCCCCTCACTCCTGGCCGGTCAGCTTTTTATTAGACCAATCAGGTGCCTTAGACAAGCAAGGTAAAATAACAATACATCCCCCTTTACATACAGAAACAAATGCAACCCATCTTTACTTAGCTAAACCAATGTAATCCATCTTTGCATAGTTAAACAAATATTCCACAATAAATTGTGAATTCAAGGAACTCATCAAGTATGTGCCATTTCTGACCACTTCCCATCTCAATCTGAAAGAGCAGGAATTTCCGAGAGCAGGGTCTTGGCTGCCGCACTGAGTTCTTTATTCAGAACCCTCCCTTAGTGCTTTTAAGTGTAAAAGTTTCCAACATTGACTCCAAAACTGAATCCCATGTTTTTTTTCTTTTGGGGGCTGCAACTCACAGTGACTAGGCAATTGGGTTGTGCTATGGGCAATGCTGTTGTCCAAGTCAACACAGGATGAGAGAGAAGTGTGTACATTCTCATCAGGCCTACAGCTAGAACTGTCATGAGGGCAATGGAATTATGCCTCTGTATCTCCATAGGAGACACTGTGCTCCTGGTGGGGACACAAAACTTAACATGGGAATGGTTCCTGCTCTCAGATGCCTAATAAACAAACAAGGTATAGACTCGGAAGCTATAAAACAGGGTCGCTAAGATGGCTCAGTGGTTAAGAGCAGCTACTGTTCTCAATGAAAACTTGAGTTTAAGTGAATTTAACTCTCAGCACCCACGTCAGATTGCTTATAACCACCTGTAACTCCAGCTCCAGGGGATCTGGCAACATCATCTAGACTCCATGGACTCTCACATGCACATATGCTTCAGCACACACACATACTTACACATACATACATACATACACACACATATAATATACACACACATACATACATGCACACACATAATACATACACATACACACACATATATATATATACACACACATACACACACATGAACACACACATACTTCAAAAATAAAACAATATAAATACTTTAAATTATGGAACAGTTCAAACTGTGATGCAATGGAATTTAAAGTATGGTTTGAGTAATCAGTAGAAGTCTTAATTAATGAAGTTAGGCTTTGAACAGGGTGGGGGAAAGGCATATTTGGTTACTGGCAGGAAGAAATGAAGAATCTATTTTGAAATGAGCAGGCTTCACTGAGTGAGGATGTGAAGCAAATCGCCCTCCACTCCAACCCTCTGCCTGAAAACCTAGGACTCATCCCTTGTTCTTGGTTGCACCTCAGTCCAGACAACTGGCTCAGGGCAAGCCTGCTGACCTCCAAATATGTGAACCAAACTGTGTGGAGTCTGGCTTCTTTACCACCTTCTCTGTTCCCACCACAGGGCGAATCACCCTCTTCTTGGTGGGTTACGTCATAGTGCCCAAAGCTATCTACTCTTCTCACACGCCCCTTCCAAAAAACATCGTCCGCCTATGTCTCTGTGACTGGCTCAGCTTGGATTACAATTGGCTTTCCTTTCTTGCACCCAGAACAAAGGAGAACAATCTTCCATATTTCTCGATCTCTAGGCTCTTCTGGGTCCTCCCTTTAATCTCTAACCTGCTTTCACACTACCGTGTCGCTAAGAGGCACAGCCACCCTGACTTTCTGACTCCCGCCTCCCACCTGATGACATTTGTGTTTGCTCTTCCATTTTGGGAACACTTTTGCCGAAGATCTTGACGTTTAGTTCTCACTCAAATGTCAGCCCTTGGAAACAGGAGTCTGCAGTGGCGCTTTGCCCCTGCCCTGCTGCTCACTCCTTGTCACAGTGCCCTCTTTATGATGCTGGTCGCCACTGTAAAGCGCATACGGTAAGACGGAAGTGCAGAACTATCCGCCACTGGAAACGCTGATGCATGAGACGATGTGGTTTATCTAGAGCATGGTATTTGCCTCCCACTGCTTAATGGGAAGCCCCGTGACAGGTGAGATCTTGACTGTGTAACCATGAAGAGACCCCAGAGTTCGAAGAGACACTGCAGAGTCAGGGCCATGGTACTGTTGAGTGACAAACATACTGAGTGTCGCTCTGAATGGATTAAAAGAGTCCTTGAAAATGGTTACTATAAGAAAACGCGTACCTTCTACTTCAGTAAAATGGGTATCACAGAAGCAGGTGTGGGAGTTTTACATACACAACACACACAAACTGTGCGAAGATATTGATTTATAATAGTTCAAATATGTTTTTGTCCTTCCTTTCTCTCTTCTTACTTTTAAACTTCAATACTAAGGGCATAAAAGTAATAGAACACTTAGGACTTCCCAAGACAGCCTACAGACACGACTGCAGCACCAGGGAGCTTGTCTACAGATGGCACTAATTATCACGCTGTGAGTTTGTTTTTCTATGGTACCTACATTTAGGAGGAACCTAAATGAAGCATGTTGTTATTTCCACCTCCATTCCTGATATGACAATGGATCACAGCATCTATATCTTTGTATAGCGGGCATTCAGGGACCAAACCACTGACACACAACTCTTCTTCCTGTTCCAAGGCATCTGGTGACAGTTTGATCACAGGAATCTGGTCTATAGGGGAAGCTTTACTGCTGACTAGACCCACAAGGCACTTTGAAAGCAGAAGTGTTAATATGACTGTATCTGGCGAAATGCCTTTGAAAACTGAAGCCATGATCTTTAAGGTTCTAAAAGAAAGTTAGGAGCTACTCTAATTACCTGGGGTTTTATAATAAAAATTTCAAATTAATCGGTTTTGATGAGATCTGGTAGACTGGCAAATGATTTTCATGAGTATCTTCAAAATATATTGGAAAAAGTCAGAAAAAAGTCTTTTCCTTGCTTTTCTAACTTTGGCCTCTGGGAATTGCCTTGGAGAACAGTTCTGACTGAATGTTGAAAGGATTCATTTTGGAGTTGTTGGCCATGCTGGATACATGGTGGATCAAAGCCTGCAGTAAGTCACCTGACTTCCTAACCCAAACGCAGTCTAGTACATAGCTTTCTACTTACAGAAACAGATAGCTTTCTGATCACAACACTCTGTGTTTATTGATTTCTTGTCAGTAAATTTAGAAATTTATCATTTGAATTCACAAAAGAAGTGTTAGGAACACTTGGGTCCTCCTATCCATTCCTGTCCAGCTTCGTTGAATTCCTTTGTTGTTATTTATGGACATTTATGTGACTTTATTGTTATCTCAGGCTTAACGTCAATAGATCAGTAGTGAACTTTCCAAAACTGACCATTTTAAATCAAGTAAACGGGAAATAAATTTTTTGTTGTTATTTAAAAATTAAACCGAGCTAATGTGGCGTGCCGAGAAGGCTGAGTCTCCGGCTGCATTTTCATTTGTGATCCCCGGGGTGCTGAGACCTCTCAATGAGGACCACCCCATGGTTCCGTTTCCGTCTAGGCTCCTTGTCTCTCCACACAGCAGGATGTGTGCTCAGCAATGACTAGACACTTAATCAGCTGCTGAGTCACCCATCTGTGAGTCACAGATGTGTCTCTACAAGGATCCGTGCAATCTTATCTCAAAGGGATGACTAATGGGCTGAGAATAGCATGTGCTTTTTAAACTAGGCAGGTTTTTTTTAGACTTAGTAGACTTATATTGAATTCTTTCTATAGTCTCAGAAACTAAAAAGTAAAGGCTGGGATAATGGCTCAGTCAGTAGAGTTCTTGTCCCACAAGCAGAAGAACCTGAATCTGGTTCTCTAACACCCATGTGTTAGGGATCTACACCTAGGACCCTGGAACTAGGGGAGATGCTGGCCCTCCCTGTCTGCCCAGTTCAGCTCAATCAGTGAGCTCCAAGTTCAGAAAGAAACTCTGTCTCAAAATATATGGTAGAAAGTGATTGAGGAAGACACCCACTACCCACCTCTGGCGCCTCTGCTTGCACGGGTCCACTGTAACTCTCGCCGAGGTGCTATACAACTTAGTACCCAGGCTGAAAATTCTTGACCTTGGCACAGTTGACATTTTGCACTGGGTAATTCATTCAGGTTGAATAATCTCCATAATAAGGGATGGAGGAGGGTATTGATCTTGCCTTGTAGGATCTTAGATAGGGTGCTGGCCTGAACCCATCAAACTTCACTCCGTAGGGATAAAAACAATCAATGTACTCTGCAGACTTTGTGAAAGGGCGTTGGGGCCAAAATGCCTGCGAATGGAAACTTCTCTTCTGGAAAAAAACATGTTATTCAGTGGGGACCAGAGTAGTCAGGGGGATGCACAGGCTGGCCCTAATAGGAGCTGGTAGGAACACATAGAAATTCTTGCTTATGTTCCATGTCTCTCAGGAACAAAAATAGGGTCAAATAATGAGGCTCATGTCTTAGTCCCTGTTCTACTGCTGTGAAGAGACACCATGGCCAAGACAGCTTCTACAAGAGAAAGCTTTTAGTTGGAGGCTTGCTTGCAGTTTCAGAGGGTTAGTCCATTATCATCATGGTGGGGAGCATGGCGGCAGGCAAGGAGCTGGGTAAGTGGTTGAAAGTTTTATCCTGATCCTCAAGCAGACAGACAGACAGACAGACAGACAGATAAGAGAAGAAGAGAGAAAGAAAGAGAGTTTGGCATGGACTTTTGAAACCTCAAAGCCTACTGCCAGGGACACACTTCCTCCAACAAGGCCACACCTTCTAATCCTTTTCAAATAGTGCCAATTAGTCCTGGTGACTAAACATTTAAATATGGGAGCCTATGGGAGACATTTTTATTTGAACTACCATGGCTCACTTAGAAAAGTTTTCACACCGCAGTCCAGTGCACGACTTCCTGAGGATAATCAAGAGTGAGTGCCTCAGGTTATACAGTCAGTGAAGGAAAGGCTGGACGCGTACCAGCTGACACTCTCTGGGTTCTCCCCATCTTAGCTCATTGCTTCAGGATCAAAGCGGCATAGCTATTGACAGCACAAGGCCCAAAACATGACCTTCACCGTTTTTTGTAGGTAACCGTTCTGGCAGTAGCTATGCTGGTTTCCAAGGCTTGGTCAATGGCAGAGTGGTGAGGTGGGCCTCCAACCAGACAGGCCTTTCTTCTCCACTGAGCACACGCAACTCACTGCTCTGTTTCCTAGCACTCTAATAACTATCATGTGAGTTATATTTTTCTTGAAAAGCGGCTAAGTGAAAACTGACTTTGAGGCAGTGGTTGCTAAATTCTAAATTAAATAAGCCCAACGTGTGCTTTTGTCATGAGCACCTAATAATTAAACCGTAAATATTTCTTGCATTTCGAGTAGAGCGTTGTAAAATGCCCATGTGATTTTAAGTATTGGTAATAAAAGTCCTTAGCACTCTACGTGTGTAGGGAGAATCTGCATGTGAGATACGAGTAAGGAAGCTGTGTTGCTCTTGGAACAGCGTGAGCAGTCTGTGCAATGTACATGGAAGAAGTGACACATCGAGGAGCCACCTAAAGCAGTAGGCAGCTCGAAGGTGACTTGACAGTGACCTCCAGGGAAGACCCTGTGACAAGAGAGGAAGAACAAGGAGAAAATGGACCTTCCCTAAGAACACCCATGCAGCTTGCATGTTCACCTCTCAGAAACATGGTCCTATAGCCTTGTGCTCTGAAATAATTATGACTTCCCACGTTTGCAGAAATAAAATATTGTCTGGTAAGCAATGCGAATGGAAGGATCCAGAAAGGGCAGAGAAACCAGCCAACCAAAGTTTCCATTGCATTGCATCATCCAGTGAGTGGCAACAAATAATGAAACCTCACTAAGCCCCAGTTCCATGGATGTGGAGGAGAAGGAGACGTTAGATTAAGGCCAAGGGATTGAGAACCCTGAATGTGGAGACAAGGCATTTGAGCTTGGTTTGTTCGTCAGTGGGGGCCGTGGGCAGCTTGTGATAAGAGAGATGAGGTCAGAGTTGTACAATTGACCTTTGTCTCTCCGTGTGAACATTAGCTCTAACATGAGGTCCATGTGTGACTGGAGAGAGAAGCCATACCTTAAGTCCCAACCTCAAGGAAAAGGATCATCCGAGCCACCACATGGGAGTGAAAAAGAGGAGTGTTCACTTCATATAAAAATGATAGTGGTATCTAGAAAGGAAGTCAGGAATCCCGGGCCATTTACCTTGCTGGGTCCAGGAGCATTCATGACCCAGAATCCATAGTAGTTTCAGAATCAACAGCATCTTGGACCTGATTCCACATATACCTATCAGCCCTACCCATATGTCTGGAACAGAAACTGCGAGTGTTGAGACATAACAGGCAATTGGCTACACACCCGATTTGAGGATTATTGTTCAAGAGTGAGTTCAGGTAAAATAAAAGCTATTTATGTTTTAGGCCCAGAGAGAGTAGAACTAAATCCAGATGTAATCAAACTGCCCTTTAAAGGGGAAAGGAAAAAATGTCTACCATTCTACACAAAGCACAGAATTATAGAGAGTATGATCTAGTCTTTTTTAAAGATGCAACCCAATCATGGCAAATGCAAAGAATTAAATCCTGTTCTGTTACCTAAGCATGTTTCCATATGCCTGGAAGACTAATCAGACTGTGCAAAAACCTAATTTAAATCCATTTCAGGAATAAAGAAAATTGTGCTTCTCTTTTTCAATACATAAATTCATTAAATTAACAAAATAGACTAGAACACACAGGAAACAAAACGCCATGGAATTCTAGAATCAGAAAAGAATGAAGAAAGCATTTAACTCCATCTCAATGTTCCTTTCTAGATCACGAATACTCACTTTTACTTCAACAGAAGCCTGGGATCAGGGCAGCACAGGATGGTGTACTGGAAAGTAATTGAGCCTCGTGTGTATTTTTTCATATTCTGCTCAAGATGTTTCTGTCATCTTAAACTAAAGTCCAAAACGGTCAGTCTCAGCTTCTGTGCATCATCTAATCAACTCTGAACAGCAGGGTTCTCCTTGGAGGCTCACCCATTATTATTAAATAATTCATTTCCTTAACTTAAGCCATTGTTAAAATATAGTAAATGTAGTCAGAAAATACAGATCATATATATGTACATATATATATATCACCTATTTATATTAAGTGAGGGAGTATAGCATTGAAACAATGTCTAAGATAGAAGCAGCTACTCTGAGGTTATTTAGATCCCCATTCTGCTTCAAGTATTGTCATTGATGTGTCTGGATATGTATAATGACCTCTGCAACTATGGACTTTGTACAAAAGTCAATAACTGCCCATGGCCTAAGTAAGTGATGCTGCTCAGCTGTCAGCCTTTCTAAGGGTACTGTTTTAAATGTTTCATCCTATATTAATTCATAAAATAAATTCCCAAAAGAATTTGGGAAATACCCAAGAGGTCAGGAAACTTGACAGTGAAAGTAAAAAAGACTTAAAAATATATCATATGAAAGAATGTTTCTCTAGATCAAAAGAAAAGGGACAGGGGGGTAAACTGGGAAATGTTTAGTGAGCTCCCATATATAAAAACGCCTTTAGGAGAAGAACTATCCTTGAGGTCCCATGGTCTTCCCTAGCCAGAACCATGCAGTATACAACTGTCTATTAATCTCTTTGGTGGACAATAGCATTGGCTTCAGATTGGAAACAGGGCCTAGTGTAGAAGATGGAGACAGCTGAACTTGAAGAACACAAATCAGACTTCTGCAAGGCTTAAATTCTCTGTGCGTGGAATTCCTAGGGCCTGGGTGATAAGGCAGAAATGGTCTCTTTAACAGGTGATTGTAACATACGTTTTAGAACGTTTTAGAAAACAGACCATACTCTTTAGCTTACTCAAAACTTTCAGAATTGTATTTCAGAAAAAAGGAAACCACTTCCTGAGTAACTGATTGTCACAATGTGTTTCTGTAAACTGAGCCACCTGCTGGACTTAAAATGTCTATGCCACAGAACATATCAGCTGGACATATCTCTTCACACAGGACCCAGTGAATATCTGGGCACTCTTTGTCACATGGTCCTTGAGCCTGCCCATTACGATAGCTTCCAACCTACGTACACTCTAATTTCTAAAGCTTATCTAATTTCTCTAGCTGCATCATTGTTGAAAATTCAAGGTTTGTGAAGATGAACGCCCCTCTTCCAATTGGAAGCGCTGTTGCTGAGTGCGTTTGTATTTTGTGAGTCTTAATCATACTGGCATAGATTTTAAAAAGCATTTGTCCGGAACCTCTTACATGCATATGGTTTGGATGTGGGATTTTAGACCATTGGAGTACCACTGACACCCCCGATTCAAAGCAGAGCACACTACATACTCTCTTACTCCTTCGACCAACGGGCTAATACAACTTAAAGGAGGGATGCTCTTTTTGACCCACAGAAAGGCTTCCTCTGCTTCACGCCTGTGGCTCGGGATGTACCATTCCTGTTTCAAGCAATCCCGCTTCCCTACTGCTGTGGATGCTAACCCTCTAAGCCCAAGTCGCCCATCCTTTTTCTATGCTGCCTTGGTCATGGTGTTTCATCATAGCAACAGAAAGGTAGCAAGCGCATCTGTCTTCACTTGGTTATGCTAGCGTGGAATGATAGAATGATCTCTCGGGGGTCATCAAAGATGCTGGATTAAGTGGTCAGACTGGAGAAGAGTCCAGTCGTGTCCTAAAACATCATGTGTGACCCCGTCATCCCCACAAACAATATTGCTGGAGCCTCTTTAAAACAATTGACTCATTTTTTTTTTAAACTAGAAGCCTAGAACTTCAGTTCCCAGTGTGAGGTGCATATTTACCTTTATCATTCGTGTACATCCGGGTACAAATACAAGGAACAAATTAGCTAGTCTTTCATCTAAGTGGTCCTTCAAGTGGCAGAAGGCAGGTGTGTATGATTTGCTGCATTAGTGTTTGGGACAGGTCTATAGGTTGTTGTTTTTTTTGTTGTTGTTGTTGCTTGTTTAAGGCAAGGTATTATTATGTCACCCAGGATGACCTTGAACTTGTGATGAGCCTCCTGCCTCAGCCTCCCAAATACCAGGTTTATAAGCATACATCACTATATCCACCATTTTCACTGGTTCTGTAGCAAGGTAGATAACCAAGAAGAATGCAGTCACTGGGCCCTTTGGGAGTCAGTGGACAGTGAAAGACAGAAGACAGACAGTAGAAAGACCTCAAATGGCCCATTTGAGCAGATCTTTCCCTTCTAGCTTCTAGGTTCCAGCATCTTGATTCTACCGTTTACTGTAGATCTATAAGCTTTGTGTCGCAGTTATGTTTATGAAAAGGCTTATATTTTCATTGCTCCAGATTGAAGAAACTCTGTGGTACCCTAGACAATAAAAACCCATGTTGTCAGGAAACCCCAAACTGTTGGATTTATTCATAATCTCATGCCAGAAGAAAGGGGACATAAGCAAATATTTTTGTATTTAAAAAGGATGTTTTATTTCATAACATCTTGAAGGCAAGAAAGCAAACAAGCCTAGCTAATGCGTTTTAAAAAGAGAATATGCTTTTTCTAGCTAATGACAAAGATTTCACTGAGATGGAGGGAGAAAATGTTGCATTTATAAAAATGTTGATGTAGATATAATTAGATCCATTTTAGGACCAAAAGTTTTATGCAGAAACTGACAGAAGGGTACACAATAATTATAGTTTCCTGACAAGCTGAATAGAGTTTTCTTTTTTTATCTCGTGGTTTTAGAAAACCAAACTGTAAATAAATATGCAGTTTGACAGATTGTAATTGCGATCAGCAAGGCGTCTTTTCATTTAATCAGATGTTGTTATTAAAATGGGGTTACAATTAAACATTTTATAATGTGACGTAGCACTCCATTAAAATTCTCCAGCAGACGGCAGGCAATTTACAGCCGATACTCCAGCTTCCTTCTTGGTTTTCTGAAATGTTATTGGATGTGACCTTCACTAGATGGGTCTCTGGTTTTGTTTTCCCATCTTTTCTTCTTACTTTGACAAATGATATTGGACAGCAACTATTTTTTTTCATTGCACAACTAAAATATGACTTTTGCATGTTCTTCTCTGGTTATTATGGATCTTCTCGGTGGGCACACTCAAGCAGACAGAGGACTGAAGAAAGCATTTTTTGCTTGACAGGAAATTCATTTTCTCTGTTTAGGTAATAGTCATCTCCATCAAGTGCAAATTAATATTGAGATTACATTAAATTTGTTTCAGGGAAGGATTAATAGAAAGCTATTGCAGACTGTAAATATCAGTTAATATTTTACATTCATAGGAAAGTGCATCCTTAAACAAAGAATGAAAAGGTATGAAATTGAATTTGACAGTAATTAATAGGAGGATGGCCTAAATTATGCTAGACAAACCTATACATTGTTTCGGGGTTCTGGCTTCAAGTCTCCATTGGGACTGTGACCAAGGCAGCCCGATCTTCCTCAGGAACCTATGACTAAGCTGCCCCAGTGCCAACACTAATGGAAGAGAGACTCCGAATTATAGCCCGAATACTTCTGTCAAGACAAAGGGGCAGTGTGAGTAGGCTGCCTTTACAGGCTCCCATGCACTGGAGATTGACCACTGCACACAGCAAAGAGAAAATGGAAGCAATTTCTGGAATCCAAAGAAAGTTCATCAGAGACGATAGCCCACTTCTTAACCAAGAGCAGACAGAAGGGCTCCCTGTTCCATGCTCTGGTCACAAGGATAGACTCCACTGCAAAACAGAGCAAGCCTCATCTGTGTCCTGAGTAGACTGCAGTCATGTTTTCAACAAATCAGAAAAGGTCCTCAGTAGGAGACAGAGCGGCAACTATCTGGAAATTGAGAGGACTTCTGAGACCTCAGAGCCCATCTCCATTGGCACCTCTGCCACCAAGGCCATGCACCTCCTAATTCTTCCCAAACAGTTTCACCAGCTGAGAACCACCATGTGACCTGAGTTCCTGATGAGCAATGACGAGGACAGGTGTGAAGGCTGACCTGTTTTGCTTGGTTCACAAAATGCTGCTCCCATCCACCCAGCTCAGGATCCTTTCAGTTATTCCTTCAGTGAATGCGCAAAGGCCCGTTACCCTGGGATAGGCACGGTGAACTGCAGAAACACTGACAAGAATCCACACTGAGCCCAGGGCTCATGGGAACAGAAAGCATGGACAATAGGCCCCTGCCGCCACTGCCTGAGAGTGAAGTATTTCTAGTCTAGGATTCCGGCTTGTCAGTTTGTGTCAACAGAACACAGGTAACTGTTGCAGTTTAGAGACTGCCAGGGATGGAAGCAGTGTGCAGGCCCCAGTAGGCTGAGGACAGAAAGGGAAGGAGTGGAGGAATAAAGTGTTTTCTTTGAAATCTGCAGAATCTGCAATGGATCTAACAGAAGTCTGTGTTGTGCCTCCTGCTGGGGACTATGGCTTGCATCTTAGCAGCATACTGAGCAGTAAATAAAATGTGTATGTCAGTGTGTGTGTATGTGTGTGTGTGTGTGTGTGTGTGTGTACATATTGGTAGTCCCCTCCAATCATGACATCTATAGCTGGGCATGAAAGACAGATATTTAATTAATAAAAAATCATTTAACAATATAAAGGCATTTCTCCATTTTATTACATTGTCAGTCTACTGGTTCAGCATTTTAATATATTGCTTAATAATATCATTCAAGTCAATATTTTTTAATCCCCTTTTCACTGGAACACACCAGGCATCTATTTCTAGAATGTGATTTGTACCCAGTTTCCTAAATACAGAATTATCATCATCATCATCATCATCATCATATGTGTATGGCTGTTTTGCCTACATATTTATCTTGGCACCACTTGCATATAGTGAGTGCTAGTGGAAGCCAAAGGAGAGTGTTAGATCCCTTGTGGTGAGAGGAACCAACAGTCATGAGACACCTTGAGGGTGTTGGCAATCAAATCTGGGTCTTCTGAAGAGCAGCCAGTGCTCTTAACTACTGAGCCACTTGCTAGGCCACTTTCTTATACTTGACTAAGGTTTTAGAATTATCTATGTGGCTATTTTTTACAATATTGTTTACATTTTTCTTTTTCATTTGCTTTACATACCAACCACAGTTTCTATCCCTTTCTCTCCTCCCGTTCTTCCCACACACACACACACACCTCTGTTATAACTCTGCCCCCATCCACTCCTCCTCCATCTTCATTTTGAAAGGGGCAGGCCTCCCATGGGAGTCAACAAAGCATAGAACAACAAGTTGAGGCAGAACTAAGTTCTTCTCCCTGTTAGAAACATACCAAGATCGTAGCAGCACTGTGATGAGAATGTTAGGTGAACAGACTGCAATCAGGTTAAGAGTTCTGCATGTTTCTAGAACTTTGTCCAGCTCATTGATAAAGCATTTGAAGCCTACAGAATGGACCCTGGGTCTGTGAGCTCATTAACAGTTCAGTTTTCTCCCTCAAAGGAAGGACACAAGAGTAGGTGATACCCAAGGTTGTTCTCTGTTGTAAGGAAGCCACTTGTTCATTTCCTGGCTACCCAAACTCCCCAAATAATCACACAGAAGCTATATTATTACTTAAATAACTGCTTGGCCTATTAGCTCTAGCTTCTTATTTGCTAACTCTTACATCTTAATTTAAGCCATCTCCATTAATCTGTGCATCATCACAAGGTCATAGCCTACCAGCAAAATTTTAGTACATCTGTCTCTGGCAGTGGCTCCTCTCTGATCCTGCCTTCTTCCCAGCATTCAGTTTAGTTTTCCCCACCTAGCTAAGTTCTGCCTTGCTATAAGTCCAAAGCAGTTTCTTTATTAATCAATGATAGTCACAACATGCAGAGGGAAATTCCACATCAGTCCTCCATTGAAATTTCCCAGTTTACCTTGTACCCCTGCTTCAGCGGGGCTTTCAGTAAATGCAAATATTTGCCAGCATTCAAAAGATCCATTATTAAGGCTGGGAAGCCAAGATGAATATTCCTGGACTCAAAGGAAAAGCCCATCTGATTCCATGTCCAATATCACTGGGACAGAAACACAACAGTAGGGCAGAGAAGAACTGCACGTGGATTTTGGGTTAGAAGTAAAAAAAAATCTTATCCAGGTGAAGCTACAGGGGGAATTTACCTGGGATCTAATTACACTGTTGGAATTTGTCCAAAGGCGTTTGAGTAACCACGCCCTCCTACAACAAGGACATTTGCCAAGGGATGCTGAGGGCATGTGGTGAGACCTGCAATTTTAACACCAAATGCAACTCCAGCAACTCTACTAGACAGGTATAACATGTTCACCTCCCTCGGCACCCATTTTGGAGCAGTTTTTCAATGCTGTATTTCCATAGTTCCCCGTCTTACGCAGCTGTCTTCCATCTTGACCCTGGAGTCTTGGTCTGACTTAATTCTGCAGAGCTTTATCCCAATGATCACTACTTAAAGTAGATGTATGAATCCTGTTCACTCCCCTGGTGGTTTTGTTTCTTTTTCACTGAAGGTTAAGCTCCATCCAAAGATACTTTGTGGCAGTAAACAGTATTATTTTTATTTAGGACAGCTACTTTCGTTTTCAGAATTCAGTCTGGGCCACCATCCAGCTTTTAATAAGGTGGCAGAAGATAGTTTAAAGTCATCTTAAGGCCCAGTGACAGCAGTGACACTTATCTAGAACTAGACTAGTCTAGCTGGCATTATTCTAAGCAAGTAGATGTGCATAAAGTTCCTCTGAATTTCCAAGTACAAAGGCATTTCCCATAGAAAACATGTCTCTCGCCTTAAGTACAGCCGCGTGCATGAGAAACAAGGACCCCATTTCCCTGTGAAGTGGTGGCTGTAATACATTCATCTGTGGAAGGCCATTTAATTTCAACATTTCCAGTGTCCAGAGGACAGAAAGAGTTTCATCTTACCCTCTCCTCTTTTAACAAATAACCTGATCAGTGGACTCCTCTGCACTACAAGGAAATTCTCTGCAGCAACGATTGGAGCAGAAGCTGTACCTTGATTCTGGTTGGGAGAAGCCACCAGATTTGAAACTGTTTTCTGAGCTTGCGTTTCAGTTCCCAAGTAGATGTCTCCCCTGCCACTGTTCACTCCTCAAGATTCTGATTCTACAGGTCTGCATGAGGCAAAAAGAACAAAAGACAAAAAAACAACCAAAAAACCCTGCCCTCTAGGCCTCCTCCAGAGACACTGTTAAAGATCCACGTCAACACGTAGATGGAGACTCAGGTATTCATTTGTTACTGCTGCATAAAGACAGAGGGACAGATTTCATTTTTCAGTCCAGAGATTGATGGTGGCCAATAAGCCAATGGAGGAAGAAAGAGTCAGATGTGGAATCTGGCAGATAAAGGCTGGTATTTTTACCTTCCAAGGGGTGCGTGCAGTGAGTGTGAAGCAAAGTCACGGAGTGGAAGGTGAAATGGATTCAAAGGAAGATTGATGCGGGTTCTAAACACAGGTTTAGTTTTGATAGGATGAGATGCACCTGTATTTTAAAACATACAGATAAGGGATCGATATCACAAACATTAGCTAAGCCAAAATAGTGCATTTTACAAACAATACACTTCTCAATGTGTTATAGCCATGACTTGTAGCAAACATACCAGGTATATGCTAGTCCTCGTCTATAAAATTTAGACCCAGAATGTCTCTGGCATCCATACGTATGTTTATGAAAGCTGCCTGTGTGTTCCTGGCTCCCAGGCTCGTCCTTGCCTATTGTTGTATTCTTAAATTTAGACTCGTACCGAGCACATATGTATAAACTGCCCTGATCAAGCCTGAGCCCGCTTGATTACTTTTGATTTGTGCTGCAAGATTTCTTTATCCTTCCTGGAAATTTCCAGACATTTTACTCTAAAGCCATTCTTTCTTTAGATTTATTTACTACCTTTAGAAGTAGAAAAGTCCAATTTCAATCATGTCTGAAATAACTCATTTCAGACAAGTACGTGCTGTTCTGCTTACAAAACACATCGGAGTGGGATATGCAATTACTACAACTGCGCTTCCTGCCACAGAAACATTTCAGCATTATAGCATTACAGGAATAGAATGACATGCATAATGAAAGATTTCAAGATTCACCCAAGGCATTTATTCTCTTCACCTTAATGTTCTCAGCAGTAGCAGAGTATCCATTAAAAGGTACTATGAATTATGGTTGCCTAGCAACTGGAAGGAGCTTGTAACAGCACCAAAGAATGAAATGGCTGGTTGATAAAATGAATTTTCTCTGAGCATTAGCCTGTTGAAACTGCCTTTTCTTGTGGAACATAAAGTGCATTTATTTGTCTCATGCATTTTTTATTAGAAAATTATTTGAGTTCCAGGGACTTGAATCGTTTTGCTACAGGAGATATTTGATTTTAATGTGTTGTACTAAAATAAGTAATAAAAGACACTTTCTTCAAAGCAAAGTCGCCAAACAATCCTATGTGGATTTTTGAAGGAAGAAATAAAATATTTGATAAGCTATTCTACATTGGTTTCTAATTAAGAACAGCCTTTGATAGAATTCATAATCCTGATGCTGCTTTCCAAGGTATAAGGCTGAAATAATGGATGCTTAGTTGTGTGAGCTACAGAAACAGCCTGTAGTCTATGAAGCACACAGGAAGAATAGATTTTTTTTAATCTCTCCCTTTGGTATGTGTAAAAATTCATCTCAACAAAAATCTAAATATTTATCAGAAACTTTAATAGTCACATATTGTCTCATTTTACCTTATTTACT
The DNA here is from genome assembly GCF_037038515.1 of Microtus pennsylvanicus. Classification (NCBI taxonomy): domain Eukaryota; kingdom Metazoa; phylum Chordata; class Mammalia; order Rodentia; family Cricetidae; genus Microtus; species Microtus pennsylvanicus. Next base: position 123,516,651 of record NC_134581.1, read on the forward strand.
TTTATTCTTTATTTATTGTTGTAGGTATCATCTGGTATGCTACACACATTGGATGATAGATAGATAGATAGATAGATAGATAGATAGATAGATAGATAGATAGATAGATAGATAGATAATCAATCTTAGGCACTTTTGCTGCTGTGATTAGATTATGCCTTATGTAGTATTGCCCTGCAAGTCTCTTGTCTGAAGAAATTTACCCCAGAAAATATTAATAGATGCTATCAGCACACATTCCAAATGCATGGTATGAGTGTTGCTATAATTTAAAGTGGTCTGTAGAAACTGTAACCGTCTCAAAGCTGACAAAGCAGTTTAAAAAATAGCTTAAAGCAGAAACAGCTAAATAGAAGTTAATATACATACTCATTTACAATTTCCTTTGGGCTTCTCATTTCATCCATTTCACTACAGTCTTCATATACTTATACCTGGGATGTTTCATAATGTATTTTTATCTGCCTGGGCCGAACATACAGCATTTTTTTCATCTACTTCTATGTGTCTGGAAATTGTATTTCTTAAATGACAGCCATTACATGTCCAACGGCTGTTTTATGTAACATCTTGCTTCTGGAGGTTGCGCACTGATTCATCTTATGACCCTCTAACCTCTGGTTGGAAAGGGGGTGGTTTTAGTCCATTGTTTACACCGCTGGTGCTTCTTTGTCCATCAGGAAACGGATTTCTCAAACCATGTCTAGAGCAAGCGAACCCCAAGAGGAAGGGACAAAGGGAAATCATGTTTGTCACTGTAGATGGAATGAATTTATACTGAGCAAATCCTCGTATAGATCGGTAATGAAAGGACCGTCTTCTGAAATGACAGTCTTGGAGTCAGCTTCAAAAATCCAACTGGGTTTTAACCCATACTAATTGAAACATATCCAAGTAGGTAAATGTGGTTGTGGATTCAGCCAGTAGATCAGAGAGCACAGATTTTCCCACTACAGCTTCCTGGCTCCATTTGGTAAAGGGTTTTCAGCTATTCTTACCTTAGCTAATGAGATGGTAAGATTTCCCCCTTTGGGAATTCAACAACTGACCCAGCGTTCTCTTTTCAAGGTGAAGTTCTCATCTGAGAACTCTGCCACAGTTGTGTGTGAGAGTCAGACAGGTCTCAAAATACTTAGCAAAACCAGCAGGGAGTATTGTCTTTAACAACAGCAGAAAAAAAAGGGGGGACTGGTTTCTAATGCCTAGATTCTGATAAGAACTAAAGTGAGTGTATTTGCCTGTATCGAAGGTTAGAGCTTTTCCTAAAATGGTGCCCTCCGACTCCTAGGGCTGCCTTTCTCCAGTGAAGCTGGATGGACACTCATGAACCAGATAGTGCAAAGCAGACATAAAGATGAGAACAGATCAGGTTAGCCCGCGCCTTCCATCTCATCGCAGCTTACCAAGAAGTCCGTGATTTCATTCAATGTTCACACCCAGCCTCTGATAGAAGGGGTTCATCCAGGGGCCGTCACTAAAAGGGCAGTGTTTCCTGAACCCCGCCCTGGGTTTGGAGTGACGGGATAAGATTGGGACTGCGTTTAACTGTGGATCCTCTGCCAAACTGTTGGACCTTCAGGACCTTGATAACTTCTAAAGGAAATAATATGACCCACTTTAGTGTGTCAACCTCAAGAACAGATGTGTAATCATGCATGTAATAAGTACTCAGTAAACACAGAGCCTGAATTGGAGTTGATTTGCAGCCTGGAGCCTTGGAGTAAACACGGGGCTTCCTGTGGGAAAGCAACTATGAAGTCATGCATGGGATGGAAGGTCATTAAGAGCTAGTCTGAGAAGTGGGAGATTTTCCATCCTTGTGGTTGGCACTGCAAGGGAATCACGGGACTCTTCCTGAGCAAGGACTGCACAAATAAGTGTGCCACCCACTGGTGTGCCCCAATGCCCTCAGTGTTAGAAACTGTTTTCATGGATTCCCTGCTGGCACCAGTTGAAGATTTCCACGTGTTGCTTTGCTATAATATCACAACCATAAGAAATTCAGAAGCAATAGGAGTCCCTTTCCCCAAACCAATATTTAAATATATTTTGTCTTGATCGTGAATATATTAGCAGTCAGGTTACTAAAATGAATTATAACTTGTGAGGGTTACATGTATAGATTTCCAGCATACCTAAAGATAAATGAAGACAGCTTGCAGAAGTAAAAGCTGCATTTTCAAGCCATATATGAATAATCAAACACGTGAATAAATCACACATTAATCACTACTAATAATTTGCAAAGGTGTAAATTAAAATTCCAGAGGGAGCTTGACTGATTTGATTAACGATGAGTTTAATAAACTAGAATCCCACTTGAACATAAAACTATTACACTCATAATAATCCTATGTAGCTATTGAGGAAGTAAAATTGAAAACTCTTTCTGATATTTGCAAAGAATTATGAGACACTGCCTGTGTGTGTTTACCATACTCTTACGAGGAGAAGGATTATTAATGGAGAAAGGTGCCTGGAAATATGTTTATGCCTTTATTTATTCTCAGATGTTTTACAATTGTTGTAGCTTAGGTTCCCATTATTAGATCACATGTGATTACAGCAAATTACTATTCAATTTCATGTGAAACCTTTAATTAATTTTTTTCTCTATAGGAACAATCAAGAACTTGTCAATCTTTTTCTAGGTTGCCAAATCACAGAAATTAAAAACAGAGGCAGACATATCCCAGGTAGGAAGACAAGCAGGATTTATCGTTCATGGAAATCACATTCATGGTTCATCCACAGTTCTTACTGACTCATGTGTGTAGGATGTGTTTTTTTTAAAGACTTCTATTTAAATGAAATTCTGCAGCCATCTATGAAAAAGTGGCAGAATCTAACATTTTAGTCTTGGAATGACTATAGCCTCATGAATATTCCATCACTGACAGTTGCCAGAATCTTCAAATAAGCAACAACAGAAGGTCAAAAAGAAGCAGAGACATATTACTGAGTTTTCTTGGTGTTGCAGTGTGTTTTGAGTGATGCATTTCTCCATCCGATGGGCTCCTGTCACACTGTGGTTGACGTGCTCTTGTGATATATGGCTTGTGCCCTCCGGGGTGTGCTGCGGAGACACTGTCTTCCCAGGGTATTGTTCTACTGACGTGTTAATCTATTCTATAGTATCCCAGAGTTCTGCCCCCGAATACTAGAATGCTGCCATGTCGATAGAAAGGGGGTAATAAAAGTAAATTGAATATTAATTGAAAATAAAATAAATGTGTATAAAATAAGAAATAACTGATAATTAGTGAGAATGGTCGTCATAAGTTAGGGTAAAATATGATTTCATACAGGTAAACTTGATTCTAGACTATTCTATCTCTAAGAAGTCATTATGTAATCCGAGGTTTAATTGACCTGATATTTCATACTGTCAGTGGTGATATTAGAAGGTGGATGTAATTATTAGAAATATATTTTTATTATATCCAGAGGTAATATTCTGAGAATGCAGAAGTAATATTCTGAGCTTTCAGAGCTGTGGTTTACAAAAAAATTGACTCTGACCAAAAACAAACAAACAAAATAAAACAAAATGAAAAATCCAAAAATCAACAACAACAAAATGAAGACATGTCTCATGTGGCTTGTGCCTCTTGAGACAGAATGCATATGTCTCATCTGTGATTCGGGACTATCTGCTAAAAGAAGTCTCTGTGTGTCCTTGTGTCCGATGCAAGGGAGTGGGAACTCTGACTGTCTTGCCTGTTCTGTGCAAACCATCACCTGATCCACTCTCAATAGCTACACTAACCCAGCATATGGGACAGAGGGACTTACTGAACTGACATCTCCTCTCATGGGTAAATACTAATTGAAAACATAGTTGCAGTGATATGGAATGCTAAAGGCCAGTTCAGAAATATTTCTCCTCTGATCTAGTATGTGAACCATGGCAGTAGAGCTAGCTTCCCACAAGCTGAGGGTGACATACTCCTCTTCATATGTTATCAACATCCTAATGTAGCTGGGGGTTCATTGTTCAAACCTCCATGTAGCCACAGCCCAGATCACAGCAGAAAGACTTATGTTCAAGGTTTTGACATAGGCAGATGAAGGGAAAATGAAATGTAGGCATTCAGCTATGTGGACACTAGGGTAATTGGAGGTTTCTCTCCTGCCCACCTTTCTCAAATAACCACTCTAAGGCTTAGTAGTAATTACAAACTGTTTGGCCTATGAACTCAGGCTTATTATTAACTAGTTCTTACAACTTAGATAAACCCATTTCTGTATTTCTATGCTTTAACACAGGGCTCGTGACTTGTTGTCTCATATCTTGCCTCTCCAGTGGCTGCAGGTGTCTCCCTGATTCCAACCCTTCCCATCCCAGCCCCCATCTCTTCGTTTAGATTTCCTGCCTAACTATATTCTGCCTGGCTATTGGCCAAATTGTCCTCTTTATTAACCAATGATAATAAGGGATATTCACAGCATGCAGAAGGGTATCCCACATCATACTAGAATTTTAGTAGTATTAGGGTAGGAAAAAAAAAATTGAGTGAACAAAATGTCTGACTCAGACTTACTGAATATTCTTCAACTCTTTTGCAAAATAATTTACACACTGAAGTTGTGAAGTGCAGCTCGGGCTTATGCTGGGATCTATATGGACGCATTACAGTATTTAGTCTTCACAGCATCTCTCGAAGATAGGCACAGGAGTGCCGTGTTTTATTGACAGAGAAACTGGTACTTGGAAATTAAAGCAAGCATTAAAACCTAGGCTGGAGTCAGGCTTGATGGCCAAGCTTCTAACTCAATACAAACAAAGCTGATGCTGGGGGAATCTTGTGTTCAGGACATCCGCCTCAAAAAAGAAAATGTAAAAATTAGCTGAGGATGGAGCTTAGCAATAGATTCCTGGTCTGCCGTGGATTTCAACCTGGGTTCATCCTTGTCCCCACAAAACAAGCACACAAAACAGGCAAACAAACAAACCGAAGATCTATCTGCCTACTGGTATTCTTTATAAAGCATTGCCAACCTAATAGGCATGATGTGCTATACAGAGATACAAGAGAATCATTGTTAGAGAGTATCCAGTAACTGCGGCATAGGAGGAAACGGAGTCATGGGATCTTCAAGTCCAGAAAAGTTAAAGGAGACACAGAGTGAACCTGCCAGAACCCAGCATAAATTGGGTCTGGTTGGTAAGAACGTCCCACTGAGTCACAACTGCTCACACCTCTTAAAGTTCTATTTTCTATGGAACGTACTTTGATTTCAGTGTTTAGATTCATTTTACTTAATAGATAATATAAAATAGAGGGTTTCAATATCACGTGAATTCATTATCTATCTATTTCTATATATATAATATGCTTATGTGTAAAGAACTATGATCTTTTTCTTTATACAGATAGAATTCAGAGTCATATTTTTCTGTTTTCCAAATACTAACTATTCTTTAAAAATAGGAAGGTCACATTCCAAATAAATCACCAGAATTGCTAGTGATGCACATGCAAGAAAAAACTGATTACCAAGTGAAGTGTTGTCAACAGTGTTCTGAATAAATCATTACCTCAAAACATGAAGCAGCAAGGAGCATAGCTCATTCTCTTATTCCTTGTACGCCAGGATAGATTCTTTTTAAGGGCTGGGGATCCCAAGAGTAAAGAAAACTCCCACGTATTAAGACTACGTTATTGACAGTGGGTCCCTACTCATTCATCTGGGAAGAGATAACTGAAGTGGTCTCTGCTGAGCTTCGGTGGAGTGGGGGGACTAAAGGCTGTAACCCTGGTACACCCCCTGCCTGTAGCAGCATGTATAGTCATCTGGAAGTCTCCAAGTCCCAGTCTGACCCATAGTCTCACTGCATGGAGATGTTTTCAACTTTCTCCAAACATTAGCAGTGCCCTTCATTCACAATTGCTTCAAAGCACACAAGTGCAATTTAGGGAGATTTTCAGCACAGTTAAAAACAAAAAATGGCTTTCTCTCAAATGGCGGCTTCTGGTACCACAGTGCAGCCTGTGACAATGCTGGCAAAGGGACTTTTGTCCCCAGTCTTGGCTTTCATAGAGCTAATGCATTTAGCTTCTAGCGGAAGTGGCCTTCCCAGCCACTTCCCAGGGCAGCCCCCATCTCCACTGTTAACCAGGAAGGAGGCACATGCTGAACTCAGTGCTGTGTGTACTTTCAATTCATTCTTTTCCTATGATACCCTTCACATTTCTGCCAGAAACAGTTCTGAAGTTGAGGCCAGTATTCATCTCTATCTTTAACTCAAGTGTTTGGAGGCTTCTGTTACTTTTTTCTGTGAAAAACCAACTTACCCTTATGTAAAACTTTGTTGGCTTTTATCAGGCAAGATAACCAGGCCACTCTAAGAACCTTACTTAGGTCAATGGGACTCTACAAGCTAGAACAAGGGCTGATTTATTTTATTAGAGAGCTAATAATTTAGCCCCCAAAAGGTTGGAATTGCCTCCATTTATAGCAAATTAAGGTGTTCTGCGCACATGCACTAAGAGGCAGGTGTTCTATACAATTTAAATTATACTTTCAGTTTTGAAAATGCTATCAGTAGACAATATGGCACGTGTGTCTTGGGTACCAACCCCTAAAACACTGTGTCTCATCTGAACCGGCTAATAGTTGGGGTGAGCAGGATCTTTTAATAGATAGAGAAGAGTAAATTATTTCTTTAGGAAAAACAAAGAAATATTTTCTTCTAGCCAGTCAAAAGTGGACATGAAATTGTGATGAATTCAGTTTTTGCCCAGAATCATAGCTGTGTTTGTGTGTGGACCTTCAAATACACATGTGCTTACGTGTTCAACTTAAGGCAAATTGAGGAGTAAGTCAAATTAAACTTTAGATATTTGCTATACAAACTAGACTGGAGATATTTACTGTAGGCATGAAGTAGTTACACTGCTGTATCAAGTGCCAACTAAACCAAAGGAAGTCAGTCAGTGTGACAGAAGAGAAAGGCCATGTATTTGAACATGTACATTTGACCTCATGCACATGGTTTGCGCCAACAAATTCATCCACTTCTAGATCTTTCTAGAAGCAGGTGATCACATAATTCTGCCACATTTCTGTTAATGTTGCTCACATCTTTGTAATTCTAATGTTTAGCCCCTACAGTTGTTTATGGAACTCTCTCCAGCCTTAGTGAGATGTTTTATCGCAGTCTAATGGGAGATCTGTGAAGATTAAGTGACTGGCCAAGGCTATGTAGAATAAGTGAAGTAAAAAGATAATGAGACATTCATGGGAAACATGGTACTTCTCTTAAGATCTTCTGGGAACCATACAATCCGCACTGTTAACCAAGCCATTGACATACACAACATGAGTCTGAATCTGGTTTGATTGGTGTGATTTTTATCTAGCTGATAGTACCTCACCAACACCCTGCAAAGACAGAGTTCTCTAGTAGTGTGATACTTTTAAATCAGGTCACACTCTTCTTCATCTGTTTTAGATATAACATACCATTACGCAACTATAATTCAAGGACATTTTAATCCAGTATTTGGGCATTTAAAGGCTGTTTGTTCGTTTTAATCAGTTAGACAGAGACACGTCCGGGAGGAAGTACTGTTCCATGTGGAGAAGAAAACATTATTGAATTATTGACTGGAGATCTACTTTACCTCCCCTCCCTTCTTTCTCTCTCCCTGCCATACCTCCCCCCTCACTGCTGCCTCCTCTAGACTTTTGTGCTCTCTGAACTAATAGTCATTCTTGCAGGCATGCGTATTCTAAGATGAAGAAACACCAAGAACCAAAACATTGACTGTTACAAGAAAAGAATGAAAACATGAAGCTAATTGTTCTCATTCTAACTTTGGCATGGAGTTTTCATGTTTGAGTAGTGAATAAGTCCATAAACTGCACTTCCTTCCTGCATCTGACATGTTCAAATCAGGGCTCCCAGACACTTAGCTGCGCTGCTCAACAATGGAGCTGACCTCCCATCTTCTGAGGAAATCATAGCACCCTGGGAAAATGTCTGTCGGTTTTTCTTATTCCCATCCTGATATGCTCAGATTTCTCCCATTTCCCATTTTTACAAAACAGTATGGTCTTGGAGGGATTGGGGTGCGGTGTGATTCCTCCCACCTCTCATGACCACGTCATTCCTGGATGTGCTTTGCCTCCACTTTGCAAACCACCAAGCTGCAGGGCACACTACCGACTTACTGTTCTTTTCCTTTAGCATCTGACAAAAACAAACAAACAAGAAAAACATTTTTCTTCATTTTTTTATGTTTCTGTTGTTGATGATGATGGTACTTTTTTCTGTCTAGATTAGCAGTTTTAACAATTAAGCCTTTTACTTTGGATTGACTTCCTTCTACTTATAATTGTATTTAGGACTCTTATTTTCTTAAAAGAAAACTAGCAACTGCCTGAGATTATGATTTTTTTCCCGGCTGTTTGCTTCATCTTTCTACTTCCAAAATCTCACATATGGCTCTATTCTCCTTCTAAGAAGTAATAAAGATCATTTGTCTTGCATTGCACATGTTATACCCTCAACTGTTCATCTCTGAAAGGAAGATAATCATGCTTAATGCCGTGAACACTGATGGCTTCCATCCTGGACGTGATTCCAAGCCTCTAACCCCATCACTAGCTTCGTCTGCCCCTGCAGATGAAGACGAGCACACCAGCTTGCTTCCCATTTAACCATCACCTTGTTTAAATACCTGTACCTGCCTCCTTTCTGCTCTGCTTTGTGGCTTCAGCTTCCTCATATGACCTAGTGTGCCTAGAAAACAGTCCTACCTGAGTTTCCTGCTAGCATCTCAGACTTCTAATTTATTATTTTATTATTTCGTTTCAATTCTCAGCAAATTTTGTTATTCTCCATTCACTAGAAAATGTACTTTGTGGGCAAAGGTATATGTGAGACCCTTGGATTATATGGCCTGATGGCTTCTACCCCCTACTGCTCTGTTGTTTCAAAAGTAGCCTTTAATTGTACTTATTTCTCTAACTTGTTCTCTATATATCCAATTGAAGTATTAGGGAAAATAAACACTTACCATATTTAAAACCTCTCTGTGTTTTTGTACCTACCTGTAATTATTTTGACTTGGAAATTTCTGATTTTCCTTCCTCTGCCTCCTAAGATTCTTCTCAATTATCAAAATTCTGTTTATGATCCTTTCAGGTGGGCCTTCCCCTCCTTGCTGTGCGCCTCTCTCCATGGTTTACATCCTACCTGTGACTCCTGGGTGCCTCTCCATGGTTTACATCCTACCTGTGACTCCTGGGTGCCTCTCCATGGTTTACATCCTACCTGTGACTCCTGTGCTTCTCTCTACCCCGTGCATTCTGTCTTCACTGTTGAGACATGCCTTCCATTCTCTACCAGATTGCAAGCACTCTGGATGTAAGAGCCACATGGGATCCTTGTTTGCATTCTTGCCAATGTGAAATACTAACCATTCTTGTACATGATCCCTCTCGTTTATTTAATGGATTGATATGTGCCATCAAATATAGCTTTTTAATAATCTCCAAAGACACGTTTATCAAAAGTATCGACATTAAATATTTTGGAAAATGTGCAGACTGATTAAACCTTCTTGTCAGGTTTTCCACCAGCGTAACTTTTAAAACCTATTTTTCCACGTTCACACCCATGCTTTCTGAATAATGCATATCCATCTGGAAAACCATGACTCATATGTCATAACATATATAGCCTCTAGGGTTTTCTTCATCAGAAACCTCGTTTTTATAATGTTAAAAGATCACTTTAGTCATAGCTTTTGAATCTTGAACTACTAATAAGCGGTGGTGAACTTTTTCATTGGTGCTAGACTACAAAGAAAGCACTCTTACAGGGATTTTCAATTTTCACACATTGGACAGGTCCGGGGCGAGTCTTCTGGGCATGGTAGCTCGCTGCTGGAGCCACAGCTTCCATTTTGTACCTGTCTTAAAATAAGAAATCTTTGAAGGCAGCTGGAGAAGAGTTCCCTATCACTCACATTATTTTGCGTATTATAAATGTTATGTTACTGTTAAAGTCTTTTTAAAATTATATATAAGTTGCATGGACGTGTTTATTAATTATAGGAATTAAATATAGGGATTCCAGTCACATCATCCCAACCCAGAAAGCATCCTCTTATTCTCCGTCTCCCATGTCTCCCCAGCTTTCACACAAACACAGAAACCAGGTCTCCTTCCTGCTTCCACAACTTTACAAACAGAGATGATGGACTAAACGTGGGGAGACACTTGGTGGTCACATGTGCTCGTTGCTCTTGGGGAGGAGCTGGGCTCAGGTCTCAGCAGCCAAGCATCCGCGTGGGCAGCTCACAGCTGTCTGTCCCTACAGTTCCAGGGGTTCTGACACCCTAGCCTGAGCTCTGAGGGCAGCTGTGCTCACATGCCTAAACACACATCGACACAAGTAAATTCAAAATATTCTGCTTTATTTTATAATTCACTTAAAAATTTGTGCGTGTATGTTTGTGCATGTTTATGTATATGTGTGTATCTATGTGTATGTGTGTGTCTATGTGTGTCCATATGTATGTATGTATATGTGTGTGTGAGTGTGTGTACACGCACACTTGTGGAATGCTCACACACCCATGTTTGGAAATAGAAAAACTAGAAGCTGTCAGGTGTCTTCCTAATTTAAATTTTTTAGGATTTTTTCCTATACTGAACCATTGGCTTGCCGTTTCTGCTAAAGCAGCAAGCCAGAAGCCTCAGGAGCGTCTGTCTTTGCCCCACCAGAAAGAGGGGCTGTTGATGCTTGTCTCTGCACCCGGCTTCTTCTTTTCCATGGATTCCGGGGATTTGAACTCAGGTACTCATGTCTGCACATCAAGCACCTAACCCATGGAGCTGTCGGGCCATCGTTTAATTCCTTCCTTTTTTATTTGGCCATCTTTGAAATGACAACTGTTACTTCATCTTTTCTTTCTACTGTTGCACAGTTTCCCGTGGTATGAATTCTTCACAATTCAATTAGTTAATATCTTACTGAAACATCTTTGTTCTCTGTATTTTGATGTTGTACACAAAGCTGCGAGGGAGAGCCTGTGTAAATGTGTGTGGTGTGTGTGTGTTCATGTGTGCGTGTGTGTGAGGGGGGGCATACAAATACAGTGGTGGGATTTCTGAATTTAAAAATCTTTGTTGCTATATACTAGGTTGACCTAACCACCTTCTGTGTTTTGTACTGCTTTAACTTGGCATTTACCTAGACAGTGCAGACTGTCTGCTTTCCCTCTCTCCATCAAATTTTGGATTTTGGCCAATCTGATTGGTCACACAAACTTGGCTCCATAATTATACAAATTTGGTTCATGTAATTAAGCCCCCATTGGGAGCAAACTGGTTAAAAGATATCCTGGTGTTAAGAGGATTTAACCTTTTCCCTGTAGGCTCCCCAGCCAACTCCATGGCACTCCTTGATCAGGCTGGCCTTGGTTCTGCAGTTTGGCATCAGCGGGTTGTCTCGTTGCGTTTGTAACACAGTTGGGTCTGTTTCAGATCTCTGTTCCACGTTGTTTATCCCCATATTATCTTGATCCTTGTGGTCTCCTTCAAGCAGTTAATGCTTCCAGCATCTGTTAGTTCTAACCTTTCTTCATTGTCCTTCTCGGCTACTTCTGTAAATTCTGCTACTTGTGCTGTCTGACCAGTGAGTGACCCTACCAGCTACACCAAAACCGCCATGTGGTCCCGCCTTGGTACCTCGCTGTGTATCATACTGTGTTTTTAAACTGACTGGTAGAAAATGGCATTGGACGCTTCCCTTGGAGGGTGGGGAACAGAAATCTAGTTTTCAATTTTTTTTGTAACCTTCAACAGTCTTTTAATAAGTTTTCTTTGTATGTCTTACAAGTTCTATGGAACTTATTGTTAGCTACTTATTAATGGTCATATTTTATGTTGCTGTTATGAATGACTTTTCTATATGATTGGTGGCTTTCTCAAAAATAAGAAAATGTAATAAGACAGAGAAGAATATAGAAAATGCAGCTAATGTTCTATTTATAGGTATACTTGTGGTCTTGAATACTTATATCAGTATGGACAAAAAGTGCATAAAATTAAATTATAAAGTTAAATTTAGGGAGTTAGGGAGAATAGGAAAGGAACAAAATAAGCTTAAGAAAAACTAATCATATTAAAAATAAAAGCAGAAAATACATGTTAGGAATAAAAAAAAACTGGGAAATGAATTCAAATTCCTAAAAAACATAGCAAAATAGATTACTTTAGAAGAAGAAAAATAAAAATATACATAATAAACAGGGAATGAGAGAAGACTGAGACACCCATAAAGGGTTACTTTGCTTAATTTTTTGTAAATAGATTTGAATATCTATAAGGAAACAATTTATTTAAAAACTCACCCCCTCCTCAGGGAAAGCTAAAAGCTGATGAGAAAAAATTAGTAACTTGTCAAGATTGTTTTCCTACTAATAAAAATAGTATCGCACAACATGGGGCTCAAAGAGAATCTGTAACAAATATTTAAAGTTGTCAGAGCTACTTGAAAGCTTAAGGATAAAGGGAAAACTCAATGTTTTGTATGTTTGTTTGTTTAAAGAACGAATAATATTGTTTTTTAAATGGCCATAATGGAACAAAACATATCCAGTGAGGGACCAACTGACATCATCAACAACAACAACAAAAAATCTAAGTAAAACTTGTATTTGCTTTTTATTTTTGGCAGGACTGGGAACTGAGTGCACAGCCCTGGGCAGACCAAACAGGCACTCACTGCAGAGCTCCGTCCTGACCCTGTCTTCTCTTCTTATTGAGAGGCCAGGTCTCTATTGATCTCAGGGCAGCCTTGAACACGCTATAGTCCAGGCTGGCATGGAAGCAGCAGTCTTCCCATGTCGCTTCTAAGTAGCTTGGTGTAGAGATCTGTGCCACCAACCTTGGCTAATTACAGTGTCAATAAACAGACATATTATACAGTAAGAACGCTTTTTGACTAAGACAGGTTTATTATATGGATGGATTCAGTATTAGAAAAAGTGTTAACAACATGTCACTCACACGCTTAAATACTTAGCCATGTTAAGAAACATTAATACTTTTTTCCCTTCAAATTGTTTTTCTGAAAATATATTTTGTTACTGTTTTTCTCTTCTCTTACTCTCCCCCGCCTTCTTCCCTACCCCATGACATATTCTTTCTCTCTTTTTCAAAAGAAAAAGAAAAAAGAAGAAAATCAAAACAGACAAAAAATGCCCAAACAAAAAGTGACAAACAAAAGTCCACACACATGTGTGCGTGTGCGTGCACACACACACACATGCACACACACACATACACAAGCCCTGTGGAGTTCATTTTGTGTTGCCCAACTCTTTACTCACCAGGCTTGTCTCGGAGTGTACTTTATACAATACTGACACCCCACTGGAGAAACGCTGTTTGCCCTTTGCCAGCAGGTATGCATTGCAGAGAGTGTCGTGGGTAGGGATAGGACTTTGTGTCTGCTTCCCCTCCTAAGACCTTATTTGTCTGGAACCTCTACAAGCCCTGTGCATGCTGCCTCAGTCTCTGTGAACGTGGATCAGTCCTGTTTTATGTGGAAGACGCTGTGTTCTTTCTTGGAGTCCTTCGTTACCACTGCCCTTACCACCTTCCTGCCCCCCTCTTCCATATAGATCCCTAAACCTTGAGGGGAGGAATTTGATGAAGACTTCCCATTTAGAGCTGAGTGCTGCAAAGTCTCACACTCTCTGTGTATTGTCCAGTTATTTCTTTCCAAAGTTTCATAAGATTGGACTCACTGGTTTCTTCTTCAATGTAATGGAAAACGTTTCTCTGAGCAAAGCATCAGCCTTGTGTTTACGAGGGAGACATTAGACCTTCTCATGCAGTATAAATAACCCAGGCCAGGATGCCCCTTGCAACACCTGCCTTAAACCTTTGATGTTAATGAAACATCACAGACTGCAGTAACGATGGGTGGTAGGATGCACCTCAGGTCATCGGGGGCCAAGGATGACAGGAACACAGAAGTGTGAGAACCCTGAAATCTCGCCCTGCCGTTATCTTCAAGGTTAGCATCTGCAGAGCAGGCTGCAGATGGAGTCAGGGTGTGATGTCAAAGCCTAACCAAAGTGGATCCATTCCCTGTCTTAGGAAGCACTTTGTGCGATATATCCAGGTATATCGTATGCACATTAAGGAAGTTCGAGTCAAAGTTTAGAAGATCAGTATAACAAGTCATCTCTAAAGAACGCGCATCAGGAATTCGTGCATGGTAACGAACCTCTGAAATGTGATATATCCAGGGGCGCTCTTCTCTAACTGGGAGCCCTGCAGGGAGAGAGCCCTGCAGGGAGAAACAGCTCCTGCTCACCCCTTTACCACAGGCTCAAGCAGCTTTGTCTTGAAGTAAACAGTAGAGAAAGCTGGGCACGGACAGGCAGCAAGTTGTTCTGAATTCAGAATTGATTTGGAGGAATCAATTCTTTGGAGGAATTGCTTTTCCACCCACACAAAGAACTCTGGATAACTGAAGTGCGTTGCTCTCCTGATAGAGCAGGCTCATTTGGAGAAAACTTCAACGGCCTCCATGAGAACGGTGACAGGGCAAGAGGCTACTTTACCTCCCAGCTAACTAGCCAGGAGAAACTGGAAATGAGGTATCTCTTTCTGCATTTCAGCCAGAACTAGCCATAGGTAGGATTCTATCCCACTACTGAGAGCAAAGAAAGTGCTTCGGAACGGATGTCTTTAAAATGAGGTCTTAATAGCCACAAAATTGCTTCTACTATTGCACTGTTCACAAATGCTACAGAACACTTTTGTTTTGTTTTGCTTTATTGGTCTGCACCTGAGTTAAGTCCACATCATCTGTTGAAATAATTAGCTGTGCTTACGGTGAGAAAAACCTTCCTTATTTTCTGTAGAAGGTTAATATTGCTTCAACTTTATTATAGTCCTCTTTTTCTGACAAGTAAATAGTATCTGAAAAATTCACCTAATGCTGTTGAAAGCTTAATAGAAATGTTTATTTCTATATAAATAAAAGCATGGTTATAATTAAGATATTTATTTTTAATTAAAATGCTTATAATTGTATTAGAAAATTAAAATTCAATTCATAGTTAAACTACTTAATATTCTCATTTATACACAAATAGAAATGTTTTATTATACCTTTTATTTATTTTTTAATGGTAGTCTGTGCATGCTTGCCACAGAGCGCATGTGCCGATCAGAAGACACCATGAGGGAACTGGTTCTCCCCTTCCAGTGTGGAAGAAGTCACACTTTAAGATGTCACACTCAGACGGCCAGGCTTGGCAGCACTTTAAGCGTACTTCCAGCCCATTATAGGAAAGCGAGAAACATTTTTGTACATGTTTACAGATAAGCATTTCTGCCCATGGTGCACGTTGAATTGCTTTATTACGATCTTAGCTCAGAATGTTAAATGTTTTTGGTATTTACCTTGCATATCATCATGCATGCAAATAACCTTACAGAATTAATTCTGGCTAGAGGAAAAGTTGGAATTTAAGGAAAGGTGGCAATGCACCTTTATGGAAAAAAAAATGTTGAGGAAAGGGGATTCTGAAATGCTTGTGAGGCAGGAGTAGCTCAAGGCAGCACTAAGGATATGCTAAATTAAAAGTAGATTTTTTTTTTAATCAAACAAGAGGGGGCCTTGGTTACCTTGAGCTGGGCGGTGTCGTTGGTGGCCACTCTGAACTATCACAGTGTGGGCAAGGAGTGGGAGGAGGCGTTCTTAGGTCTGCCAAGCTTTTCGGCAGCCGATTAGAATGTACTTCAACTGACTTATAAATCACTCTGTGGCGAGTAATGATTTATTACCGCTGTAATGAACTTCACAGGCATCAATACATTAGAATCCACTTTGAAAAGACACTTGTCAGGTCCCATTGCGATGATGATCAGTTTACTATTGTTACTAATGACCCTGATCAGCTCTCTGGATCTATGAATAACCTCTCTAGATGACAGGGGCCGTCCATTTGGGGGCGGAAATCAATGCATATGCAAAGTAAAAGCCTAGCCCACCCTCCTCCCTTTATCAATACAAGGAATTGTTGTCGCCTTTCAAAGCCTAAAGCTTCAACGTTATTTTCAAATCTACTTAATCCAAAGCGATGGAGATGCCGGTGAAGACATCCTAAGAGGGCATTGTGGTTCCAATCGCTTGTCTCTGTGCCACTAAATGATGGTGTTTTCCTTCTCCCTCCTAGAAACCTCAGCAGGACCCCTGAGATTTGACAAAAATAAAAATGACTATGTTAGGGCTTTTCAAAAAAATGTTTGCCGATGTCAGACATTTGACCTGGGAGGCTTTTAAACCTGACCTTGTTGTCTCTCTCCATTCATTAGACCCCAGCCTTTGTTCTCTTGTCAGAAAAGATAAATGAAGAGTCACACAATCTTTGTTTAAGAGGTTTATTGTGTACACTAATGCAGATTACGTAGAAAGATACCAATTATTTTTCAAGTCAATCAGACAGAGATCTTCTTAGAAGTTTCAATTTATGGTGTGGACTCTTTCTCGTGATTGAAGTTTCTGTACAGTCCGTGGTGCTTTTTTCCCTAAGATACAATACAAATGAATGATTTTCTCAGAAATCATACATCTCCTGGATTAAAAACAGAAAGGGTCTCAAATATGACAGGTTTAGATAAGTAACTAAAATCCTGGGTTTTAAATGTAGTTTTGATTCTGCAAGGCTGTCTGTCATAGTGATGAATGTCAATGGGAGAGTGAAGCTTTGGAGAAAAATTCTGGGAGAAAGAGAAGTAAGTGGGTGATGTCATTGTCACCATTTGTAAATGCAGAAAGTCCTTTTTAAAGAACAAAACCCATGTAAACTTCCTTTCCGGCATTTTATTGGCCACGTAGAAAGTAAAATAGTGCAGTTCATCATTTTAGATTCATCATCTTAAGCTTTTGATGAACTCTATCATAGACTAATAAAATTGATATTAAATATCTTTGATCTATACAAACAAGCAAGTCCCTAAATTCAAATCCTTGATTTGACTAAAAAGTGAGGCCAAGATATTTAATGTTCCCAAATCATGGGTGACAGGGACCCATGGGTGCTAGACAGACATGTGGTGACCAAGTTGTTGGAGCTTCCAATGGGAACTTTTAAGTGAGACTAACCTCAGAGAGGTTAGCGCCATTCTTGTCTCTGTGAGCTTGCCTGTGGGCTTTGTGGAAGAAATGATAAGGGGTGGGAGAAATGGCTCGGTGGTTTAGAGAGCACACTGCTCTTGTGGAGGGTCTCTGTTCGGTTCCCAGCACCGTGTAGGTCAGCTCAAAACTCCATGTAACTCCAGCTCCACTTGGAGGTCTGTGACTTCCACGTCTGTGACCTCCATGGATGTCTGTGACTGAATGGGATGGCATCCAATCCAGATGGATGTCTGTGACTTCCATGGGCGTCTCCGTCATGTAAACATACCTCCAAACATACACATAATTTTCAAATGTGTTTTAATAATAAGCACAACGCAAGTTGGTTCTCATTTGCCCTCAGAGCCAGCCTTGTTGTGTGTTTCCCTGTTTCTTATTCATATTGAACTTCCTCATAGGGGCCAGGGAGATGGGTCCGTGGGTAAAGGCCCTTTCCATGTAAGTCTAATGATCTGACTCCAATCCCTGGAACCCACTGAAAAGTAGAAGGAGAGAATCTATTATTCCTAAGAGTTGTGTTCCGATCTTGGCACATGTATCTAAACGAAATTACCACAGAAACTCAAAATTTCTTAGCTATCATGCCAGGAGTCTAATAAAGTTTACATGTCAAATATCAAAGTATCACCGGTTCTAGAGAATTCTAATTGGAAGGCTTTGCAAATAAATGTAACTTTTAATAGAAATGAGATTTTATTCACTTTTTTTCTGCTTTATTTATCCAAACACAATTCTTATGACAGTTTGTCCACTGGCAACAAAAAAAGAAAGAAAGAAAGAAAGAAAGAAAGAAAGAAAGAAAGAAAGAAAGAAAGAAAGGAAGGAAGGAAGGAAGGAAGGAAGGAAGGAAGGAAGAAAGAAAGAAAGAAAGAAAGAAAGAAAGAAAGAAAGAAAGAAAAAAGAGGGAGGAAGATAAAACTTTTCCTTCCATCTATATGAGAGCTGGAAGCTACACAAAGGCCCTGGGATGTCACAGGATCCGGAAAGAGTCCAGAAATGCAGAATTCTTATGAATGACGAAGGAAGCTGGCTGTTGAGCGAGGAATGCGGCTGCATGGATTGTTGTGAAGCTTGCTCGGCTGATGGCGTCTCTGCTCTCCAGAGGCTCACTGTATTCCCACATTAACTCTCCATGCAGAGTTACTTCAGATTCAACTAAAGTGGAAAAGTGAGCAGACCACAGTGATCTTAAGGAAGATCGAGAAGGGTGAGAGATGCAAATTCTAAAGAGATTTTGGCAAGGAAGATATATATTAGAATTTTAAGGGAGACTCACTGAGGCCCATTCTCTGGGATGCTAGTGAGGCCTTGGCCTCCACCAACCTGTGCTCTCCTCTCCTCAACAACCCATGGTTTCCTCCTCTACCAACCCATGACCTGGATGTTGGGGTGAGCATGGGAGACAAGAGATTCTAGGCTCTCTTGTTCTCAACAACCACTTAAGTTTGAATTGTTGTCTCTTCCCGCCTTCTTAGAAAGAAACAGGGCCTCTTCATCAAGGGCTGATTCTCTGAGCAGGGTGAGGTGGTGCACACCTCCAACTCGAGCCCTTGGGAGGCAGAGTCAGGAAGACCCCTGCAAGTCTACGGCCAATCTGCACAGTGAGTTCTAAGAGTATCTTTCAAAAAATCGAACTAAAGAACAGAGAGAGATGAGGAGGAAGGATGGAGATGGAGAAAAAAAGAAAAGTAGAGAGAAGAAAGATGTAAATAGAAGGAAAGAGAGAGGGAGAAGGGAAGAAAGAGGGAAACTATCAATATCATGAACGGAAAGCTGCAGAAGCTGCTGCTCTGTCAGCGATGCACCTCAGAGCTGACTTCAGGCACTCGAGGAGAGCCTGGTGTCTGGGAACCTTTGACACTTGGCACTGGCCTATGATTTTCATTCTGTTGCCCATGAAGGGTGACCCAAGACAGCCCCTCTGGCATCTTCATTACCCTGAGCAATGAAAACATGTAGTGAGAATGCGGGGCCGGGAGTGTGAATCAATGGCTGAGTTTTCTGAGGCTTTTTATTGTTACCAGGCAGGCATTCTCCTAACATCCCCGAGCATCTGTAGAGAGCCAGGCCTGGGCAAGAACTGGAATGTGTTTGCTATGCCTGCCCATTTTCACACACCACACTTCATGTTTGCTTTTTTCATTATTTATTTGTTTTGTTTGTATATTTATTTGCTTATCGTTTGATTGATTGATTGATTGACATAGGATCCTACACTACTTACATGGCCTAAAACTCACCATGGGGCACATAGACTGACTTTTAAGTCATTGGATCCTCATAATTTACTTCCCTGCTTCTGGGATTACAGGCAGGAGTTGCCGTGCCTAGGCCACACAAGTCTTGTTACAGCATCTATTGTGATAAAGTTCATGACTGTTCCTAGTTCCAAGAAACCATTGGTGTTTCTTATTTACAAAGGCAAAGTGAAGATATGTGTCGAGAAATTATTTGGAAAGTAAGCCTAGGAATCTAACTAACTAGATATAACTAATAAAGGGGCTGCTGGATGCACAATCTTTCCAATGTGGAAAGCACAGTTGTGAAATTTGGCCCCGCCTTGGCTCCTTTTGTAAGCTGGGAATCTCAGGAATTAGGGCATAAATCACTCTGTAAATGCAGTCCTTTAGTCAAAATGCAGTCGCCATAAATATTTTAGCAGCGATTCTGATGCTTTTAATTCTACATCATTTCACGTGAGTTCACTTCAAAGCTAAATTATTAATGTACCTCAACCTAAAAGTCCAAAATACAATACACTGAAGAGACCGCACTAACTGGAACTCAGAGAGTCCTCAGAAGGTCTAAAAGCACGTCACCTGTGTGTACTTGCATCTTGAAGAGAAAAAAATAGCGTTATTTGTGTCAGCTGTTAGACTCTTACAAATCACACAACATACAAAATATATTACAACGCTCTAGAGTAAAATGGGCTAGTTGCATTCACTTGAACAAGAAGAATATGTTTGGTTTTGATACTTTCACCTAGAAATTTCCACGGCTTCCAATGCTTCTTGCTTGTCTGTAGTGGTTAGAAAATGAACTATCCCACACTTGGTCCCCAGCACAGGTGCCCCTTGGAAGGCCTGGCAAGAAGACATGGGCCATGAGGATGGGACTTGAGGGTCCTTAAGCCTGTCCTACATGCTATGCACATGGGTTCTCTCCATCCTGACTGTAGCTACAGTGAGCCCAGCTTCATCGTGTTTTCCTGCATTCCAGAACTTGATGGACTGTATCTCATAGTCTATAATCACACACACACACACACACACACACACACACATACACACATACACATACACACACACACACACACACATTTTTAAAAAGAAACTTAGTAAAACTTCTTCCCTTAGGTGGCTTTATTATTTGGTCACAGCAATGACAATAACAAAAAAATAGGCTGCTTTAAATAAAATTTGTTTTCTGCAGCACTGATCCAGCCATTGATGGAACTGTTTGCAATAACAGGAATTCCAGCCTTTTATATTAGACACTCTGTATATTTTTACATCCCTAGCAACTTACTGTTCTACTCTAAAAGATTTTCATAGCATGGTATCATGTTTTAAATTAAAGCAAATTAAAATTAGACTTGCCTTCATTTTGCATTTTGCGATAGCTACTGAGGTTTTTAGACACCCTTCCTTAGAAATGGAGTCCACTACAAATAGACTCTCCTCTCTGAGAAGGCATAGTGGATGATATGCGTCCTTGGCTCGGATTTTCCTAATCTTGGCTCACAAATGCCTCGAGTGGGTGAATCCAGAGCCAGCATTACCTTCATGTTCACAGAGTCTCAGGAAGCCAAATTTGTCTTGGGAACACATATACTCCCCACACGTACGCAAAACAGCCCTCACACTTTTCCTGCCCCAAAACAAAATAAAAAGGTCATTGTTCTGAAAAGATACTCATGCTTAGCAGAAACAAAAGCAGTAAAACTTATTAGAAACTTCATAGCAAATTCTTAAGTATGTCAAGGAGTGGAGGGTAGAAAGAGAAAACTGTGGTTAGCCAGGTAATGTCAAGGAGTGGAGGGTAGAAAGAGAAAACTGTGGTTAGCCAGGTAATGTCAAGGAGTGGAGGGTAGAAAGAGAAAACTGTGGTTAGCCAGGTAATGTCAAGGAGTGGAGGGTAGAAAGAGAAAACTGTGGTTAGCCAGTTAATGCAGTGCCAGCCCCAAAAGATCTCGTAGAATAGCTGTGAGGTACAAACGCATGAATCCCTGAACTGGAGACCTATCAGGAACAAGAAACACCCTAGTATTTGTGTGGGGTTTTCTATTTGTTTTGTTTTTCTCTCTATGATCAATAATAGTACCCAGTTTTCTGCCATACCTGGCCAACAAGAGGCTGTCATCTATCATCAAGAAGAAAGTCCTTGGCAGTCACATCCTGTATTTCTTTTGGTAAGGCCAAGTCTCTCAGGAAACCTCTGCTCTCTGTTCTTGTGTGGAGGAGAAATCTCCAGGGTTCATGGACCTCCTGACAGCCACATCATCTCCCTCATGTGCCAATTCAAAGATTGTCCAATGTTAACTAAGCATCACCTACTGATATATATGTAGTTTAGTGCCTGCTCATGGCAGGCAGCCAGCAACAAGACCCCTATTGTGAGCCCTTTTTCACTCATGTATATGAGATTAAAGTATGTGAAGAGCCCATTTCTATGTAGAATTAATTTATTTGGTAAAAGAAACTGGAGAGATGACTCAGAGATTAAAAACACTTGGTGCTCCTGCAGAGGACCCAGATTTGGTTCCAAGCACCGACATGGGGGCTCACAACACCTGTGACTTCAGTCCCAGGGACTCCAATGCCCTTCTCTGGCCTCAGTGGTCTCCTGCATGCATGTGATACATAAAGACAAACGCTCATACACATAAAATACAAGTAAATAAATCTAAGAAATAACCTCATGTAGTAGCAAGATCAGTAAGATCAGGGTTAAAGGGGCAATTACGCGATGGGTATCTTACTAGGGGTCCCCCAGTGACTCAGTAGGATGAGCAGACTTTCCTTGATTTTAACTTGCTTCTTTTCTCTTTTTAAATAGAGTATAATTGTGTCATTTTTCCTTTCTTTCTCCTCCATGCCAACCCTTTCATTTGCCCTTTCATTTGCCCTTTTTCAAATCCATGGCCTCTCTTTCATTACTTGCTGTTATACACGTGACTTTTCTTGCATTAAAGACCTTGGCAGTTTTGAGAAGTTCTTACATTTTCTAGCTTGTTCCACTGCTGGGATGTGTCTGATGTTTTCCCAATAGGTAGACTGAGATAATGTCCCTCTGACAAGAAAACCATAGAGAACCGCCATTCTCATCATGTTAGAATTCACAGTACCAGCAGGGATCCTGTTGATACACACCTGGATCCCTGTGGATACCTACCCAGATCCCTGTCAATACCCACCTGGATCCCTGCTGATACCCACCTGGATCCCTGCTGATACACACCTGGATCCCTGCCAATACCCACCTGGATCCCTGCTGATACACACCTGGATCCCTGTGGATAAACACCTGGATCCCTGTCGATACACACCTGGATCCCTGTGGATAAACACCTGGATCCCTGTTGATACACACCTGGATCCTTGTCAATACACACCTGGACCCCTGTTGATACCCACCTGTTCACTCCATGACACTACCTGATGAACTTCTCTCAGGTATTTCATGTGTCCCTTATCCTCTTGGGAGAAAGTCATTTTGCACAGCACACTCACAAGTCGTGTAGGGTTACTCCCTCCTTAAAGGTGAATGTCTACATAGATTATCTGAATTCTTCCCCTCTGAAAGCTTGCTCCTCTCTCACACCCCAGCACATTCCTATATCTTTTTATTCATCCATTTGTTTTCATCACTTAGGGTATATAAATCTTTTTATATTTGGGGTTGTGATTAACTAATAGTGAGTAATTATTTTCTGTTTAAATTGTTCCTTTTAGCCAACGGGAGATCTTTTGCTTGGCTCCTGTGTCCCTCCAGCCGTGCATGTCTCTACGTATAATTTGGTTTTGTATTTTAAGAGCTTTTAGCCCAATGCTGCAAATGGCTCCAGCTTTATCACATCTTTTTTGCTCCTAGCCTAGAGCCAGACAGCTTTTGAGGAAACTTGGGTCCTGTTCCTAAAGAATGGTGTCCACAAGTTGATGGGTGCTTACAGGAGGGAGAGTTGGCTATATTCAAGGTGTAGCTCAAGTAGCTCAATCACACTCTCGTGGAAAACCCCATGCCCAGGAATATACAGGCTGCACAAATTGAAGCCCATGGATTATTAAAGTAAAATAATAGGACATGAAGCTGAGGGGCTAGGGAGGTAGAGCAAACTGAGAGGAGTTATGAAGGGGACTGGGGTGGAAAATGATCAAAATACACTGTATGGATTCTCAAAAAATTAACAAAATACTTTTGTAAAAGAATTGTGATTCTTAATCATCTCATTAAGCTAAACAGTCCTTGCCACACAGCCTCCTTCCCTTGCTTTCCTTATTATAATTTCTTCAAACTCAAATGGGAAATTTGGCCAAACTCATCCCCTGACTGTCTATTTCATCGTTCCAGTCCATGGTGCATTTAGTGATACCAGAATTGTAACCCAATAACTCCACGGGAAATAATTTTATGAAAGATGGTGCAGTGCTTTTGGACAGTCCTTTTTCTGAAAGTCTGTGGTCAAGCATTTCTTGAGTGACTTAGGTCAACATCCTAGTAACTTCTTCCTTCGGTGAGACTTACACATTCACAACACCTGAAGACCCTTCCGTACAGGACACGGCCCATCCTGCTAGCCTACTAACCCCCAAGTAGTTTTTCAATTTGCGCATTAAGATTTACTTTTCATGAGACTGATTTCTGTGAGTTCCAACAACTATTTGATACCTTGTATTTGGCCCTGCAGTATCGTACAGAATAGCTGTGTCATAGCAACAGCCTATCGGCTTTGCCTGTTTAATTACTTCTTCTCCCTCAGATGCTGAGCAATCGATATTTCTTCAGCCATCTTTGCCTCCTGCAGAGTGTCACCCACTTGGAATAATACATGGCACAGCTTTTTCTGACTTGCTTCTTTCATCTGGGTGTATACGTCAAAATTTCCTCCACGC
The DNA here is from genome assembly GCF_037038515.1 of Microtus pennsylvanicus. Lineage (NCBI taxonomy): Eukaryota > Metazoa > Chordata > Mammalia > Rodentia > Cricetidae > Microtus > Microtus pennsylvanicus. The sequence goes on from NC_134581.1 coordinate 123,540,951, forward strand.
CTTATTGAGATTGATGGCTCGTTTATATTTGTCATTGAATAATTTCTGTTGTAAGACTCATCATGGCTTGTTTATGTATTCACCAGTGATAGGATTTGGGAGTGCTTATGGCTAAGTCTACTGCTGTAAACATGTGTGTGGATGCTTTGATGTGAACACATAGATAAGTTGAGTAAATCACCAAGAGCACAGTTATAGTAAGCATTTGCCCAACTGTCTTCAGTATTGCAATCCCTACCAATACTGAATAGAAGATTTTTTAACTTACAGGTATTCAATTATTTCATCACCATTCTTGCTTTCTTAAAGACTCTATTCTTAAAATTTTATGTATACAGGTGTTTTATCTGCAAGTGTCTGCTTCCCTGAGGTTCCGTGGAGCTAGACTTACAGTGGCTGTGAGTCACCATGTAGGTGCTGGGTCCTCTACAAGAACAAACAAGAGATTCTAACCACTGAGCCATATATCTAGCCCCATCATCATTAAGGCAACCACAGAGAATCAAACATATAGTCATTTTGTGGGACTTCTATGTTATTCATGCAGAGAGCCTAATATGCTGAAATATTAAAGAATCTTCCAGTGTCATGTAGTTGTTTTAGTTTTACAGAAGGATAAAAAGACCATTCTCATGTAAAGTCCAAATTTTTTTTTCTGTGACAGTATCTTACCTGAACTGTTTGGGGCTGAGGCTAAATTTGTTCATTTTCCAAAGATCAGGTATGCAAGTATATCTTTGCAGGGATCCATTTCTGTTCTCCATTGAATCTGCGTTTGCTCTTCATCAATAGGTTCAGTCTTCATTACCCTTGCAGCAAATCTTCCCGGCTGTCAGTGTGAATCCAACTTTGCTCTTCTTCAGACGCCATTGTCTGTTCTAGATCCTTTGCTTGGCCCTGTCATTTCAGAGCCCGTTTGCCAGTATCTGTAAATTGCTCCCTGGGATTTCATAGGAATTTCTGAGTCCATTCACACAGTTGAAAAGAACTTGACAGTATCGAGTCTTCTAATCTCAACATGGAGTGCTTGCCTTCTATTTAGATACCATTTCGTCTTCTTTTATCACTGGTTGGTAATTTTCTGTAAGATTTAAACATGTTTCCTTAGATGTATACCTAGGTATTGTATTGTTAGAAGACCCTTATAAATGGTGTTTTTAAATGTTCAGTGTGCAATTTTTCATGGCTGGCATACAAAAAGACATCACACCCTGAATAGCTGCTATGTTGTCGATGATGATTCTTGGGGATTTCCTGTTTAGAGGCTTCTGTCTGTGACTAGAAAGAGATTTTTGTTCATTCTTTTCCATCTATGGAACCACTTTCTTCCTTTATTACATTTGGCCAGACATTCAATACGGTACTCATTCGGAGTAGTGGGGGAAGTCCTTGGCTTGTTCTGCTATTACAGGAAAAGCAGTTTCCCATCACCAGTATATTATTAACTGCAGAGTTTCTATCAATATTGCTTGTAATAACTTTGTTTTCAATAAGGCTCAGAAAATTCCTTCCTATTGAAGTTTTTAAAATCATGACTAGTGTTTGGCTTTGCCACGTGCTTTTCCTTCTGTCCAGATGGGATCACATAATTTTGCTCTTACTGATACATTAGATTCCTAGAGAGATATGTGAACGTTGATGACTTACAGATCTCAGATCCCACTTGGTTGTGGAGTTTAACTCTTTTATGTAGTGCTGGATTGAATGTGTGAATGTTTTATTGAGTTTATGTTTATGAACATGACAGAAACAGGTGTGTAATTTTTCTTCTCTATGTTCTCAAGGAATGAATTATGAATTCTTTGACATGCTTCTCATTTGGGAGGCCATTATGAGAGCTCTGAGCCATTTATTTTTTCCATAAACGTTTGGTAAAAACCACTGGGAATGGTGATTCTCTCTGGAAGATTGTTGGTTACAGATTTCTTTGGTTTGATGGGTATTGTCTACCTCATGTTGCCTGCTTCTCTTAGTGTGACAGTTGTGTTTGTTGTTTGTTTGCTTTATAATTTCAGTGCATTTTTGTATATTGTCTAAGATGTGAAATTTTAAGTATGGCCATTCGCATTTCCCCTTCAACCACCCTTTTTTGTGACACAGCTGTGTGAGCCCCTCCTTGCTTCTGCTATTCACAGTTTGCTTTCTCCCCTTATTGTTGGTTAGCCTATGTAGAGCATTGACAATTTCAGGAAGTTCTCAAGGAACCTGTTGTGCTTGGTTGACTCCCCCACCCCACCCCTTTCTGAGGCCAGCTGCTGGCTTCCTGCTCTGATTTTTACTGATTTTTTTTCTGCTTCTTCTTGTAAAATTGCTCTTCCTTTCCAGCCTCCTAAGGCAAAAGCTTAGATGACAGATGTCATATTTTCTCATTTTCTGATTTATTTAATGACTTTTTCTCTAAGCAGTCCATTGGTTGTATCCTGCAAATTGTGTCATTTTTTTTATTTTAATCAGTTATATCTGAAGTTATTGAAGTGTTGAGAACTTCTAAATAACTTTATAAACCTACAGAGCAGTACTCTCAAGTACCTTAGAAATACTTTCTTTTTTGTTTTTTTTTGGGGGGGGGGTGTTTGTTTGTTTGTTTGTTTCGAGATAGGGTTTCTCTGTAGCTTTGGAGCCTGTCCTGGAACTAGCTCTTGTAGACCAGGTTGGCCTCGAACTCACAGAGATCTGCCTGTCTCTGCCTCCCGAGTGCTGGGATTAAAGGCATGTGCCACCACCTCCTGACCCTTAGAAATGTTTTGAGGAGAAGAATTTATGACATTAGGCAATGGACTATCATGCCAGATAAAGAACCTGCCATCTCTTGTCCTTAAAAAAAATAAATAAAAAGGTAATAACTCAGTACCATAGGAGATAATTTTCTATTGATACCTCCAACCAAAAAGCCATATTGCAGTACAATATTGCCGACAGACAATTCTGTATAATCTAGACTAACAAGAAATTCCTGGGCAATGGACAACTCCCACAGGTGTTCATGATAAAGGAGATCAGGAACCAGACTTGTCTGTGCTTCGCTATTCAAATTTCACTTCAGTTCATCCAGTGGGCACAACATAGGGCTACCTCCTGAAGAAGAAAAAAAGTCAGTTGAACTCTGTGTTGTAATCTGTTAGAAATGTAGACTCTAGACCCCTCTCTGGAGTGGTCAAATCATATCAATCATATTTTAATTAGATCCCTGAGAAGCTGTGGGCGGCTTAAAGGTTATAGAGCCCTGTCTGAAATGAGTGGAGATTGTATTTATGCCACTAAAACACGTCAAGATGGGAAGAGTGGATCATTTGATGAGCTGACCAGAAAAAAAATCTCCCCAAGAAGACTGCTTTTGTGGAAGACCCAAGGACAGGGACTTTTACTCATTTAACTCCAATCTACTGTCCCTCATCTGTTCTGGGGCCTGAGCACCACCCAAAGGAGAAAGCAACCAAAGGAAGCTAAGAAAGAGTGAAGTATGGGATATAACTTTAAAAAAAAAAACACTCCCCACTTCACTGTAAGAGACAGACATAAATAGTCTTCAACTAGAAAGCCCCAGCCTATGAAAAAGGTAATGAGATGTGATGTACTATTGCAAAAAGTTCTGAGTTTGTCTTTTCCATCCGAAAATAAATCGGTACTGGAAATTCTATTAGCTTTTGTAAATGTAGATTCAGATAAATGATCAGATGGCTTCAATTTTAAAAACTGCTGTGTGGGTATTCTTTCTTGCTACTTATAATAAATTCCAAATTTTAATGCTATGAATATCTCCCCTTTCCCTCAGTTGGTCAGTTGAGATTTTTTCCACTTACCAAAGCTGTCATTGCATGATCATATAATTAAGCTAGCGATATTAAATATGTTTTAGAAACAAAAATGTAAATACAACACAGAGGAACCGTGTCATTAAACCACATATTACCCACAAAGTGCATTTTTCATAACTTGTAGGAAATTCCTTGCCTTGCAATAATAAACCGTTAACATTATTTTAAAGGCCACTAGATTCGACATTAGCATTTGAATTATTTTATTATAAGGGAATAAGAGGACAGCAAACTTGGCAAGTATATATACTATATGTGATGGTCAATCATTAAGTGCATATAGATATACTTTATATATATACCATATACATACTATAAATATATACATATGTATAGTTGATAGCTAAGACTCTAATTCTAGTCTAGATGGTCAGTCTGCCATTGGCTTTTGTTTCAGGGTGTGGGTTATAATGTAGGAAAAATTATCCTAAGTTGAAATTGCCTCACAGCATTGCTTATGAAAAGGTCATGAAGACGTGTCCAAAGAGTACATACAATAGAACATTCTTTCCTATTTGGCATCAAATTTTTCTTATTTGTGATTAAACTTTCATAATAAATATTACTGCTATCGCTATTCCCATGGCTGATTGAATATTTCATTCTACCAGTTATTCAGAATCTAGTCTAACATCCCATGCAATTATCAAGACTCTGCCCCTGCTGGACTTCACTGCTCACCTGGCACTTGGTAACTGTCCCCTCTCTCCAGTCCTCTGAATGGCCGAGTCCACTAGTCCTAAGTATTTAGAATCTTATTGTTTAAGTTCTTCTGTGGGAACACGATATGAATTTAAACTCTAGTAGATATTAGGCCTTCTCTAAGGTGATAACAGTTCTTTTGGTTATTAAAAATGTCAGTGCTATTATTAAAATTTAGGTAAAATAATAAAATTAATTGAATGGTGCTTCTTATTAAAATATTTTACCTTGGTGTGTTAAAATATCCATTAAGAGTCCAGACAAACTCCTCCCTGACGGTTGCCCTGTTTGCTCTCTCTTATCACGCCCCCCCCCACATATACATGCAGGCAAAATATCTATACACGTAAAATAAATTTTAAAAATGAAAATAAAGATAAAAATGAAAAGATTTTTATTGAAACGGTTGCATCAGACAATCTGTAAAAGCGTAAATTATGGGGTGACATTTTTAGGTATTAGAACGTGTGTTGTATAGATCAGGGCAAACATAATCAGGGTTGGTTTGCCCACAACTGTTTTTAATATGTAGTATTTTTTTTTAAAAGCCTGAGTTATTTTTGAACATTCAGTCTCAATTTAGGAGCTAGTAAATGTCGTCCTGTTAGCATCGGCTATTACTTAGTGAGAGGTATCCAAGACTTCAAAGGTGTGACACTTGACAATAACATGCAGTTCCCTACGGACAGCTCTGAGTCACATTTTTTTATAAGTGGTTTCATTACACAGGGAGCTTTTACAACTGGAACTTGTCCTTCACTTAAAAACCACATTTTGCTCCATATCTACAGAAAAACCCTGTCTCGAAAAACAAAAACAAACAAACAAAATTTCACATTTTCATAGACAGCATTGATTTTCTGGAAATGTAAACATCCACATGCATTGGCTAAATTCTACCTGCTCCATCCTCATGTATCCTCTTCCGCACAACATTGTTCTTCCTTTCAGAGGAGTTTTCTGGGGTCTTCCTGCAATGCAGTTTCCCTGCTGGAGCAATGTTCTCTGTGCTTCTTGCATGGCCAGAGCATTGTTTCCTGCGCTTCTCTTGTGGACAACTTTTGATCACAGCAGGGAACCCTCTGGAGTGCATCGTTGAGAGATCCTAGAACACAGGATGCATCCTGTCCGCCTTTATTTTCCTGGGGTCTCCTTCAGTACCAGGCAGAGAATGTTTAGGAAAACAAACTTAAATAGAATTTCCTACCCAAGGAATCAGGGTGTTAAATCCAGTAGCCTTGAGCTCTAGCCGTGCCTCGCTGGCAGGTCCTTCCAGTCATCTTGTGTTACGGGAACATGTACCATGAGATCATACACCAGGTGACTAGTTCAGGTGTCATGGTTATGATCAAGCTTGGAGCTCACACAGGCTATGACTAATTTCACGTTGTACAGGACTGCAGAACTGCCTCTGTGTCTGGATTTCCATAGTACTGTAGCACTAATGCTCGAGGTAATCTCTATGAGCATTTGTAGAGATTAATTGTAAAATTAATATATATGTTATTATTATATTACAGTATCCCTCTGTATTATTTATAAAAGATCTTAGAATCATGACTACTTAAGGCTGAGAATTGCGCCAACAAGGAAATGGATAATAGATAGGAAACTGCTTGCTGGATCCACACCATTTTAAATGATAAGTATTGTTTTCTGATAATCAAGAAAAGATATGTTTGTTGTGTGGTTAATAATTACTATTGGAGCCAAGCATCATGGCATACATCTTTAATCCTAGCACTCTGGAGGCAAAGACAGGTGAATGGCTGTGAGTTACAGGTCAGCCTGGTCTGTGTGGTCAGTTCCATGCCAGCTAGAGCTACATAGTGAAAACTGTCTCAAGTCTCAATAAATACATACATCCATACATACACACACACACATGAAAGAAAGAAAGAAAGAAAGAAAGAAAGAAAGAAAGAAAGAAAGAAAGAAAGAAAGAACTGCTACCATGTTTATTATTTAAGCCTGCGCTAGAAGATTAACATCATTATGATATTTTAACTCTTTGAATCATGAGTCTCTAATTTCATTGTGCCTTTGGCAAGTGATAAACCTTTAAGTGATGGTTAAACAAACCGACACTAGTTTTAAATTAACCACTATTAAAACCTAAGCATTAGTTGCAAGGGTCTCTTTACTAGACATAGAAGAATTTTTTTAAAAAAAAAAGGTGGATATTTGTCCAAATTAAAATTAAAGCATATATCTCCCATATTCTAAATGAACATGTGAGCGTCTCCAGTCATAATTTTATTATCACCATTTTACAGAATAGAGTTTTAATTATGGCCCTTCTATCAGGAGAAGCCGTGTGCTCAGGATTAGGAACTCGCTGCTCTAACTAGTCTTGTTAAAGAATATGGCTTGATGCATCCTGTGCCGAAACTTTTATAAAAACCAATGGACACTTCTAATAACACTTTTCTAATTTCATGGTTCAGTGCACAGTCAGTAAAGATTTAAATAATTCAGAAAGAAAGCCTATTCTCTTTTCTTTATTAGAAGTTTGAGTCAAGCAAATTCTTTGACATTTAATAGGTTTTTAACCCTTTTAATAACTTCTTATAATGAAATTTATTGGCAGTTGTTTTAAAGAAAGGGTTATTATGTTAGTATGAATAGCAGCCAGTAGTTTTTATGATTAGTTTTGAGACCTTGACTCTCTATGACTCAAAGTATGTAAAAGCATAAACGAATGAGGAATGTTAATATTAACTGAATCAGGTGTGCCAAGAAATATACAGACTGTATATAACTGTGTTCGTACAATTATCTAACAGGCTATAAAATTTTGGCAGACAAATATTCGAAACGTAATTGTTTTAGAGGAGCTTAAGGTCACTTACAGAGTCAGACCCTTTAAAGGAACTGAATGAATTATCATTTGCCTGGACTGATTTTTTCCCAGGTTATTAATACCATGCTCGACAGGACAGGATTTCTAGCCTTTTCCTATCTGGGTTTCATGCTATTTCAATGTTTTATAATATATTATTAAAAGGATTATTGGATGGGTTCCATAATAAAAATCTAATTTAAAGCTGTACTTTTCTTCCAATTTCTAATAAGCTGGAAACATACAAAATCTGCCCAGGAAGTTCTTTTATAAAAGCAGAGTGTTAATTCTGCTTCCTGAGATGGGCTTTTGACTGGGTGCCGTGTGTCGCCAGCGATTTAAGAGCTTCCAGATGAACTCTCGTGTCCCCGTTCTGAACTGACGTGAAGAGGTCAACATGCCACTCATATCTCCATTTCTCCCAGCATCCCGTTGACATTCCAGTGGGAAGGAAGAGAGCACAAGTTAATAGGGTCTAAATACAGTGTGGAGTGTTGTGGCGGCTGGCGCAGGCTGCTGCGAACATGCAGATCTGGGTCTGGTCAGTAAGTCACCACTCAGAGAGGACTTCCTGAGTCCTCATCATTCACACTTCCTGGATATTGTTTCAATGCCACAGTCCTCAAAAGCATCCTGAAACTAAGATGCCATTGTTCTACCCTGTCTCTGTGAAAATCAAAGTTCAGGAGGTGTGAACAGGCATGAGCCTTGTGGGATATGCTTTAGACAAGATACTTCTTGGTAAGCAGAGCACCACCCACACTGTAATACACATACAAAAGGCACAGATGGGATCCACAAAAGATCAGCTTCATCCCAAGAGCAGATCTATAGATCCTTATTGTCAGAGTGATACATTTCTGTAGAAACTGCTAATTCGCACGTCTTGGGAAACAGAAGGTAGATCACATGGTCCCCAGATTCTCTAGATGAGATAGAGCATTTCGCCCATGAGCCACTGTGTCCTGCCATGAATTGGAATTATGAAACTGGAGAGGTACAGGAAACCTTTGCTGCTGTATCTTGCATGTTTCCCTGATTTGTGCTAAGCAGAGGAGCCCTGGAGCCTACTGAAGCTTGGTCCAGCTTGACGATGTTGTCAATAGTTTAAAAACCACACTGGGAGACAGTTACTAATTAATCCCATTAGTTTCTCCATGAAGCATTCAGAAATGTGTTTTCTCAATCCAAGTCAAAAACGTTTGATAACTGAATGGTTAGAAGTCATGCACCATAACCTCCTGGCCATAGACATATTGAGCAGGAGACGGGGTATGGCCAAGGTTTGTGGATGAGAAAGATGTACTATGAATCATAATTCCTTTACATACATTATAATTTTGTTGAACCCTCATCAACCTGGTACCCCAAGCAGGCTATAAACCCAGCCTTCACTGCGGCTGTGTACTTTCTCACAGTGGCACCCTAGGCTCTGTGGCCATACGCTGCCCTACTCATTTCAGAGACGGTACCACTGATGCAGCTCTTGGCTGCATGGCTTCCTGATCTGTATCAACAACTCTCCATGAACTATAACTCATCAAAACAGGAATAAAAATAAAATGCCAGCCTAGGCACAACAACGAAGCTAGGTTCAATCTTAGGAATGCCCTCTTCTGCCTCAGTTAATACCTCAGTTTGAGAGAGTCAAAGCAAATATTCCGATTTCTTCTGCTGATTTCCTTATGAAACTCAGCATTCACACACTGTAACTCGTCCGTTGTGTTGTGTTTAGACCGGAAACCGAACTGCCCAGAGCAAAGGTTTCAGTGCAGTTTGCCAGGCACCAAGACCAATGCCTGCCACAGAATAAGGGTAGTAAGAATTTGAAAAGTCCTCCCATTCCCAAAGGTGGAAAAAGAAATGCCAAATAGGTAAGAACTAAGATGGCTGCCTAGCCACAGAGGCAGCTTGATCGGATGAGCAGTGAATCCTAGTAGTTCCTGCTGTGTTTTGAAAGAAAGCAAGAATTCAAAAATACTAAATCTAAAAGCAAATTTGGTCTTGAAAATTTAGAGTTGAAATCCAGTTAATCTAAACTTGAAACTTTATAGATAAAAAGGTTCTATTCTTGCTTTAAAACTCATGGTTTTTGTGGGCAGGAGAGATGGCTCAGTGGTTAAGAGCACTAACTGCTCTTCCAGAGGATCTGGGTTCTATTCCCAGCACCTACATGGCAGTCATAACTGTCTGTAGCTCCAATTCCAGGGAATCTGGTACCTTCATAGATGTGCATGCAGGCAAAACACCAATGCACATAAAATAAAAATAAATCAATCTTAGAAAAATAAAATAAAACTCACATTTTGTTCATCTTTAAGAATTCAGCTTGTGTAGTATTTAGGTATTTTTGTCTCTTTTGACAATTTTAGTGTTCAGAGTCAAACGCCTAATACCAAAATGCTGATACTTGTATAAATTACATATTTGCAAATAATAAATGGAACACACAAGGAGATCACATTAGGATAATTTATTTAATTTGTTTAGACAACAAATAATTAAGCTCTCTCTTGGAAATGCATTTATGAAAATAATAAATAAAATTTGATAATTAAATTTACCCATACATTTGTTCTGGTATACGCATTTACATATTAATTGAATCCTTGGCCAAATATGTAATCAAATTGAGGGCTTAAATAATATCAACATTTACATTCTTTTTGTAGACTCTTAGAGTGTATAATTCCTTAAGGGGAAAAAAAAACCTAAAACTACTTGGCCTTCCAGCCCTGATTAATCATGCAGGGCTGCGTGAACAACCCAAAGCAAGACTCAGAAGCTTTTCTTTAGATGCTAAGAATGTTATATGTTTGATGATGTACGTAAAAGGGGCTGAGAACAAGCACTTGTCACAGCCAAAGCCAAGAGGGTCTCCCCATGGCCCTGGGGAAAGCACTCCACAGCGAAGGATATCAGATGTTGACAGCCAGGGGTAAGAGCAAGAACTTCAGCCTCTTCATGTTCTCTTGCTCCTGCTGGACCAGGCACCAATCCAGGAGTTGCGTGCGTAGACCCCAGAATGCAGCAGCTGGTGAGCCATATTAGCAGACAAGGCTCGAGGCTAGCCCTGCTCCCAAGCTCTGCTCCACAACTGCTGTTCACTTAAATAGCTGGATCTGAGCGAAGGGGGATGAGGTGTCGTCGTTAGAGCTTGCTATGTACAACTGTTTCACTATAGATTGCCTGCTAGAGGCAGACATAATAATAGCTTCCAAAGCTGCCACATTGGACCAGGAAGGATGAAACAGAAGACAGAGGAATGGTGATATACACAACTTTGAACACCAACAGCAAGCCTCCGATGTTCTATGTTATTCTGGAATGCAATCTCAGCACCATTAATCACTCTACAGCTAACATTCTTACAAGGGATTTCTGGGATTAGAGGTAATCCAGCTATGCCAAAATTATGTTTTAGAATTATAGTCTTACATGGGCAACATAGTCCTGTGTTTTTCTTTCCATTTTCAAAGAAAATCAAAGTATGCGCACATATTGAAGTGTGTGTCAAATTTTGTACTTGATGTTGCCCACTTGAACACTGTCTTCAACCCGGAACTTTTCTGGCGTAGGAGAAAAAAAATGTGCCATGCAAGTCCATCACAGAGCAGGGCATCAGGCAAAATGAACGCATGGTATCTACTTTGCTTTCATGATTGATCATAATGGAGCTTCAGATTTCCCTTAATTGGAAAAGGGTTTGAAATAATGTGCAAATAATTCATCATTATATTCTTCCTCCATTATTTTAATTGGCATTTTTACTCCCATACGTATGGAAAATATTACTGTACAACAGCAGCTAGGAAAATTTAAAGAAACAGATCAGATTTGGAAAAGAATGAAATCCAGCCCATTCTCAGATCCAGTGTATTTCCCAAATGATGAGATAAATAGGAAGGTAGAAAGCCAATATAATACTTTTAGCTGAGAAAAAAAATTAAGTGTTCTAAAAGAAAAGAGAGAATGAAACCCCCAAGAATGAGGATGCGCTGTGCCATGTCAACAGCCAAGGCCGTTAGTGCCAGCTGCACCTGACCAAAACATCTCTTCACTGCAGTTCAGGAAATGTGACGAATACCTACTATGTGACTGGATTTTTACTGGACTATTCACAGTGTTGAAGAAAATAGATTCTTTAGTCTATAACCAAGTAGTGTATATCAGTTAAAATTACATCTAACTGCATGCCAAAGATAGCCCTGGTGAAGAAAGTTTAGCAGAGATGATCACATTGAAGACCCTCATGCTAGGATGTTACACAGATCTCCCAGACATCCCAGAATACTGTGTATGGACTCCAGTGTTTTCTCCAGCTCTAATCATCAGCCAACATTTTTACAAGTAGGAGAAAAAGAGAACATGGAAAATTTTTCACTATTAATGAGATTGCACTATGAACTTAAAAGACTGAGGTGCAAGCATGAGATTACACACTCATGGATATATGTACTGGGGAGACACCAAACTGCTTCAGAAAAAGTGAGCAACAGCTTCCAGAGTCAATGGTCCTGCAGACCTTGTCTGGACAGGATTAATCCCCTATCAGCTCACCATGCCTCAGGTGGGTTGACGTCCGAACACCAGTTGCCACCTGCTTCTCATAATCCATGACATTTACATTCTCTCTCTCTCTCTCTCTCTCTCTCTCTCTCTCTCTCTCTCTCTCTCTCTCTGATTTTTCATGGCACACTCTAAAAATGGCAAACCATCTGTAAAAGTGATGTTTCTCCTATAACTGATTAGTCGGGTTCCTTCATGAATTGTGAAAATTACCTTTAGCAGAGTTGAGCAATAGTTTGTGGTTTTGAAAAAACAAAAATATTGGTTTGTACTAACAAGTTGGAAAACATATGAGATGAACAAAGCTAAGCTTCATGACCAAGAAGCCAAAGGGCAGCTGCTCAAGGCTGGAAGTGGGGCCTGCTCAGGAGCTGGGTAACAGTCGGCAGCGTGAAGTGACCCAATGAGAGGCATGCCAGGAAGCAAGAACACAGGCCAGACCTGCATGGCCTTATTCTAGGTTCATCTGGATCTAACCAGTGTTGTGACATGGCTGTTCACACTCATGGAAAGTAGTTTTGCTGCCATACATAGGAAACAGAAACAAAGGCCAGGGCCGGGTTCCTTAGCCTGCCCTCCTGCGTTTTTCCAGGTCCTAATTACATTTCAGACAGATAATAACTAACATCTCGTCTATGTGGAATATTTTTGTCATGCAACAGCAGATAGCGTTAATTAGATTTTTCGGTTCCATGTGTATTTTAAGCTGTCAAGTCCTTCTTTGCCCATTTGTCCATCTAGACTTGTTTCCTTGTCATGAGCACTTTTTAACAAGCCTTCTAACAGGGAACTAAACAAGCCATGGCAATCAACACCAGGACCTCTTGCCTTAGGTTTGGAGCTGCTAGAGAAACGTTCGTTGAAATCCACCGTACTCCTCTTAACACAATATGTTTGACCTCCAGATAATGTTCAGTGCTTTATCCCCTAATATGTTTAATTTTAATCCTGCCGAGACAAAAGTCATTGCGTGAATTACAAGAATGAGTCTCGTTAAGGCTGAAAAGCAGTGACCCAGATAACGTAATGTATTAATATGGAAACCTTGCCATTTTAGAGCCTTGCTTTTGAATCTGTCTGTGTAATCAAGTCACTGAAATGGTCCATCAGTTGGCTAACACCTGTCCATAGGAGTCTGATAACAGTAGTTAGGAGAGCGTTCTGACTCTTCATTAAAAGATTAGACTGAACCAGGGCAGCTGCAGGGAGAGAGGGTCTTGTAGACATGACATGGATACTGCACCCCTGAAATCTCAACAATATGGTTGACTAAGCGGGGCATGAATGCTGGTCTCAGCAGTGAACGTGCCAATAAAAAGGAAGGAAACTCCACAACCCCAGACTTAGATAAAGAGTTGTGGGTAGCTAATGGCTGTTGAGAGAAGACGGATCAGTTTTCTCAAGAGACGACCTCACTGATAGGTTATCCAATCCCCACTGGTCAGCACTAACCATACAAAAGCAACATGAAATGGACTAAGCAGGTTTTATGAACATGCACATTTATATATGTGTGTGTGTTATATATAATAAATACAGAGTGGGGGATGGGAAGAGCTGGGAGAAGGAGGGGAAGAAATGACGTAAGGACAATGTACTTATTATGAAACTCTCAAAAAAATCAGTGGGATTTGTGTAGTAAAAATGGCATACAAAAACATATACAGATACAAATACCATCAAAATTCTAGCACATTCTTTACAGATCTTGGAAGGACATTTTTCTGTTTCACATGGAAAGACAGAAATTCTATAATAGCAAAAGCAATCTGGAATCATCAATGAACTGCTGGAGAGATCATGAGTTCTCACCCAGGTTTAGTTTACCTCAGTCAGGATGGTTTTTGTTCTAATTCCATTTATTTACTGGAAAATTCATTTCAAGATGCATAAAGAGAGATGAGAATTATAAAATATTTTTACATGTCATGTCTACTGTCAAGCTATTTCATGCCTGGCTTGGGGATACTTCAATTTTTATTTATCACAGCAAATAAAAATAAATCAGACTTAAAATAAAAAAAAAATCTAAACTGAGAAAATTTGTTCTTATTGTCTTCTAAAACTTCCTTAAATGATCAGAATTTTTATTTATCACAGCAAATAAAAATAAATATAAATAGAAATAAAAATAAAATAAATAAAAATAAATCAGAGTTAAAATAAAAAAAATCTAAACTGAGAAAATTTGTTCTTATTGTCTTCTAAAACTTCCTTAAATGATCAGAATTAAAACACAGGGTTTAATGGATGCTAAAATCACTAATGATTTTGTAATTTGAATGACACTCTAACAAGCACCAGAATGTTGACATTTTCATCACATAAATATATATAGTTACAATGTGTAAATATAAATTAATAGGGTGTCTACTTGTCAAAACAAAAATATAATTACACTAAGTTGGTCCTGATAGATGTAACATGGTGTTCACCAAGTTACCAAAGTCTGGTTTGGGCTGCTTAGTTGTGGGAATGAGATTAAAATTCAGACTTTGCTCATGCCACTCACTTCTGTTACCACTGAGCTGTACCCAAGCTTTATTTTTTTGGTATTCTTTGGAGTAATGTATATACAAGAATTATTATACTGCAGAGAAAATTAATGTGGATGCAACTTAGTAGGACATCTTACCATCTGCCAGTTACAGAAAAAAAAGTTAGCTGGGCATAATAGCCTGCATAGCACTCAAGAGTCTGAAGAAGGAAGATCATGAATTCCAAGGCAGCCTGGGCTTATGTAGTGCGATCCCTCGTCAAAGCTTAAAAACTAAAATAAAAGAACCTTTCAAGAAGCATGTTTCTGAAAGTGTGTCTATCTGTTCATTTATTTTAGATGCAAGATATTGCGAGCCCCGAAGGAGCTCCGTACGGCTCCCATCCTCAGATTGCAGCCATGAGGCCGAGAGGCCAGCCGACAGACATCAGACAGCAGGCAAGCATGATGCAGCACGGCCAGCTGACCACCATCAACCAGTCCCAGCTGAGTGCACAGTTGGGTTTGAACATGGGAGGAAGCAACGTTCCCCACAACTCCCCTTCTCCCCCTGGGAGCAAGTCTGCAACCCCTTCGCCTTCTAGCTCCGTGCATGAAGACGAGGGCGAAGACACCTCCAAGGTATGATCTGTGTTTGATACTGTCGTTGCACTGTGAGGAGGACATGCTTATATCCTCCCGGTGAGAAACATTGGTGGGAAACATATACTTGGTTAATGACGCATGAGGTTACAAACTAAATTCAACCACACGCTTACCCATGACACTTCTAAGTTCCTTATATGTCCTTTCAATGTATTTACATATAACACAAAGGTTGTTTTTGCTCTTAAAATGTATGGTCTGCATAGTGAATAAGGCTAAATAAATTCTGCTGCACTTGATTTCTGCCGTCGAGCCTACCTTACTGCATACCAGTCCCTGTAGGACCATTTGTCTTCCTCAAACTCCTGAGATGCTGTATAGCTGAGGAAGACCTTGAAATTCTGATGGCCCTGTTTGCACCTCCTGAGTGCTGGGATTAAAAGGGAGCACCACTGTGGAATGCTGGAGATCCAGTTTATGCCAGGAAAGAACCCTACTGAGCTGAGCTTCAGCCACGTTGTGCTGTGAGAATCTAATGTCCTGCAGTTCGTGCAGGGAACGTGAGTGAGGGTCAGAGTGTGTGCTGGGATGTCCTTAGATGACAACCTCAGATCGTCTGACCTGCTCTTCCGCACTAGTGATGGGCAGGATAAAAGATGACTTTGCAGGACAGAGACCTGGGTGCTAATGTTTTGCAGCTCCTTAAGGTTTTATCACTAGATGCCTTTCTTTGAATCATTGAGGGGGAGGATTGCTCTTTTAATGCCCTTGCAGGGAAAATTTTGCTGAGTTCCCCTTTAAATTCCTTTGAAGTTGTTTAAGGAATTGTTCCTTTAAAATATAATACTTTAAAAGGAGAAAAGAAAAATAAATGACTTCACCAAAACCCTGTATGCTTTTTTTTTGCCTGAAAACACCAAACGCTTGCTTTCCCTTCCCTGATTACCAATGAAGCACTGCCCAGATTTAGCCCAGTGAGAAGGCTGTGTGTCTACCGGCTGTGAAAATGCCCACCAGTACACAAGTACTTTCTACTTGCCCTCTTTTTTAAAGATTTATTTTATTTTTGATTATGCATTGGCAGTGGGCGGCCGATGTGCAGGAGAGTTCAGGTACCCAGGAGGCCAGGGGCTTTGGCTCTCACAGGGGCTGTTGCTACAGGCACTTGTGAGCTGCCTTCAGTGTCAAAAACCGAACTTGGTTCTCTGTAAGAGCAGTACAGGCTCTTACCTTCTGCTCCTCCTCTCAAGACTCCTCTTTTATTTGTTTAAGAAGCTTCCTAATAAGTAGTCAGGAGTGTCCGCTGCTCTGTTTTCTTCTCGCCTTCATGAGATTTTGGGGAGGAGTTAAACTGCCAACACAGATAGGCCATGCTACAGGATCTGATTATGCAATTGATTGTCAATGTTTACACTAAACTCTTAATAGTCCAGAGGGATTGTAATCTATAGGTTAATTCAATTTACTGACAGCATTGAAGGTACACTGACAATATTTTCTTACTTCTGAACTCTTGATGCGCTAGTATTTGGGAGTTCTTAATCTCGAAACAATGATACAGTTAGACCCCAAAAATGACTCCACTCTGAGGCCCCTGTGATATACAAACTAGCCAAACCAGAGCTCTCACACACCATCCAGTATTCCCCTGCCTCATACCAGGGCCAGGGCCAGCCAACAAAGACCAAACCAGAAAAACCCAGAATCTGTACCAAGCCTTTCCCCTGTTCTCTCAGCATACCCACAGAGCCTGGTAATTCCTAGCCACAAAACTGCAAGGCATGTGCTGTGTCCTGTGTTACCCGAGTCCTCTCTGTCCCTCAGGGACTCAGATCCCTCCCCAGGTGGCCATGTGCTCAGCTGTGCCTCCTGTTGTTCAGATCTGTGATTGTAAACTTCTCCCTTCCTGGCAGTCATTCTCATGTTTTGCTGACTTCCCAAAGAAAATAAAATCAGATCTCAGGTACAAATCTCAGTGTGTCTGCACACATGTCTGCTTGTCCTACCCTCGTAGTCAGGCCTGCGGTGAGGTCATGTGCATGGACAGCGGTAACTACTAATAGAGGTCTAATTAATCATACATAACTGGGCTCATGAGCGCCTGGACATGAGCTATCTAGATAGGAAAGACAGTTTTCCTAAGAAAATGTCCATTATTCTAATAGTACCCAACAACCAGTAAGCCTGGATCCAAATACGAACACCAGCTGTATGCTTGTAGCCAGAGAGCCATGGGCTCTAGACAGTCACCTAGACAGAAATGATATGTGTTGTGTTTTACCGGGAGATCGATGTTCAGCTCACAGTAACGATCAATTTTTACATCAGGATTATGTCTTTATCAGACTTCCTTCCTGACAATTGAAAATATCAATGCAAAACTTGTAGTAGCGTCTGCTACCAATAAAATGTATACAGGACTTGTCTTAATTACAGCAACATTCTATGCGCTCTGCAGCTTACATGGTGGCTCAGTAGACAGGAAGCTAAAAGTCTTAGAAGCACTTTCTGCCGTTTATTGTTAACCCTTTAGGAGCACAGCTTGTCATTGTCCCAACGCATGAGTTTGTACATTATAAACCTCCATACTGGTGTGAAATTTTACTGGTGAGTTTCCTATCCAGTCACCTGATATCCACATCTCACAAACCTGTATACATCTCTAAGTGGCGGCAAGCCTGTATGGTTCTTAGCAGCGACTCTTGGGCTACTAGTGTGGGGGCAGGGGAGAGGGCTTGAAGAGATGGATTTCTCAACAACAATCCTTTAAAAAAAATGGCTTTTTTTCTTTTACACGTCTCAAGAAAATTCAGCTGCTATTACAATTCTGTATGCCATTGCTCACTGTGGATTCAGAATTCCTCTCCCATTTATTCAACTTACATGTGCTAAACTGCTAGAAAAACCTCTGCTGAAAGTGCCTAGGCATTTTTAATGACAGTTAAGAAAGTTAAACAGCACTTTTTTCCTTTATATGTGTGTGTGTAGGATTTGTGTGCAATGCTGTATGCTACAACAACTCTAGTTAAAAAGTGAAATAGCACTAAGCAAAAAGATCATTGAAATCATTTCTAACAAGTGAACCAAACAGGAATATTGAGTTCCTCCCCAGAGAAAAGCATCTTAGCACACCAGGCTGTCTTTATACAATTACATGTTGATTCCAGTTTATCTAATTGAACAATTAAATGGAATGCCTCTGTTTTGGCAGAAAAAAAGTATTGTAAATACACCGGTAGAATTAATTATCACCTTACAAACACCACCCATGGCTTTGAGAGCTCTGGAGTGGAGTTGACATCTGAGTTACAAATGAAGCCTGCAGAGAAATAGTGAAGACATAGAAACTCAGGCTGTGGCTCCAAGTCTGTAACCCTGTTTTTGTGAGTTAGCAGACTCTTCAAGACACTTAGAATAACTGGCATTGCATGTGTATTTGAATGTAGTTGTTCCTTTAATTATCCATTAAGGATCACAGTAGATATTTTCCTTCCTTTTGCTTTCACTTTTCCATTGAAAACATCCTTTATGTTTATGTGTCTCATAATGATGTATAGTTGGGTGATCTTTGGCTCTGCAATGGAGCCCTTACAGCCCTGACACAGACATCTGGGTCTCCTCAGTGTATTGCTTTCTATTTGCAAAGACGTTTTAAATTACTTGTTCTATCTTCTTTAAAATTTTTATTTTGCTCATCCAATTTTTCTGATTATAAGACTGGAAACTTGGAGTTCTTCTTTCTTTGTTTTTATTAGCTCTTTGAGAGTTTCCTGTAACATGTTTTGGCTATGTTCATGTCTCCAAGCCATCTCTAAACCACTCCCCCTTCCATCTCCACCAGCTTTGTTTCCTTTTTCTTAATCCCTTCAAGACCAATTGTACTCCCAAAATATCCTTGGTTGTGTGGTCTTCCAATGGATTGTGGTGGACTTTCGTCTGTAGCTATGCTCTTAGAGAAAACCAATTCTCTCTTTCCCAGCAGCCAACAAGTGCCAAAGCTCCATGGGTTAAGAGCCAGGTGTATGCCAACTCCTCTTTCCACACTGGGGCATGGGCTAGCACAGGTTTTGTATATGAAAGTTGTAAATTATTTTATGTCTTTACATTGCTATTTAGGTAACTTTTAAGTCTAAATACTTTCCTTCTGATTTATATGTTTAGTTTTTGTTAATGTTCATCTTAATTATATTTTTAAGTCCTTTCACATAAAAAATTTAGAAAATCCCATGTACATTGTTCTAGGTAATTCTTTTTCTTCCAATTTTATGTATATGTACCATTTACATCTAGCATTACTTTGTCTTAGCTTTAAGGTGTTCTTCCGGCATCAGTCTTATTGGAACATGACTACCATAAAGAACCTTTCTGCTGGATATGTTTCTAGGTTGACAGTTACCGCCTTTCAGCTTTTGGAGGCTGTCATGTTATTCTTTTGAGACCAGATTTCTGTTGTTGCTTTTGAGAGCTACTTTCTCCATCTTTCCTTGAAAGTACCCAGACTGTCCTCTCTGATTGGTTTGAAAATATCTTACCTTTGATGTTCTTCAGCGCCAAGGTGATGTATGTGGGCTTCTTCACATCTATCTTGAATTTAATTATCTCTGTACTACATCATTTCAGAAGTATTTCAACCACTTTTTTTTCAGATGGTGCCTCTTGCTCCCTTCTCATTTTGTAATTCTGAGAAGGATTTAATGCTAGGCTTCCTATCTTATCCTCCACACCCCCAACCTGCTGTGTGCAACTTTGTTACCTGCTAGACTAGATTAATTTATTTATATTTATATTTATATCTTAGTTGGCAATTACTTTTTTCATCTATATCTAATCTGAAATTGGAAATGGCAATTTCAAGTATATTAAAAATATATTTTATTTTTCTCACATCTAGACATTTTCTTAGTTATTTAATATTTTCTCATATATTTAGTCCCTTTTATTCATAAATTTGTTGCACACCCTCTGTCTTCATTACGTTTTGATTGCTGTGACAAGACACCATGTCTAAGGCAGTAAATAAAGAGAGAGAGAATCTATGGCCATCATGTCAGGGAGCACAGCAGCAGGCAGGCATGGATCTAGAACAGTAGCTGAGAGCTGACATCCTTAGTTGTAAGTCAGAGGCAGAGAGAGAGAGAGAGAGAGAGAGAAAGAGAGAGAGAGAGAGAGAGAGAGAGAGAGAGAGAGAGAGAGAGAGAGTTAGTTAACCAGGGGTAGTGTGGGCTTTTGAAAACTGAAAAACAAACCTCTATTGAGATTCTTTTATCATTTATGAAAAATAAAACTTGGGTATAAATGTTAGGGAATAAACCTGAGAGATCCACAGAGCAAGTGAAACATGATTTCTGCTCTCAGAACAGAGGTTGAACTCTATTGGTGGTCTTGGAACAATCAGCACCAACAGATCTCCCGAACAGACCCCAGTGACACCCCTAATCCTTCGCAAACAGTTCCGCCAACTGGGCTCACGAGACGGCTCACTTTCCATGCCTATCTGAATTTATTCGCATAGGGAGATTAGATGGCACTGCTAAGAAAGGAGAATGGACGGAAGCAGCAGGGTTTTCACATGTAGAAATGGGACATGAAGACAGTGCTGTGGTGTGCCCCATTTCCGTGGTGAAGTCTTTACAATGTTTACTTGATATGACGAGCGTTATAACTGGAGTTCTGTGCTGTTTGTTCAGCCTATTATGCAGATGGTGCTTGATTAAAATCTATTTTAAACTGCAGCGATTACTGCAAGATAGTGTGCATTAAAGAGCTCTCCTGGCTCCATTAAAAGCTTCGCGACCATGGCAGTTTATTTTAAATATGCTTATAGACATTTCTAACTTCTCCGGAGACGCTTCAATATAAATGACTCTCTTTCCGTGTGTGTGTGTGTGTGTGTGTGTGTGTGTGTGTGTGTGTGTTTGTGTGTGTGTGTGTGTTTACCTTCAGTGTTTTGCATACTAGGCAAGGGCTCCAACACTAAGTCCCACCCCTGACTCTTTCCCTGATATTGCTAAAGTCTTGCATTCTAGATAGGGAAGTATTCTCCAAGCAATATTCTGAGCACATGTTTCCTTTAAATTAAAAGATTATTATTTCCTTGTAATAAGTAAGTTACATGAACCCATTATAACTAAGCAATAATACCTGACAGGAGGTGGCTTGTCAGAAGCCTAAAGATATCGTAGAATTATGATAAATACATCTTTCCCTAAGTAAGATAGAGGAAAGCATGTGCAACATAAAGCTTTTGTGTAATATTTATGAGTAAGATATATGTATTTTGAATGTATTTATTAAATAGTGCTTTAATTGAATATGAGAAAAAAACTCTGTAGGTAAACAGTTCGGCCATGTTGTTAATTGCTATCATTTTCATAAAATTTTTAAATGCACTTCAAATCTTTGCTTTGCAATGATAAACCTTTGCCCATTGCTGTGCAATAGAAGAGCAGGAATATATGGTGAGTCGTTGAAAGACAGCACATAGTGGAAAGGGGGTAATGATTCATAAGACTTCTCATTTTCAGTGGGCCTGTCTTCTTTGGAAGGTGATTTTGTGATCTAAATGGGATACAATGGAAGTGAACTTTACTCTCTAGTTGAGGAACCTTAGTAAGTTGATAAATGCTCTAGAGGAGTGTTCAGTGCGTACTTCTATCTCATCCAGCGTAACAGCCAATAGTCATCAGTGGCTGCTTAGATTTATATTTAGTGAGTGAAGATTAAATGCAAAACCTTTCAACTCTCAGTTGTACGAACTTTATGCTTGTGGTGTATAGTTATATGTTGCGAGTGACTATTCTTTTGACATGGCAGAGAATATACGTATCAGTCTAGAAAGTTCTATGAGACGGGGTATTATGGATTATAGAACCCAGAACTTCTTAGAAAGTTAGTCTAAAATTATAAGCTTTCATCCATAAAGCCAAAATCCAGACAACACCCAGGGACATATTGTAAATCCATTTAGCTAATTTTTTTTCCAGCTCAACCATACTCATTCTTATGTTCATTCTAAATAGTTTGTGGTCAAAAGAGCTGGGTACTTTTCAAAATACAATCCATTACTGGCATGTAAGTGGTTCCAAATTGAAGCAATGCTCCTTTCCGAGTACGCTTTGCATGTGGCCAGTGACTATGTGCTTTTCACATGAGGAACAAAGCTACTGCTAGAAAGTGGCTGTGGGGGTTACCATTCCCTGCTCATTAAGCAGACTCTAAAAGGGTCACTCAATTCTGCATGTTTCTTAAGTATGAAAAGTGGTGACAATACAAACCACGCATCAGAGGACTGTGCCTTGTGTTGCAAGCAAATATCTTGACCAATCACTGCCAAGGTGCTTGAATGCAGAAGACGTCGAGCCATGTCAGGGAATTTTCATTCTATTTTATTCCATCTAAAAAGGAAAGCCATTGTGTCCATGAAATAATCTTTTATGCAGAAAGACTGAACAACATAATAAACAATGCTCTCTGAAATGCATTTTCCTTGCATATCTCTTTCCCCCTTCGTGTGCATCTGTGGTGAACAGTGAGGCACTATGTCAAAGCATCGTGGAGATACATGCAGGCAGTTCTATGAGGAGTCAGAAGATTACAACCCAAGATAGTTTGGATGACCTAGATTAATTATTGAAGGGATGACAGTGAATCTTGATTAATGGGCGGCAAATGGCTATCTCTGAGATGGGTCCTCTCTTATGCCTGTCAGTTTTCAGGCGTGGAAGACAATTCAGAGCAATAGTGGACTGAGTGTGTCTCTAAAGAGAAGGCGTGGCATGCTGGTGACTGAAAGATGGGTTTGCTTCTTAGCCAGAGCAAAAACAAAGATGATGTATTGGTATGAGTGTATGAGTGGCCTTAAGGGCTGGGTGATACCACACCTTCTGGTTCTCAGCTTTCTGTTTCTCAGGAATATCAGATATGTGACCAAAGACTCAGAGGAATACTCCATGGTGCATGGAGTCTCTTGTGCCTTCAGAAAATGGAGGTAGAGATCATAAAATGCTTCCTTCTAGAAACAAAATCTGACATTAAGACAAAATGTACCCTGCTCAACCATACAAACCAAGCTAACAAAGTCTGGAAAACCTCCAGACAGCTAACCGGAAAGGTTTAGGGGTTCCTAGAATTTGCTATGCATTGCTTCAAAATTATTGTCTGCATTACAGTCCATATCACTGAGCCTCTTCTGTTACAGATTGTTCTCTTTAGTCAGTTGTCTTAGTTAGTGTTTCTCTTGCTGTGAAGAGATACCAATATCACAACTCTTATAAAGGAAAGCATTTCATTAAGGTAGCAGCTTACACTGTCGGAGGTTTAGTCTATTATCATCATGATGGGAGCATGGTGGCAAACCAGAAAACATGGTGCTGGCTGCTTCTTGATCAGAAGGCCAAAAAAAAAAAAAAAAAACCAATAGACTCAGAAACTGGGTGGTATCCTGAGCATAGGAAACCTCAAAGCCCACCCCCACAGTGAGACACTTCCTCCAACAAGGCCACACCCACTCCAACAAAGCCACACCTCCTAATAGTGCCACTCCCTATGAACTTATGGGGCCAATTACATTCACACTACCACATTAGTCATCCTAAGAAATAGAATATTATTATGAAACTGAGAGAAAAATTATTATAAGACCAGTTTAAAAATAAAATGATCCTGAATTATTGTGGCTGGAGAAAGGAAATTATTTAAATAGTTTCTGGGAAATCCTTCAATAAAAAAAATTTGTTACATGATAGATTTATCTCTTGGCATTTAATTATCTTCTGGAAAGACGGACATAATTGTCAGTCACAACTATTTCAGTTTGTCCCGTCATTACTATTTTAATTAAGTTCTAAAAGGATATAGGTAATATTCTCTTTGAATAAGCAGTTACTTATCTGTGCATATGTGCATCATTGAAAGATGACTACAGTCAAGATAATTAACACACCCACCACTTTATCTTACCTGGTCATTGATTGTTGTTTTCTTGTTATATTATTTTCTGTTTGTTTTGTTGTTAATGAGGATGTTTACAATATACTGTCAGCATATTTTCAGTGCATACTACAGTATTGCTTACTGGGATGACCTTGCTGCACACCGTACCCGCAGAAGTCACCCACAGTTGAATACTGGTCTCCTTTGGCTACTCCATCTTTAATATTGCTTTTTTTTCTAATATGGTTTCAATTGAAGTAGAATTAAATCTCTCTACCTCTACTTTTCTCCCTCCAGCCTTTCCCAGCTACCCTCCTTCACACCCACCCCATGTCCCCTCCGCTCGCATGTTTATAGCCTCTTTTCCTTTGGTTATTGTTGCATGCATACATGTGTATGTATACGAACGCATATGCACAAAGATATCAATATAACCTGCTGAGTTTTAGAGCTGACCACTCTCCATTGGACAGGTAGTAAGGGGCTCAGCCCTTTGGAGAGATGAAGTCTTCTTCTTCCAGCAGTCCTGGAACTTAGTTGCCTATAGTTGTTTGTCTAGGGGTAGGACCCTGAGAAAATTTTCTCTTTCCACATTAGCACGTCCAATAAATAACCATTGTTCTGGTCTTGTTTATGCAGCTGTTTCTAGGGGGGACTGTTTCATAGAGGACTTCCTGATATTGTGTATCTTTTTTTGTTTTTTTGTAAAAGCAAAGAACCTTTACTCTTACACAAGTTTACAAACTCAAACTCTCCACGGGTCCAATGTATTGGAGTGACCTAAGAACTCTGAACTCAGTTGGGGTTGGCTTTTATAACAACAAAGGTAGGGATGAGGGATTTCTAAGGTTCAGGACCCCGATTGGCAGACATGTGTCTATGGGTGTCCTGGTGAAAAGCGATGCGGTGTGTACTAGCAGGTGATCCTATCTACAGTGGTCGGAACATTGGGAATTTCCTTTGGATGGTCTGTTCCTAGGTGCCGCCAGCTTAGGGCTTTTCCTGAAACCCAGTGCAGCCTGCTCTGGGCCCTACATGGCCTGGGCCCAATTATGTGTGGTCAGGCTGCCCTGGGTCCCACATTGCCCCCTTTTCACAATTACCAATGACGGGACCCAAACATGGGTCCTGCTTGCCTAGGGGCTCAAGGGAGTAGTATTGGGACCTCAATACCATTAGCTTACAGATTTTTTTAGGGCAGTGACATTTGCATCTCTTGCCATTCTTAAAGCCCTGTAACTGTGATATTTGAGTACAGCCACATTATAATCCTGAATGATTTATATAGAAATAATAGTTTAAGGCCATATAATACCTCTTTGGTTCTGCATAAAGAAAGTCGTGTCTTATCTTATTGCAGAGTTACTTTAGTTAATAAGTCTAACAATGGACAATTTGGGGTCTATTTTTTGGTATGTCAATGGGCACTAAAGGTAGCCATTTTGTCCCCCATGCCAGGGAGTTCCCCCTTGTCTCAGCATTTCAACCTATTTTTGGCAGAGATCATGGGATGTTGTGTTCTTTTCTGTAACTACTTCAAGATGACATTGGGGCATTGTTATCAGGGCCCAAGAAGGCTGAAAGGCTAGCCAAAGGTAAGGAGGGAATTCAGGAAATGGGGCATTCATCAGAAGCATCTGTTGATGAGACAGGGAGCGTTCACATCAGCTGGACTGGTCCACATTAGCGTTCAGCAAGTCCAGGGCTCACAGTCATTCAGAGCAGGTTGTAGTCAACAAGTGATGCTTAGATGTGTCTGCCAGCCAAGAGGAAACCTATTGAGATAAGTTTAAACTTATTGAGATAAGCTAAAATTTATGGAATTAAAGGAAAATAATACATTTGAAACTTTTAGACCCATATTGAAATCCATATCACAGAAAAAAAAGCAGATAATGGGTATCTGTAAAACAGCAGCAATAGACTCGTACTTTTGAGTCCTAGCCAAAACTACAGATTTTGGTTAGAAGCATATATCATTTTCTACTGTCCAGAGAGTCAGGTATGGATAGGACAGAGATGTCTTTGGCCTGATTAGAAACATCTTCAAGTCTATACCTAGATGACAACCAAAATAAATGACCCGAACAGTAAGTAGTCATTGCTCTACCAGCTTATCAGAACTATACCATTGAAGGCGAAATAAATCAGAAATATTTTCCATATCTTATTCTATTGTAACCTGTGTTCACATTTTACATCACTTCTGAGACCCTCAAAGCTTATGATCTTTTATAGCCTCAGATCTTTACATATCTTAAAACAATGTCTTTTATGAAGAGTCTTAGTAGCATTAGAAAAAGCAAAGTTTGATTTTATATATATGAAATGAGTTAACAAGCTGGCCATAACCTTGTGGAAGGATCTGGGTACCTGCTGCTGCTAAGCTAACAAAGTTATAGCTAGCCTAGACGTCAATACTATCAGAGATCCCAGAAGGATAAATAAAGTATACCTGAGTAGACTTCTGAATCTATTAAGAATGACAGGGACCAGAGTCCATACACAGTTAGCCATACCCAGGTCTCCACAGCATTGGAGGCAGAAGTATCAGGACAGCAGTCTTACAGTCTAAGCCAGGCCCGTGAGGTGATTTTTTTTTTCTGTGGAAGAGAAACATGAAAAAGACTGACCTTATTTTGTCTAGGCAAAAGTGGTACAATCAATTTGCCAGAATTCTGCTGTTTGTCCACAGTCTAGGCCAGGTCCTGGCTGCAGGTGTTGCACTGGAGCAGCTTGACCAGTGGTCAGCATCGTCATAATCCAGAAACATCATGTTGTCCCATAATCTTCGTTGGAGACCTTGGGTCACTGCTAGGATCTCGGAGTCTCTATCTAATATATAAGTGGACGGCTGAAGGCTCTACAGGGTGGTGGTTCTGGTGCACATGCAGATCTCAGAGAGCCCCCAAATGTTATGCCCAGATCACAGAGTGCCCCCAAACTAAGTAGGAAACTGAATTCTGTATATAAAAGCAAAGAGTCTTTATTCTTACATAGGTTTGCAAATTCGAACTCTCCATTTTCCCAATGTATTGGAGGGATCAGAGAGCCCCAAGCTTAGTTGGCATTGGGTTTTTATAGTAGCAAAGGCGGGTGAGGGATTTCGGTATTATGATTCTTACAAGCTCTTTCCTCCCTCTTCCTCCATGTGCCCTGAGCGATAGATGTAGGAGCTGTTATGTAGATGCATCTGTTGGGGCTGGGTTCCCCATGATTTTTTGATCTCTGTATTGTACAAAGCTATGGTTTTCTGTGCTGGTCTCCATTTGCTGAAAAAAGAGATTCTTTTCATGAGGGGTGGTAACTCCACTTATCCAGGAAAGGTGGTTCACACGCCCAGCTTTAACATTCTACATTGTCAATCTTTTTGACTCTTTTTGTTATTCCTTTTTAAAAGATTGTATTGTTATGAATGTCAATGGGTATTTATAAAGTTAGACATTATAAAAACTATAAAGAATAAAGTCACAAAGATACATTCTATAGTGCAAAGAAATTGCTAGTAAGGTTTCAAATGCTTTTTAAGTAAAACCTGTTCAAGTTTTTTTTCTTTTCCTGCATATTTGCTTATTATCCTAAGTGCTCAAGCAAATCTTTGGGTAATTTCCTGTAACAGGAACCATTTGTACTTACATTCATTCATCCTTCCTGTCAAAGTATTATTTTATATTACTTTATTTACTAGTGCTATAGCAACTGCTAAGTACTTATTGTGTATTTCAGAAACTACCTACGTGCTAGTGTAAGCAAAAGTATACCTGACTCCCACTTGGGCTGGGGAAATAAAGCACAACAACCATGTGCCTATCATTGTATAGTTCGAAGTTTGTTACATGCTGTGGATGGAAATCTAGGTAACTCAAAAAGCGCATTACAAGAGCCTGACCTGAGTTTGAAATATTATTAAGATTTTTCAGATAGTGACAGCAAATAATAGTTGCTTACATGCATGTCAAATCAGGGAAGCCCAGACTTAACAACCATACAACCACAAATGGTGAGAGAAACCTATGGGCTTTTAAGATTCCTAAGGGAAGAGAGTTTGCAGCACAGAACTCTGCCCGGCGACTCCAGAATGGCCATGCATGGGAAGATGAGCCAAAGAAGTGATCCTGAAACCCAGCAAGGCCAGCCAAGTAAGAGAAGAGCCCAGACAGGGCTGGTGTCCTAGCACTAGGAGAGACACACCTTCCCAAGGAACTTGGGTTATCCAGTAAAGACGTTGGTGACTTTATGAAAAGCTGCAAGAATCGGAAGCACCTGGAAGTGTTGGTGAAGGAGAGTGTACAGCCAGGGCAGAAAAGGGCTTTGAGGAGGTGGTTCTAAAGAGGAGTAGATCCAAGCGTGTGTCACCTTGGTGGACAGAAAACGCTTGCTTATTTCTCCTTCCGTCTGCTTATGTGTCAGGTAGTACAATGGAGTTGAGATGTTTTGGCTGAGAGCCGCATCCCATGCCGAGGTCTGTCGGGACACTTGTTCAAAGTTGGTCCATGGGCCACGATATTTGATGACCATCTCTTCTCTCAGAACTGTAGCGGACTCGGCAGTTTCATGGAATCACACCTCGATTATAGACTAGTGTTAATCTAAGTTACCTTGACTTGTTTCGGAACATCGTGTCATTATGGGGCTTTTTGATCTCCCGGAGCTGGCAATTTCAGAGCAGCCAACTCCTTTTTTCTAGCAGAACATTTTAATTGTTCGAGAATTTCACACATGCGTGCAATGTGTCGCAATTAAGTCCCCCATTCTCTCCTCTCTACTTCTTCTCCTCTGGCCTCCCTCACTTTACTTCCTGTCTTAGACACTGTTCTATTGCTGTGAAAAGGTACCATGGTCAAGGAGACTCTTGTAACAGAAAACACTCAGTTGGGAGCTTGTTTACAGTTGCAGAGGTTAGTCATTATCATCACAGCAGAAAGCATGCAAGCAGGCAGGCAGAGATATTCTTGGAGATTTGGTGAGAGTTCTACATCCAGATCTACAGGCAGCAGGGAGACACTCTTGGCTTAGAATGGGCTTTGGAAAGTTTACTCCCAGTGACATGCTTCCTCCAACAAGGCCACACCTCCTAACCTTATACTTCTTTCAAACAGTTATATTCTCTGGTGACTAAAGATTCAAATATATGAACCCAATGGGGTCATTTTCTTCAAACCATCACACCTCTCAACTTTATGTTTTCTTCTTAAGTCCAAAGTGCTACATGTATGTACAAGGATGTGGGACCATGTAGTGGAGCATGGATAGCCAAATCCCTGTAGAAAATCAGCTATCCCCCTTCCAGCCACTATCAATTAGCAATAGCTAATTGTCATCTTAACTGTCATTCTCAGATCTCTGTCTTTCTCAAATGAAAACAAAGCAAAGGATTCACTAAGTCTTCCCTGTTTCTTATTAGTACTTGAGCAAATCTTTTAAACTGGTTTTACATTATCAAAAACAAAAATGATGTTTTTGCATTTCTTTGATGAGTTCATTTTTAAAGTTCCATCAACTGTAGTTGAATAAGCTGTCAAATTTTTAAAATACATAAATATGTACATTACAGTCATCATAAAAATAGATCTGGAACTAGCTTATGGTAGAAAGACGGGAGCTCAGGAAAATTGCTTTAAGAAAGACAACAGAACTGATAGTTAACTAAAGGAAGGAATGAGCACAGGTCTTGTGATATTTCCATAGGACTCTTGACTGAGTATGTGTCCTCTGCACAGTGGGGGTAGTCTTACACACGTGCATCACCAGCATCTTATGTGGATAAGACATACATTAGCCAATGGTAGGAAAAGCACAGAACAACCATAGCCAGTAAGGAGATCTGCTGGGAGATCGTGGAAACAGGATTTAGGTCAGTGGGACAGGCCCTTGTGAACAGGAGTCTTCCCAGGTAGCAACATTATATATTCCTATCAAGTCTCACAACCTTAGAGCTGGAAAGAAATCCTTACCCAAATCCTCATTTTACAGAGATAGATTGAATGACATCATGGTTACTTAGCAACAAATATGCTATTCACTTGCAGGTACCTTAAGCGCACTCAGTGTAGATTTTCTGATTGTGTCAGAATAACAATTTAGATGATCTCAGAGCAGTGAAGAAAAATTGATTCTATTTTTAAATGGAGTAAAATGCTAATCTAGGTTGTTATAGAAATTTCTGGAATCTAGATTTTGGTGGGGGTATCTAATATGTTAGCCATTGGATACTTGTTGCTAGTATAATTTGAAAAGGGATACAATTCCTCTCATTCACTCAAGCATTCATTACCACCACGTGGCTCGTGAAAGGCAAATAGGACAGTGTAGATTATAGAATTTGCCATCAATGCAGAAAGTACTTCTGGATAGTAGTGATCCGGATTCTAGGGTCTGTCCACTCTCAAAACCATAAGCATCGCTAGATTCCCATCCCCAACCACGTCCACTGACCTAAGTTAAAACACACTAGTAGACTTTCTCAGACTTGCTGACCCAATGTTTAAAGTCATAATTAGGAAGCTAAGTTAGAACTCCACAGAAGAAAGCAAGCCCAGTAAGATCCCAAGAAGGTTGCTGCTGTCACAGCTACAGTGACAGAGAGAGGATGAAGGGAGATAAGAAGTAGCATTTAACATAGTAAAGTGCTTGCGGACAAGTGTGAAGACCTGAGTTCAAATCCCCAGAACTCATGTAAAGGCAGACATGTTATCACACTTTTCTAACCCCAGCAATTCTACGGGAAGATGGAAGGCAGAGTTAGGCTCACCCATGGATGCACCAGCTAGGCATGGCATACACAGGTGAAAAAAACACCTCTATGTGGGGGTTGTCTAGGGTGGTATTTTGTGTCTATGTCAAAGAAGAATAGCAATATGATTCGGCCACTGACTTTCTAGTTCCTCCATAACTGTCTTGATTTTTATTTCAGATCAATGGTGGAGAGAAGCGGCCTGCCTCTGATATGGGGAAAAAACCAAAAACTCCCAAAAAAAAGAAGAAGAAGGACCCTAATGAGCCCCAGAAGCCCGTGTCTGCCTACGCTTTGTTCTTTCGAGATACTCAGGCTGCCATCAAGGGCCAAAATCCGAATGCTACTTTTGGTGAAGTCTCTAAGATTGTGGCTTCGATGTGGGATGGCCTCGGAGAAGAGCAGAAACAGGTAAGAAGGCTTTAAAATGGATGGCATCAGCTTGATCACAGACAGTGCGTACAGGCTTCAAAAAGAGCTTCAGAAAGCATTAGGGAAAGTAGTCAGATGCCATAACTATGGCTTAGATAGTGTCCCTACCTAAACCAGACTTTAACATAAGGCCCTTAATCATGCACTCCCTTTATGCTCTCCAATAAGTAGCGTATTAGCTCCCTTGTTTCAAGGTTTATTCAGCGTAGCTATGTTTGGAAAGACTTCCACATACCCCAGCCAGGATTACCTCACTTCTTAATGTTGACAGCCTGTGCATAGTGATTAAAAGTCCCCCTTGGAAATCACCCATGCCTCTCGTCAGCACTCACTGTTTACCCTGTGGTCAGCTAACTCTCTTTCTGCTCCTTGCAAAACAAACCTCAAATCTAAGAGCTTCTCTCCTTGGCCCTTGCCTGAAGACCACCAGGATATGTAATTTAGCCCATGTTTCCAGGCTGTGTTAAATGGGAACAGATTGCCGGGTTCCCTTTCTTTCCTTATGCATGGCCATGGTGTGACTGAGGGCCATGCTTAGGGAAGGGCACTGAGATATGCCAGCAGTGCCACAAGTCACCTGGGAGATCTTGAAGAGGGTGAGGAGTAAAATTTCAGAAAATAGCTGGAGCTTGCCCACATGAGGAAACAATACCAATCCTGTGTCTAACTTAGATGGTTAGATGGTCGTTGTCAAAATGTAGGATTATTGCCACAAACATTAAATAAGCATGATAATGAATAAAACTGTCAAAATGACAACATAAGCACAGCAATTGTGAAATAAAACAAAGTGCACTGATCAAGTATTAGGGTCATGTTTGATTCTTGATAGAAATATTTGCTGCTCTGCCCCATATCCGGGGAGTGTATTTAAAATCATGGGTGAGGTATGTGCTGCGTCAGGGTGAAGGTCAGAGTTCAAACCACATAAAGAACAGAACCCTTCTAAAGCCAGAGAGGGTGTCACGTTCATGTCCTAGTACTTCTACGGTAAGATGGAGGCAGATGGGAACCTAACACTTCTGCGGTAATGTGGAGACAGAGATAGGGATATCCCTGGAAGCTCATGGGCCAGCTAGCCTGGCATTCAGAGCAGAGAACAACAGGAGACTCTGCCACAAGCAACATGGAAGGCCATGGCCAGCACCTAAGATGGTCCTGTGACTGCCATACATGTGCCTTGGCATGCACAGGACCATACATAGCTATTCTCTCCCTCCCTCCCTCTATCTATCTATCTATCTATCTATCTATCTATCTATCCATCCATCTATCTATCTGTCATCTCACACACACATGCACACACACAGTGGAGAGTAGATTGGGACTTTAAAAAAGAAAACCATAGGTTCTCAAGGAATCTTAGTTTATGTCAATATATATGCTCGAAGTAGGATTTATACTGTTAAAAGATATTTGGATTATTTCCTTTGTTCTACTCAGTACTCACAGGTCTATAA
Source organism: Microtus pennsylvanicus (assembly GCF_037038515.1). Lineage (NCBI taxonomy): Eukaryota > Metazoa > Chordata > Mammalia > Rodentia > Cricetidae > Microtus > Microtus pennsylvanicus. The sequence continues at coordinate 123,573,517 of NC_134581.1, forward strand.
TGAACTGTCCACAATCTATGAGATAGAATGAAGTAGCAATAAGTTCATTCATTTATCTAACCAAGTTTTGAGCATCTGTTTGCCAAGCACTGTCTAGAGACGGTAGATTTGGCAATAAGCAAGACAACTGGGTCTCCACTGTGCGGTTGATCTCTCAACACCTACATAGCTGGGACTTAGCCACAATGAGGAGACCTTGCCATTTAACTCACAGTTCTCCCCTGACAAACTCTCAGCGGCAGTGATGGTCGCCACAATAATACCAGATGCCAAGAAACAGAACATATCCTCCCATCCCCCAACACCTCTAACTACTGAAAGTTACCCTTCATGATCTGGAATTTCTACACATGTTCTTATGTCTTCAAGGTTGCTAGGCAGAGGGAATGCCAACAAGACCTTCTCTGCAGAGTACAGGGAGCTAAGAGCCATCTGTAATGGTAGTGAACATACCCTGAGAACTCAGTGTACTTGATTAGGATAGCAACTTGACTGGTACTGAGCAGGTAACATTGCAGTGTCTACTTCTAATTGAATCCTAATATGATTATTTCAGAATTTTAGAGTCAGTTTCTAGATGGTTCCTAACTCAGATCAGTTATCTCCCATACTCCCTGATCTTAGATGAGATTTCCAAATGGGGGTGGAACTGTAAAGATGGCTTCCCTCCAGTTAGTAGGAAATTCCTGAATGACAGTCAAAGTCCACATGGATGAGGGAGAGCCCAGTCCTTGTCCCTGTTCTCCGAACAATGTCACATCCATGCCTACCTATTCTGCTCTTCTGCTAATCCTCCATGTACTCTTGGAAATGTCCTGAGCATCCCCCTTTGCCCTCTTCCACTCGAAGATGAAATTTCCTGGAGGAAGCTCCAGAAAGTGCCCTCTCCCCAGGGACTGTGCACCACAACTCTTGTTCATCAGAAGGTAGACATGGTTCCCCTTTGTTCTGCCTTGCCTTCTCCTTCAAAAACATCCTTTTCTCAGGCTAACATCTAGTCTCTGTGGTCCCAGTTGGCCGAAGACTTTCCTATGTTCAAACCCAGGGTTTTCAAGAGAGTTATAAAGACTTTTCATAACCACGAGCTGGCCTTTGCATTTCCAATATAAAAATAACTATCTGTACTCTTCTTTTTGGTGGAGAAAAATAATAATCTTCATACAATCAAAACCAGATAATTCCAAAAGACAGCAAGGGTAAAGAGCCAAGTTTCATCCGCTGATTGCATTATAATGATGATTTGTACTTTTAATATAACAAGAGGAGAATATTAAAATCTTTCAACATTCTTTTTGCCTAGCTGTATAAGATTAATTGTGCGTGTGCAGAGGGAGTGATTACATATATATATATATATATATATATATATATATATATATATGCATATGAGTTACATATATATGCATATGAGAGAGATTTTATATATGCATATGAGAGAGCATATATATATATATATATGCATATGAGAGTGAGAGGAGAGAGGTTGGAATGCTATTATCCACTGTCATTTTAAAAGGGAACATCAGTCCCATCCCTGACTCTAGGTTTCAGAGTAGATATGATTACAGTTACAATGTAATAGTCAAGACTTCTTAATCAAACACCTACAATGTCAAGACATCTTCCCTTCTCTTTTACATTTTACTTCTCAATAAGTAACTCAAAATGAGTCTTCCCCGAGTTCTCGCGTGTGGAGGTAGTTAAGGTTTATGGAGGGGTGTTGGAAGGCAAATGCATTTGGTAGATAAAGAACAGACTCACATAATAGTTAGACAATACGATTCATATCCCAGAATCAAACTCTGCTGACTGAAACTGGTTTATGCCAAGATTGTCTAAGAAAATACTTCTCCTGATGTTTCTTGAAAGATGTATTTTAAATTTTGAGTACTTTTTTGAGAGTTACCCAAACAAGGTGTTGTGAGCAATTTAGGTTGCCCCGAGATGGTCTGTGGCCATGCCTGCTGTTCCCTGTTGATGCCTCAGGGATCTGGGAGCACTGATTCTTTCCATCTAAAGATGCTCTGACTTAATAAAGGCACAGGCTGCGCATTACTCTCTTTGCGTCCCTCACACACAGGGCACAGGCCCATGGCTGCACTCAGACCATTGGTGCCCTCTGGTCCAGCCACTGCTCTGCTGCACTGTGGCTGACTGTCACCGACTGCTTGCAGGAGATGCGCTTGAGGCAAATGTGCCTGCCTAAAAGACACTTTGGAGATCCAAAAACTGTCAAAATTATTCCAGGATGTTATATCTGCTGCATTACCGCCCATTCATTCCCTGTATTGTGCCAACACTCTATAATATCTGCTTCAAACTTAAAGGAACTGTACTTAACTCTCGTTTAATATTCAGATCTGGGGAGCCTACCTACTGTTCCATATTTTTAAAAGAACACTCCTCAATTAGTTTAGACAAGCCCACAGGATGGTTTTGCATTGTGTTGGCAGTTTTACTACGAGGTGGGGCTCTCTTGTGCTATAGTGAGTTGGAAATCCTGTTGTCGAAATAGCCCACAGCTGTGAACGGCTACAGCTAGAAACACAAGCTGGAAGAAATGGGCAGGGTTACCAATGACTTATTGGGGACTCAGAAAATTACAATATTTAAGGGAAAACATCATTAGTGAGATTAGAGTTGAATAGTTTTCTGCCTACCAGTAGGAACACGCCTAATAGAGCTCCCTGCTTCCATGGCATGCCTGCTCAGTGTGGCGTCCAGGCAAAGTGGAAACCCAGCACAGAGAGCAGGTCTTTAGCTTCTAGACTCCATGCTGAGTGAGAAACTGTGTGTATGCTGGTTCCACAAATACTCTTTCAAGGAGGAGAAATCCAAGGGAAGTGATAACAATTCTCAAGAAACGCAAAATCTCCTTTATGGATCTTTCCCTCCAAAGACACTGAAAACACACCCCATCTCAGAGATGGCTCCATTTGAATGCTTGAGAAGACAATGCAGAATCTGGAATGCAGAGAAAAACTGTGTGCTTGGGATTCCAAAGGAAGGGTTTTAAATGCTAATGACTCAGAAGACAATGAAGAACCCATCTCAGAAGCTTACCAAGTTGTTTAAAAGACACCAGATGGAGAGGAGGGGGGGAAACATGAGGATGGCCGTGATGCCAGCTTTGGCTGCTTATCTTCCCCTGACTGGACCTGCAGAACAAGGAAGATAAGTTAACCATACCATCCTCCTGCATCGTGGTCTTGGGGTTTCAGCAACCCATGGCATCTTGTTTATAAGATTCTGTCTAAATTTCTCCTTGCTCTGTTACTTTGAAACGCTCTGATTCTGGTCACTGGTGGTATAGGACCTGAGCATATAATGGCGATATAAGACAATTCCGAGGCTGTAAAACAAAGAGGCTGGTCAGCTTTCCACAGAACATGTTGGCCCAGAGAGCCATAAAGGGTTCTGGAGTTCCTTTTAGTCATGGAAAGTCACCTTAAATCAGAACCAGATGTAAATGACTAAATGAACCTTAAGTTCCTAATTGGAGACACAGTCGGGCTGTAAGACATTTAGCAAATTACAAACAAAATGTTCTTGTTTACATTATGTTAACTGGCTTTAAAGCTGCAGCCAAGAGCTAAATAAACTTGCTGTTGTGCTAAAAAAAAAAAAAGGAGTGGAAAGCCTACTCGGGTTTGGCGTGTTCAGGGGAAACCTCAGCCCACGGTGCCCGGAGAGTGGGTTTTTGTAAATGCTAGTCCTGTCGTGGAAGAAGAGAGTGAATTTACCTCGCGAGGCTTAGCCTAATGAGCAGATATCACTTGCAGGGAGCGCGTTTGAATCCTGTAGCATATGCCTTCTTTCGGGATGCATAATTCATATCCAAGGATATTAGCCCCAGCAGTTCAGCTCATAGCAGCACCTCATTATTTTATCTCTCAGTATTTATTCCTATGTTTGACGCCTCATGAAATTACTGTTAATGTGTTTATATAAGGGCAGATCTGACACAAGTGGGAAGAAAGTCATTTCCTCCTCCTTCTTCCTGCTGCTGTGTCTTCTTCCCGAGTAGAAGGGGCAAGTGTAAATAGTTAATTTGCTTCAATTAGGAGCCTGTCCTGCTAAATTAGAAGCAGCAGGGATATGAAGAGCCAGAATTATACTTAGTAAGCTGCTGATAAATCCTCGGAGCCCGCGAATCAAATCATTTACTCCTCGTTGCTGCTCAGACACCCACTACATAAAGGCGGCTCTGGTGTTTGCCCCTCATCTTAGGACGAAATGTGGATTTTGTGTCAGCTATACTTAAGGTTAACCAAAGTCCTGCCACACTATAGCACTGGCACTGTATAAGCTTATCTTAGTAATTTATTTATAAGCATGTCATCTTTCCCAGCCTCTAAAGGATGAAGCATAAGACATACATAGGTAGAGCAATTGTTCATTCAGAAGCCTCAGCTCTTTACCCAAGTACACAGGGCAGCACTTAATACACACCGTACACACACACACACATGCACACACACGCATACGCATTCACAGAGGAAGAGAACATAGGAGTTAGAGGAGATATGGACGGGTAGATATGATTAAAATACATTTCACTCCTATATGATAGTCTCAGAACAAAACAACAAAACTATAAAAATAATTATTCATGAAAAATTTATAATATTCAAATAATATATAAAGGAAATCTTAATTAGCAAAAATAATAAAGACCACAGCCTGTAAGCAATATTTATATTCATAGAAATTTGCAAGTGAGCAATTAGATTATAACTTGAGCTTCAAAAGCCAAGTATTTATATATACATATACATGCTGACACACTAATGTGAATGTGCCACAGCATCATAGGCATAAACAGGAGTGATTCAGGTGTGTGAATATTTATATACTACACGCAGTGGGAGCTGATAATTCATTTGAAAGTTTCCATAGCTTTAGTGAGGAGATTACTCCAATATGATATTAATTCCATTCAAGTTTGCTACAACCTACCATTTGTTCATATGTTCGAGGTAGGTTACATGTCTATCAACTTCTCTGTTTCCATTGACGTATGTTTTAATTTTGAAGATACAGTTTAGTGGTTTATCCTTAGCATCCTTGCTCATGCTGACTCAGAAAATGTGAAACCCCATTGCAGGGATTCTTATTCACTAGAGATTGTCATGGGAGGGCATGACACTACCGCTGTCAATATGAGCTCTGTGGTCAACAGTGACTGTGTGTAATTACAGCCTGCTACCATTGCAATTATTTTATGTAAGTGCACCCTGTTATGTCAACACCATAACGGCCTCTCCTGCCAACACATTTCTCAGAATCCTCCCCATCACTTGGTGATGTCTGACTGTATTTCCTGAGCACCTATTATGCATCAGGTACTGCCCAGCATGCTGGGCTCCTACCATGAGGAAGAGATCCATTCACCCTGTAGTTTCTAATTTCAGGAGGCTCCTAAAGTTATTTGCACAGCTAGGGGAAGACAGTGAGCAAACACAGATGACTGGCTCCAGATTGCTTTGATTCGCTCCTGATTCTGCCCTGTTTCACTGGTGTGTGGGGGGGTATGGTGTGTGTGTGTGTGTGTGTGTGTGTGTGTGTGTGTGTGTGTTGTGTATGTGAGTGTGTGTGACTGAGTATGTATGTGGTGTGTGTGTGGTGAGTGTGTGCATGAGTGTGTGTGTGGTGTGAGTGTGTTGTGTGTGTGTGGTGTGTGTGAATGTGTGTGCATTGTGTGTGTGAGTGTATGTGTTATGTGAGTGCGTGAGTGTGTGTGTGGTGTGAATGTGTGGTCTGTGTGAGTGTGTGTGTTTCCTGTTCTGTAAAGTGGGTGTAATAATACCAAGGCAACATTCTTGTTGGAGGAACTAAAGATACATAAAAGAAAGTGCATGCTGACAACTAGAAACACATAGCCAAAGAATAATTTAAATGTTCTTTTGTTTTGTGCCCTTCGTGCTTCACAATACGTTAGGCACACGGGAACCAGTCTTTTGGTTAAGATCGAACAACGTGATATTCAGCTAGCCATCTCCATTTAATATATCAACAGATACGTTTTATAGCCGTCTCTAAAGCCAAGCTGCCTGTTTCTGGCCTTTAGCAGCAAGGGATCGGTGGCACCATGACCAAGTACATCAGACAGTCTTCAGAAGGAACCAACAGCAATATTTTTGACACATCCTATAACATTTTCAATCCTTTGAACACTACCTTATGAAGTCTTTCCAGTTAGGGTATCCTTAAGAAAATGTGAGCAAGTTAGACAAGATGGATAGGTCCCTGTATTGAAGGACCACGCCGTGTGTAAAATACTGATGCCTGTCTCTGACTGACCTAAATAATGGCATCGCTGAAAGTGGGTATACACATGAAGTTTCTAAAGATGTGTCTCTGGGAGGGTGATGAAGCTATTCATACATAATTCTGTTGCTAAGCATTTTCTATAAATATGAAATGGCAGCGGTTGGGGGGAGGCATTTGCACTTATCCTAAAAGGAAAACACCTTGTCAGTGTTTAAATGGGGTTTGAATAGAATTCAAAGTCAGAAGGATTTTGCACCTTTTCTTCTTATGACTGTAATGACTGTTGAAGTAAACTGGCTGGAGATTATGAGGACGAGCCAGAAGAAAGGGAAGGAAGAGGGAATTAGCTGGTATTTATAAGACTTTGGTTTTCTCCATTAGCTGGGTGGATTGTTTGTGGAAGAAGAATGCAAGAGGGAACGAACAGAGTGCCTCAGAATTTTCTCCTGTTTAAGTGTGTCCTGGTCACTGGCATTGACCTGCTGATTTTAATTAGGGATTATCAGCCTATAAAAACCCATGTACTGAGAGGTATTTAGAGCATCCAGTGAATCACGGGATCATATGAACAGGATGTGTTCTCCAGGACTGCCATCTGATGTCTATCTATGTGTGTTTCTGGTGAGCTGTTATATATGTTTTAGTTTAACCAACTAGATGCAATCCTTAGATAGGAAATGGTGGCTTTCTTGGAATAACAAACCACAGCATATAAGTACATTAAGGCAGGATGGATTCAAACGTGTTTGGATGGGTTGGGGAAATGATAAATGCTGTATTATGATTTTTAAATCCACTTCTGGCCAACTTTGGACTTTATTTCAAACAGCTGTGGCCCATTTGGAAGCCAGTTTGCAGCTCGGCAGAACACTAATATTTACTGTAGGAATCACATACCTTTAAAATATTTGTCTTTTTCTGAGAGAAACTATGGCTTTCCCAAACTTAACTTTGACATAAATCAGATCCATCCTTGCAGGTCAGGCCCATGCGCTTGATCACAGAGGTGATTTCTCACTGCCGAATACAATCCCACAACCCCTTTGGTTTCTGCAAATGAAGGGCTTTCTCCATCCATAACGTGAAGTTTTGAAACATCTGTTAGGAATTTTTTTTTAAACCAGTTATCTTGACACTTCTGCTCTAAAGTAAGAATTTCCCCTATTTCCTTTATGTATGGAATTCTTACGTATGATTATCATTGTCTCGTGTTTGAAGCCTTTGGACATTTCCTTTAATACTGGACTCAAACAGCACCCTAGCCCAATGTTAGAGGGCCGTGTTAGTGAGGCGCACACAGCATGTAGTATTGGAACCATTAAGCAATTCTCAAAGGTGGAAGGTCTAATTATTACTGGTAGACAACCTCAGATTTTCGCTCTGATCTGGGTTAGCCTCCTTTAAATACAGTTATAGAACTGTGCCTCCTGAAATGACCCCCCCCCTGGATTCTCCCACTGAATGTCTGCAGCTGTTTGGGAACCTGTGGACCCATCAATCCCTGTAATGTGAAGTGATGGGCTTACGCTGCCCTAAAGTGGTGTTTGGGCACTTACACAGTGATCCCGACATAGCGGATCATCAATAGCCAATGGGGAGCCATTTGTGAAACAGGGATCTCTGAATGCTAGTCAGGTATCCCATAACAGCATCGATCCTGGGTGGAACCACACCGTACGTTCAGCCTGCAGTGGGGGAGTTACGCGCCTCTCTGTCCAAGTTGTTAATCAGCACATTGCAGGAAGTGTTAACGCTTTGTGTGATGCTAGTCGCCAGCAGCCCCACAAAGGGTAACGGCATGCTTACACTGTTGCAGTTCCAGTAGACGCCAAGGAGAGACAGGAAGTGCTAGAATCATGCCATCTTACCTTTCCGACTTAGGAAACAATACTTTGGGGAAGGCTAGAAAGCAGCATAGATTATAATTCTCTCTAAAAGAAAAACGAATGCTAACCAGCTAATGTGACACACGCCATAGCATATTAATCAAAATCATGATATAATTATTTAGGACACTTAGAGGTGTCAAAGTTTTGTTTACTAAATATTTTCCTCAAAGTCCTTAGACTTTCTAAGATGTCTGTGTGTGGAGGAGAAAATACCTCTCAAAAACATTGTGTATGTGTACATGTGTGTGATGCATGCATGCACATGAGTGTGTAGGGACATATGGCCCTATGCATACATGCAGAAATTACAAATGACTCTGGGTCTCTCCCTCTCTTGTTCCCTGCCCTGTTGCCTTGAGACAAGGTCTCCTTCTGAACAGGAAGCTTGCCATTTAGGCTAGGCCTGCTACCCAGCAAGCTCTTCTCTCAAGATCTCCCTGTCTCTACCCTGAAATGCTGGGGTCACAGGCATGCACAGCCATGCTGAGAAATTGACATGGCTCCTGGGGATTCCAAATCAAGCCCTCATTCTTGCAGGCAAGCACTCTTCGCACTGACCTACCTACCACTCCAGCCCCCTCAGAACCATTGTAAGGGAAAGAAGAGAAAGCAGTGTGCGTAAAGCCGTTATTTACAAATTATGTCCTGGAGAAATGGGCTGAAGGAAACACTAGTAGGAGAAATCTCATCAGAAGCGCTCTGTTCCTAAATGTGGCTGGACCGAGTAAGGTCATATTGTTCAAATTCTTGACTCTAGCGGTCATTTATATTCATGTAAGAATTTCCACGGAAGGTTCTGGATTTAGATTCTGCAATGGTTGTGAATCAATGGCAATCCTATGCTTTAATCAAAAGAAATTAACTTTTTTATTGTGAACAATAAAAAAAGTCCTACACAGGATTTCTAATTCTGTTTGGTTTCTTATGTTAGTAAAGACGGGAGGATGATCAAATGATCATTTGCACTGATTAATGCGCCTTTGCTTTAGTTTACTCTTCTGTACAAAATTATAGCTGTGAAAGTCAAAACTGCAGCCTCCCTAAAGAGGAGTAATAACATTCATTTCATAGGTCCTGTTACAGTGCCACTGCGAGTGTAGTTATTTGTTTACCTGGGCAAAATGTTCCGCTGGAGTTAAAATATTCATGAGTAAGTAATAGTTCTCACATCTTGCATTTCAGAGTCTGGGCACAGCAAACCTCTCTCTCTAGAAAGTAAAGATCGCCCTCTACTGCTGGCTGCTTGGCCTTATACACAATCCTTGTTTACTTCCCGAACAGATTCTCTACTTCCCAACATCAACCTCAGTCTGGTTAATATTCACAGTAGGGGATGCATTCCCAGCTCCACGGTGAATGTTAAAGAGCATCTTGTTCATCTGAACTGGTTTTTAGAAGATTGCAGAACTTTGGAACCTTGAAAACTCAGCCTCAGGGAGGAAGATGAAGCCCTCTGTACCCCGGCATGGCCTCTGTTTAATTAGTGCACAGTGACCCCTGGCATACAGGAGCTGGTCACTTCCCAGGTCTCAGTTTCCGCTTTTTATTTGGTTGCCAAGCCTCCGTGAGTGTCTGTTTGTTGCAGACGACTCTTACAAGGTCCCCATAGCTGTCATCGTGTTTCTGTTGGAAAGTACATGACGTGCAGATAACGTGGCGTGGCGGGTTGCGTCCTGACCCTAGCCAGCCACCATTCCCATCTTAGCCCCATTGTACTCTTGCCTGCCACTCCTGACTCCCAAATCCTTGGAAATATAACTTGGAGGCTCTTAAAATTGTGATGAACCTGCAACTGCCAATACCTGTGCGTTGATTTCCATACTGAATACAATGCATCGTCCTTGAATCCCATTTTGGTTTTGTGTTTGGCACGGAGTGCAAACGTTAGAATATTACTGTGCTGTTGAATTACTGCCTGCTGTATAAATATGAATGTCTTATTCCTGGGTGAGGCTTCATCACTGCTGCCATTTATTTCCATGCTCACCAAGCCTTTCATGCATATTCTGAAAAATGCAAAATTTTACAATTGCTGCCTCTTTTCTTACAGAGTTTATTTTCCTTCTTCTTTCAGACCTGTTTCAGGAAGAAAACACCCTCTTTGGGAGCCGTATATTATTATAAAATTATCTCTATGGGTGTACAATTGCCGTTCTGCCTCGTTCATCCCTCGAAACAAAAGCAGACACGCGGTCTAATTGAAGACTTTCTGTTGCTCTCACAGGTCTACAAGAAGAAAACTGAGGCGGCGAAGAAGGAGTACCTGAAGCAGCTAGCAGCTTACAGAGCCAGCCTCGTATCCAAGGTAACGTGCAATCGTGTGACACTGTGACAGACTGTGGCCATCTCCATGCAGACTCTAATAGTCGCTTAAAAGCACAAACGATCGTGTTAGCATTTCTACACCATTTTCTTTGTTTAAAAAAAAAATTTACATCCAAACAAACCTCTGTGCTGTGGAAATAAGTCCATCCCCGGAAGACCAGAGCTATAGCTGGCCTGTGTATGGTAGGCACCATGTACCTGTGGATTGTTGTTGGTTTTGCAGCTAAGCACAGCCTTCTTCATCAGGAGCTGACCCTAGTCTAACCGGTACGCTCCTTCCGCTGTGTGGACCATTTCTAAGGAGACACCACCCACCTTCATGTCCAGTTTCTTTATATCGGCATCAGGATACAAAGTCCCGTCGTCCTGTTCCTCAATGAGTGTATGGAAAAATGAGTGCTTCAGAATGTTTATATGCTAGTCCTTGCTTATTACAGGTAGTAGAGAGTTAACTCTGTTTGGTTTCATGTTACTAAAAACACACTTCCCTTCTCAGTAGGGTGACTACTGAGACTGGTGACTCAACAGGGCTGCATCTAGAAGGGCTTGACGTAGCAGCTTATCAAATTCAGATTGCTAGCATTTCGTTCATTGTGGCCATAGGCTCTGGACTGCATTGCATTTGTCCACAAAGAAAGAAAGAAAGAAAGAAAGAAAGAAAGAAAGAAAGAAAGAAAGAAAGAAAGAAAGAAAGAAAGAAAGAAATGCTTTCTTTTTCTCATCCACAAATATCCATTTCTGTTCTGGTAACCCTTCAGAAAGTACATACATAGGTTTTATCAGTCAAAATACACACTGAACGCGATGACACAGGGAGGAGAAGAGAAGGCAGATGACAAATGCAGGAAGACGTCAGCAGAGTGTAGCTCTGCTCCGACCTTTGCTGCACATCGAAGCAATACTACTGCAGGAAGCTTGCTGTTTATGTTGTAAAATCAGATTCTTCTTTCTCACCATGGCATTCAAGTTCTAATTTGTCTAACTGCTTTTAAACGTGTTTGCATGTTCAGCTGAACTCCCAACTCAGTATACAAGCAAAATGAAGACAACGCCCCGAAAAGTTCCCGACAAAGGAAGCCCCCATCACATGTAGGATCCAGCTCACCCTTAGCCACACTGCCGTTAGCAAATTCATATGCCCCGAATGTAAGAGAATTTAGCTCGCGTGATTTTCCGTGAGAGAAAATCCACATGGGACACATCAGTTCTGATGCAAAGCCTTCTGGCTCATGACATGCAGGTTACTGCAGTAGCGCCACCGTACTGACTAAGCCTTCGCCTCCAAAGCATGCGTCACCGCATTGGCTCTTAGCTGCAGCTTTCCTTCCTGTTCAGCCTCCAAGCTGCAACCCTCAGAACATGGCAATTTGTATAAATGCTGCAAATTGCCGTTTCCACATTTAAGAAACCAAGTACATTTTTCTTACGGCTCACTCTGACATTTTTCTTCTTTTTAGCAGTAGGAATTTTTGCTGGAGCTGTTGAATCTCTGTGTATGGTTCTCGATGGTGTGTATACAAATTGGAAGTTTCAGTCAGTCTCCGTGGGTCGAAGAGATGACCCTGAAATGCTGCTTGTGAGCAAGTATTTGCTACATAGCCTTCTCCACGACGACAGGAAATGCCCAGCCTGTCTCCCAGTGCATGCGGCACCGTCTATAGAAATCTAGTGTTTTTCCAGTTTAATTAGTGAGACAAAGTAGGACCACTCAAATAGAAATATCAGTTTTTCCATGTTATAGTCTCGTACTATATTATAAATTTGAAGCAACAAAGGGGTAATTATAATTCCCAGGCTCTACCATGTGCCCGCTTCATTCTTTTTCGTTGCTGTTGTCCACTAATTCATGGATATGGTAGCAAATTTTCCTGAGCATGTGGATGTACCCCCATGACAGACAGTAGACAACAAGCAAACTGGACTCTTCCTATAAAAGACGTGTTTTAGTCGTGGAAGGCCACCCCAAGGCCACGTCACAGAAGCTTGGCCAGACTCATTTGCAGAGCCTCTTGGGAGCTGAGGGTCCACAGGAAACTAGACCTCACAGAGCCAAAATGTCCACAGGGAAGCGAGGATGACAGCTCAGAGAAGGTCAGTGTGGCCTCACCTCAGTGGCTAGAGTGGCTGTGAATGGAGCTGGGATTTGTTGTTGGTGTGGGGGTGTGCGTGAGTGAGTGGGCATTGGTAGGGAACTGAGCTGTAAGGGCTCCCTTTATGAGAAAGTGCTCACTTAGAATCCACAGGCTTTATTCCTTGGGAGAGGCTTAGTCACCAGCATACCACCAGAGAAGGAAAGAGCAAGGAACTCAAGGCAACGTTGCTTTTGTTTGGTCCTTGTCTTTCTCTGGGCTGTGTTATTCAGGGTCCTAAACACATCACTCTCCTGCATGGTCCAAGTCCCCGCTCTCCTGAAGTTATAGCATGACAAGGCATATCCTCTCTCTCTCTCTCTCTCTCTCTCTCTCTCTCTCTCTCTCTCTCTCTCTCTCTCTCTCTCTCTTCCCCAAAAGGTCATTCTAGTCGTGAATCACTGTGTTAGCCTCACCTGTGCATCCTGGGTCCCTGCCAGTCTCTTCGTGTCTCATCCATGGAAGTCCACACTTTGGTTATTTTCTATTCAGTGCATCCATTTCTCATGCATTCTGAGCCGATCAATCTCTTTCATGTCTGCTACTGTGTACTGTTTCCATCCCAGGCCACACCGTGTGCCAGTCCGGGGCTGTAGGATGCTACTCCATGTCAGGCTCACTGGAAGATGCTGAAAGACAACACAGATAGGCCAGTCCCTGGGGAAGGTTTCTTGATACTCAGAAGACTTGAAGCTATTCTCTGAAATTAGTTGCTTCTAACAGAACATAACCAAAAATAGAAATATCAGTGAGCCTGAGTTGTGGCAACGACACTTCTTAGTCTTCAGGTTACTTGTGTGATGTGGAATATATCCATATGTCCCTTAATACAGCTCCAGACTTGAGTAAAATTGAAATTTACCCCAAAGAAAAAGTCCCAAAGATTGTAAGTGACTCTTCGTACCTCTGTCCTTCAAAATGACAGTCCTGACACATCCTTGGAACTTGCCCCCAATAATAGCATAAATAGGAAAGGCTCCTTGCTGCTGGGTGCCCAGCCCCTCACCAGCCATTCCTCATGTTAGGCATTATTCATTGATCGTAGACTCCTGCTGAAATCACAGCCGTTTTGCGTAGGGTCCATAGGCTTGAGTCCCCTTCCCAAGCAGAAATCAAATGTCTTCCTACCTTGAGGACGGGGCTGGTATTGACATGGAGGACTCACAGCAGTGTCTTATTCTAGCTAGAGCTTCTAGGCTTTTCTCTTAGAAGCTATACCTCTTCCATTTTTCCTAAGAAAATTCTATGCCAACTCTAATCTATTACTGCGGGTGAGGCTGCCTTGGCTCACACAAGGCTGGCATCTGGAAGGCTGTCCTCTCTCGATACCATGCTGTCGTTCTCAGATTCTGAGCAAAGGTCTGAGGAATGGGGACCTGTGCAGTGTGGGGATCCTCACCCACCATCACAGTGCTCCAAGTGGTGCAGTGGAGTGGGAAAACATCATACCAGCCGCTTCCGACCTCTTCCTACTGCCCGAGCATGCAAGAATAGCTGGGGGCTTCAACTTGAGTCCTGTGTGCAGACAGCGCTGGGAAAGGCCCACAATGATTGATGTAAGCACTATTATTCTTAAAAGGACAAAAGGAAAAACACTGGGTTAAAAGATAGAGAAAAGAAGATTGCCATTTCTACTCGATGTGCAGAGACATGAGGAGGTTGGAGCCCACACAGGACACCGGGCTACCCACATGTGGTGTTTGGTTTATCTATAGAACAGGTGAGGGGACATTTTAAAGGTAAGGCAGGAGGTCAGGGGTGATTGCCAAAGTCTCAAAGTGCAAGATATAACAATATCTTTTTCTTGAAACTTTTTAAAAGTAAAAGCAAAGGTTGTGATTAAGTCACTAGAGGGGCTTCTGAGGTACCTTCATCTGTGTTTCTGTATGTCATTAAATGGACCATTTCAGAGGACTTCATAGAGGACACCATTGTCAATATGGAAAAACTTCCGGGGGAAGGGGGCAGAAAAGTCAGCAGGGGCTGGATAGATAGCAAAAGAACCTGAGTTCCAGTTCCAGCTTAACCCCTTCCTATCTGCCTGTCCTTAGACAGATACTGAGGCATTCTAAGGTTTAGCTC